>NW_004524588.1:7497566-7519963 GCF_000260255.1 Octodon degus
CTCACTACTAGATCAGACTTGTAGTGATCCGCCTGTTTACAGCCTCCCAAGAGCTGGGATTACAGGCGCACACCACCACGCCCAGTCTCAAATGCATCCCGGGGGTGAGATGGACACAGCTGGCCCCAGGGACCGAAACCCGGGCCCTGGGCCTGCTTGCAAGCACTTTGATCCACTGAGCTATTTGGCCGGCCTGGGTTTTCTTTATCACTCCAACTTATTTGCTTCCAATTCATTCTCTATGCTCTATCACATACAATCTGAATCACAATAGTTTTGCCTTTTAAAGTGTTTATTTAGTAGATGATTAAGCAGATAGACTCTCATAAGGATGTTCATGTTTAAATAGATATTGCAAAATGCAGTCCTTTAATCTTAAGAAGCTATCCTTAAATGATGATTTTTTAGGTTCTATAGCAGGCCAATAAAGGAGATACTATAAAGTTTTCTGGGTGACTGAAAGTATATAATATGTGATTATTTGATCTTTCACAATAGGAAAGATTTTGGAGATTCCTTGAAAAAGATAAGGGACAAGTTAGTGAAGTAGATGCTAAGCAAATTAAGAATGAAACACAATAGAAATCATAATGTGATAGAAGACACAAAATTAAATGTGACAACTTCAAAGCAACTTAACTGGAGCTAAGAGGACAATGGGATATTTCAGTCAAGAAAAATCTTGAGAACTGGGGAGACTGCTCAGTGGTATAAACACCTGACTGGCATGCATAAGGTCTCCTGAGTTCTATCCCTGATACCACAAAAAAAGTCTTGAAAAAGTGTCCCCTAATTAGAAAAAAAAAAAGCCTATCATAACATTATTGATCTTGTTCAACTTCAGGCTTCCCGGGTTACCCATGAAGGATGTATATTATTTTTTTGTAAGCACTCTTAATGCTAAAATGATTTGAGTTTATTATTCTTATGTACTCTGCTTATATGATTATTCTGCATGACTTGGTTCTGGATTACTTTTTCTCAGAATGTACTAAGGTCGATCACTCTAAGTATTTTCTCAGGTGCACAGTGCTTTTGCAAGCACGTGCTACACTAAAATTTCCCTGCCAAATAAGACCCTGAATCGTGCTCTGATATTTAAACCATGTCAATTTATTATCCAGTTGATATTTTACCTTGAGACAAATAATATCAAAGCTCTAGAAACGATAGAGTTTTTGGTTAATAAAGTCTGTTTTTATATATGTAAAACAGATAAGTTTAAAGCTATGAGAAAAAATAATTCGGCTATTCTTTAAAAACATGTTTTCTTTGCTTTGAACTATTAGCAAAAGCAAGATGTTAATCATGCATACCTGCATTACCTCCCAAGAGTGTAGACAGGATAATTGAAAAAGCCTTTGCCCAGAGCAATTCCCCATGCAGTAGGTTCTTTTGGGTGGACTCGAAGGCATTATTCCTTTTATAATATATAATTACCAATCATCTTCTAGTTTTATTTAGTGTACCAAGATTAATTGATTGGAAATAGCTATTTCGAATGATAACATATTCCACTGTATTCTGGGTAGGATTAGTTTCACAAGTTTGGGAACATAAATTAGGATTGTGCTCCAGAACTCTTTCATCCCTGGGTGTGCTGTGAGAATACAGATCAGTGAAACCGGTACAGTAAATCTTGACCAATAGTCAGGCTCCAACAGTCAAGGACATCCCAGGATTATCTATAGAATAAAACTTTATTAAAAATACATTCTCAGAAAGTTGTGATACTCTCTACACATATATATGTATGGGCACCTTGAACTTCCTAGGGGCTCATAGCTTCCACAAGTATTTTGTGTTTTCAAATTCTAACCAACTTTCGAAGAACAGAGTAAACAGATACCCTAACTTTATCTTTCTTATCTCTTGGGTAAATATATGATTAAAATATAAACATGATCCTGGTGTGGTAGTGCATGCCTGTAATCTCAGCGTTCTGGGAGATTGAGGCAGGAGGACTACAAGTTTCATCCCAGCACAGGCAACTTAATGACAGTGAGAACCTGTCTCAAAATAAATAAGTAAATAAATAAAATGATAAAAGGGTCTGGGTAAGCAGATTAGTGTTAAGATGCTGGGCTCAACTCCTACTGTCACAGAAGAAAAGGATGGCTTTTATAAAGTCACCTACTAGTCCTTGTTTTCTTATTATTTCTAGGATATAATTTAGAGCACAATAGTTTCTTCTCTTATCTAACACAAAAATATAGAAAATAAAAGTAAAAAGTATAGCTATTAACTATTTTATAAATCATTGGGAAAACTATCTTTACAAATACAAAACTAAAAAATAAAAATTTAAAAAACAGTATGTTTGAGTTTATAAGATGTATCCAGATAAGGGATTAGAAAAAAAAATCCTTGCTGAAAGTACAATCTAGAATTCTTAAATCTCACTTTTTACTAATAATAAACCACTGATGAAAGCTGATCCACTCCATGATTGAAATCAGCTGTCTGCATCTCATCCTGACTTTATATTCACGTAGTGGTACGGCAGACATCAGAAAAAAGATACAGTAGGATCTTTCCCAATATCATGCATTGGGTGAATGATAACACTGAAGATGACTTATGTCCTCTGGCTTCAGGTTTAGTATTATATCCATTACATTTCAAGAAAATGTGACTAGACCGTAGTCTTTCCAGGATAAAGCTCTGCCAGTTTTTCACTTCCTTTGTAAGTGAAAACCACCCAGACTTATGGACCAGCCATAGACCAATGTGGATGTTTTCGCTCATCATATAATTCCATCCCCAAATAAGCTTCTAATTTCATAATTTGAGGAGTGTTGACCAACACTTTAGTTTTACTTATTGATCTATTTTCCAACGTCATGATTTTTCTATAAAACTAAACAAAAGGAAATATGGAAAATGGAAAAATAAATATTGTTTACCTATACTTTCCCTACCTTTTCTACTTTCTTTCTAAGAGATAGAGGTTGTGATGCTTCAAAGACCTATAAAAGTTATACTTGCTCTTCTTAATTAAAAAGGGAAGGGCCCAGGGAGATAGCTCAGTAGAATAAGTGCTTGTCTGGCAAGCGCAAGGACCTGAGTTCAATCCCCAGTTCTGCCAAAAAATAAATAAATAAATAAATAAATAAATAAAAAGGGAAACAATGATGACATCAAAATATTTTACTGTTAAATAATTTCTAGAGGAAAACTACCCACTCGGGCCCCCCTCTTGTCCCTCTCTAGGATAGGAGCTTTCTTTCTCTCAATAAATATGTTCTGTTCATAAAAAAATAATAATTTCTATTTGGAGGAATTTCTATTTGATCATATGACATCTGTATGAAATTGAGCTTCTCTATTTACATCCAACTTTTCTTCTTTGGGTAGTATGGAGAATAAGGCACAATGCTTTCAACAATAACACTACTTCAGTGTCTTAGTGTACCTCTACTGCATTCCTATCCCATCCTGAGTAACTGCCGTACAATAGATTGAAAAGAAAAAATATATTTAATTTTTACAGACACTTCCTGAATTGCAAAATGCCTTAGACAATAGCAATTCATAATTCACAAAATTCATTGGTTATAATATTGTCATTTTAAGAGGCCACAGGGCATGGTTGCTTAGAACCATGTGTAGACTCAGTCAGCTTGGGTTTAAATGCAGTGTCATTATTTACTTCCTATGTGAATCTGATTAATTTAGTCCTTTGTGAGGTGGGTATGAAAACATGACTTATTTTATAAGCTATGAGGATTATGTAAACGAATCTATACAAAAGCACTGAGAGTCCCCAACACACAATGAGTACTCAACAATACATATTATGAAATGACAGACTAGGAAGAAAAATTATTGTTTCTCTCATTACATCTTCCCCATTTTAGTCTCATATAGTGCCAGTGATGTGGGCAATGTCCACGAATCCTCTTTTTTCTTTGTCTGACCTATATCAACTAAAAGAACTTTTTCTATTATTTTTCTTCCTTTGAAAAAAATGGGTAACATTTCTGGTGAAAGAGCCATTTCTTCCATCTTCTGTTATTTGGTTTCAGATAATGATAGGATTAAAAATTTAAATCTAAGAGCTTATAATAATAATTAGCCAAGAGTTGCATGCATTTTGCCAAGGGATAACTGTAACACTCAACTAACAAACTTAAATTGTTCAAATTACATTTTAGAATAGGATAAAGGTGTCCTTCATGAACAATACAGTATTCCCTAGATTTCTATACACTCACTTATATTATTGAATCTAAAAACTTCAACAGTTCAGCACCTTAATATAATAGTTGTGTGTTTTCTGTTCAAGAGAGTTCAATATTACTGAGTGATACAACTACTTATGTGGTAGCCCTAACCACTGAGATCTTTCTATTTTGTGAACATTCCAAGTCTTTAGGCTGCATATTCTTTCCAAATGTATATAACACTAGTAAAGAAATTACTGGATAATACTTACACATAAAGATGAGAGAATTTGGCTGGGGAGATAGCTCAGTAGAATAAGCACTTGCCTGGCAAGTGCAACGTCCTGAGCTCAATTCCCAGTACCACAAAAGAAAAAAAAAAGATGAGAGAATTCTTAAAGAGAAATTCCTCTTGGTTTTCATTTGAGTGTGCATACTTACCAGTTTCAGCTTGTACTCTGCCTCATACACCCTTGGAATAGCAAACTAGAAACATAGATATCCACTGGTATTGCCAGGGGATTGGTTCCAGGACCCCTAAATTCTAAAATCTACAGGTGTCAAGTCCCTATATAGAACAGTGTAACAGGTGCATATATAATCTATACATATTAAATAATCTCTAGTTTATTTACAATATCTATTAACATGTAAATGGTTTTTATATGATATTGCTTAGGGAATACTAAGAAAAAAATTGAGGACTGTACATGTTCAGCAAGGCAAATTTTTTTTTCCTGATATTCCCCATCTGAGGTTGGTTGATTCCAGGAATATGTAGGGGGAATGTTATGGTCCTGTTCCAGCATTGCCTCTTAATAGGTAGGTGTGTGTGACCAGTCAGCACTTGAGCTACAACCTAGAAGTGAGATTAAAGTTTGGACAATAGCAAAAGTAAGGTCTAGTGTGGAGGTGTAGTGTGTACTCAAACAAGGAAGCAAAACTCTGTGGAGCTGTGGAAGGCAGCTTTTGCATTCAAAAGCAACTATAAGAAATGAGGTGAGTTGCATGAAACTTGCTCTATTCCTTTCTGTTCTGAAGGACAAAATTTCATGGGAAAGAGTGATCAAGGAAGTGTGACTCTACAAACACTATTTCCTAGGACTTAAATTCAACATTTATTTTTTATTTTTATTTTTTTGATCGAACGTATTATCTTTATTTTATTTTTTTGAATATTTTTTCCTTTTTTTCCCATAATTTTATTGATAAACAAATAGCAATGGGACAGTTTCAAATCAAATTGGTAGGACAGTTTCAATAATTAACACATTGCATACATTCTTCCTAGTGGTTAATTGCTGTACAAGATGCAGACATGATATCCTATTTACAAACACCATTAGAACAAATCCCTCTATTCATTAAGAGAATGTAACTATATATCTATCCTAACCACTTTGAATACACAGATACAAAATGGACATTCATGTATGAGAACTTGTACTGTAATGTCATGTAACTCAGTAGTGTCCCAAATTTTCTGATCAAGGAGATTATGGGGCCAGAGAGGAAAGTGATCGATGATGTAGAGTGTGCCTAAGGAGAGTCACATGGAGAGAAAACATTCTCTCAGGCTTTCACAGAGAGCACACCGGCCAAGCAATGGCCGTGACTCATCCACATGGCTGACACTGACAAAGTTTCTACAATATGAGGTATAGGATCTTAGGATAAATCCTGAGGGGATTTCACTGACCTTATCAGACCCAAAAGCTACAACTCTTTTTGCATAGGTCTTGCTTTAGCTTGGTTTTAAACATCCAGCAGAAAAGTATGAAATAGAAGAAGTAAAGCCATGCTGTTATGTTGAGCTGTAGGGGACTCAGGTCAGCAATTTCTGACATTGCCAGTCAAGTGGAAGACCCAATACTATTATGGGCTTCTGGACTCTTTTAGAATATTTTGCTGAGTTTACACACCTATAATATTCAAATAACGGAACTTAACAAAAAAAGGGTATACAAATGAATGTCCATTTTGTATCTGTGTATTCAAAGCGGTTAGGATAGATATATAGTTACATTCTCTTAATGAATAGAATGATTTGTTCTAAATTCAACATTTAAATGACTGAGGTTGTGAGTCCTTACAGTTGTGTGGCCTTTGCTCCTTAATACTCTAATCTTTGTTACTTTGCTCCCCTAACATTTATTTTTCTTGTTTTTAACTGCTTTTCTTCTCATCCATGCAAAATTATTTACTTGACAGAAATAAAGACTAGCTTAAGTACATATTCAATAATAAACAATAACTTAATAATTATTAGATTCAATAATTTGCTTATTCATAATAAACTGACTATTGCAGTCATTATACTTTTTAAAAAGTCATACTATTTCTGATTTTTGCTTATTTTCATTGGCAAATAGCCACATAACATACTGCATGTAAAAGGAAAGTGACAAGGATGAGTCCTTTTTCTTCTAAGACACATCATTTTGGTGATTGCCAGTATTTTGTTTGACCTCACAATAGAATTCATTCTAATGTATACTTTTTTTTTTTTTTTCAAAACTGGGGATTGATCTCAGGCCCTTGCGCTTGCCAGGGAAGTGCTTATTCCACTGAGCCATCTCCCCATCCTCGAATGTATACATTTTAATCCAAGAGAAACACTCTTTTTTTTTAGGGATGTGAGCAATGTATGTCTGAAGACCAACATGGTAATATTAATTTCTTTTTTTCAAGAGTTATGAATTACTGTCCCTCTTGCAAAATAATGGGATTTTTAAACATCTAGCTAGGTCAAATATGCATTTTTTTTTTAAAAAAAAATACTGGGTATTGAACTCAGGACATTGCACTTGCCAGGCAGGCACTTATTCTACTGAGCTGTCTCCTTGACCCTCAAATATACATTTATTGAGAAGTGAAGGATTCTGCTGAATGAGTAGATCTTTGAATACTTTTATATGGATAGTATATCATTAAAATCCCAAAAGAAAACCCTCTAACTTCTTTTTGTTTTAGTTACTCATGTTTATCACCGATTTCAGTGATCATGTAGATAAACAACATACTTTCATTAACTTCCCTGTAGATTATGCCTATGATGTATGGGTCACCTAAGTGACGAGTGCCTAACTTGCTTCAAGAACTTGGAGGGAGTTTTCACTGGTTGGAACCACTGGTCCTTCACTTAGGCTTGTGGAAGTGTCATATGGGTGACCTTTGGACACCTGAAAGCTAAGTCTTGCCTCTGCAAGCATGCTAACCCTACCAGTCTCTAGACACAAGTCAGAAGAAGAACAATGAAATTTGATTAGTCATACACAATCAACCAAGAGCTTCATTTTTGCCTTCCTGCAGGTGCCTTCCTCTAGTTTTCAGACTACCCATAGATAGCCCTAAACTTTATCTTCAGGGAAGTGGACTTCAGATATGCTTACCTTTCTCCACATGGGTGGCCACCTTGTGGATAAGTCCTTTCTCTTCCAAGACTCATCATTTCAGTGATTTCCAGTACTCTGCTTGATCTCACAATAGAATTCATTCTAATGTATACATTTTAATACAAAAGAAGCACTCGAGACCCAGTCCTAGCCCAGGCCCGGTGAGTGTGTGGGAGAGCTTCCAGCTACCCTGCGCTGGCGGGACCTACTACTGGTCCCAGCCCAGGCGCAGTGTGGGTGAAACCCTCTTCCACCCCCTCAGGATGCCCCCCACCACTCTGCAGCACCTCCCCCATCCCGCCCGCCGAGTAGGAATTTCTGCCATGTTCTGGTAACCCCCAGGCCCAGTCCTAGCCCAGGCCAGATCTGCAACTGAACTTCAGTACGTGCTAAGGTTATAACTACAACGAAGATCTACAACAAAGGTCAGAAGACAGTGCTACACAAAATGACAAGAAGGAACAAAATGCAACCTCAGAACCCAAGCCAACCCATAACAAGTGCAGAAGACACTAACACAGAACAAATTGGGAATCACACAGCTGAAAGCAATGAATCAACGGCTTCTGAAATAAAGAAACAGCTGCAGAAAGGTATAGAGGAACTCAGATTGGAAATAAAAAAAGAAATCCCTGAATTAATAACATCTGCAGTAAAGAATCAAATGCAGAAACATATGGAGGAAGCCCAATGCCCACCTAGAACAAATGCCGAGAACACCAGCTTGGCTCAAATGCATGAATTAATAGTGTCGACAGTAAATAAGCAACAGCAAAAAGTTATAGAGGAACTCAGAGTGCAATTCTTTTCTGAAATAAAAAAAGAATTCTCAGAACTCATAGCATCTGAAATAAAGAAGCAACTACAGAAACAAAGGGAGGAAACCCAATCTGAAAAAAAGGAGCCCTCAATTTTTTTTAGGGGCGTGAGCAATGTATGTCTGAAGACCACCATGGTAATATTAATTCCTTTTGTCAAGAGGGACCAAAATCAAATCTTTATACCTGTATAACTGTGATCCCAATGTATCCACCACTTATTTTATGAAAGGAAACATCCTATAAATAAGCAAACTACATCTGATTATTGATTTTAATGTTGAAAATAATGTCAGTCTAGCATGAATACATGAATACTGTGGCATATATGTGATATTAGTATAGTACTCAGTGTCATTTCCTGATAAGTAAACTAGAGGAAAAGTAGCAGCAGTGTTTCCTCTTTGGCTTGTTCTTCTTTTGTACTTTTTACCTTAATTATAAAGTGCTTCACAGAAATGAAGTATTTCTTTCTTTGAACCATAAAAATCATCATAATTTCTATTTTTAAAAAATTATGTACTTAGATGTATATGCATACATGTACTTGTGTGTCGACATACATGTATGTTTATGTGGAATTAGCAAAAAGCGTGCTTATTTGTATACATCCAGACATAGATATGCCTACACTCACCTTTTAGCTAAACAGCATTCGTTCTTATTGTTAGAGAGGTTGAATCAATCAACTGCTTTCTCTAATGATGGAAGCAGATGGAAATAGAATGAGCTTCTGAATCTTCCTCAAGGGCATTGTAGAGGACGCTGCACCCTTAACGGAAAATTGCTCAATTTTGCAGTAGAGTTGGCCAATGTAGACATAGTCTTATATTTTCGCTAATTTTGAATTAATACTCTAGAAACCAGCAGCTGACAATGAGCCTGAACAGTTGGTTTCACACCTGAGGCCTCTTTTAAAAGACCATTCTCATCACCGTCAAACAACAGGAGGATCTATTAGAGGGGAAATGAGTGCATTTTCTCTAAGACTACTTAAGTGGGAGTTTCCTTTGAACTAATTAAGATTCGATTCTATTTCAGAAGCTAATGTTGGAAGCAGGCAGTCTGTTTGAGAATTAATAAATGAAATCAGAAGGTTCCAGAACGCTTGAAATGGTCCTTTTGGCCTGATGGGTGCTCAGTAAAAGTGCTTCTAGAAACTAGCTAAAGAACGGATAATACCTTATGCACGATATCAAATGTCTGAGGTGAATGATCATGTTATATGAAATTGCTAATAACACCTAAGAACTTTTCCAAATGAGATGAAACACTTTTGACTATTATAAACATGGTATTAAGCTTGTAAGCTTTTACAATTCCCAGATGTCTTAGGCAGGAGAGACTATAATCTGAATGGTTTTATATTATCTAGGATATTGTTGATATAATATAATTCATGGTTCCCAGCTTAAATTTTTAGGTTTTTGTACATGTGTACAGTACATAATGATTACATGTACAGAACGCATCTTAATTATTTATTCATCCCTTCCCCTTCCCTTCAACTCTTGGTCTCTTTCCCATTTGTAAAGGATTTATCTCATTATTCCCCATTATTTGCTCTTAAAAAAATGAATTTAGGGCAGAGTCTACCGGGTCTACAAGGTCTCACTACATAAATTGGACTCATAGTGATTCTCCTGTTTGCAGGCTGCCAAGTGCTGGGATTACAGGCATATGCCACCGCATCTGGTCTTGGTGGCCAGCTCAGCCTGCCCATGGGTCAGGCCAGGGTGGCATGTGGTACCAAGAATCAAACCCTGGTCCCTGCACTTGCCTAAGCAGGAGCTTAGTCCACAGAGCTATCTTGCCAGCCCTTAGAAACCTGCTCTTAAAGATGCCTTTCTTGAGAAACATATGGGCAAACTCATTGAAACTGAAGTCTTTACTGTGAAAGGAGCTACTGCACACCAGTGGGGATCCACCTGTACAGAGTATCAGAGTAAACCATCCTTTGTGGCTCTGTAATTTTAATGGGCTCAAATCAATTCCACAGGAATTTCTTTTAGGTTTGATAAAAAGCTAAAAGTAAAGTTAGAACTCCTTAATTATTTTTTTTCTAACTATCTCTCTGTCTTTGAAGGAAAAATGTAAACAAATTTAAAAAAATGGATTTGTATTTTGGTTAATGCAGATATACACAGTGAATGCCTCCTATGTGTTCAACTGAAGTTTGCTGAACTGATCACTCAGAATATAGTTCAAGAATATTGCATGTATTCTTGCTCCCAGAACTATTAATTGGAGTAAGTTTCACTGTGATTTACTAATCTAAATATCATTTGCCTTCAACATGGTCATTTCTGTTATACTGCTATATGCCATATATGCCACAAAAAGAAATGTTTGAGGGTATTTCCTAAAAAACAAATAGCCACCTGATTGCTAGCTTTTTAAGATTATACCTATTCTTCAGATGAAAGTTCCTGCATTTTATTTTATTTTTTTAATCTGTATTTATTTGGTACAGGGTCTCACTACACAGCATGGATACATAGTAATCCTTCTGTCTCAGCCTCCTCAGCACTGTGATTATAGATGTGTCCCACCATGCCTGGTTTCAGTGACTGGCACTATGTGTCCCAGGGTTCCAGGGCCAGTATGGCATGTGGTATCGGGGATCTAACCTGGGTCCTTGCACTTGCCAGAAAGGCACTTAGACTGCTGAGCTATCTCCCAAGCCCCTACCCTGTATTTTAGATCAGGAAATCAGAATTCATTTTTGGTCAGTGTTAATATATTTAGAGAAAGGAAACAAAAATCTCCATGAAACAATTATATCTAGTTTGCTTTTCTTTGTGAACAATGAAAACTTGGATCACGGTGATAAAATTTTCTTCACCATAGAAAGCCTTTCTGGGGCCTGGGAGATGGCTCAGTGGAATAAGCGCTTCCCTGGCAAGCACAAGGGCCTGAGTTCAATCCCTGGTTCCGCCAAAAAAAAAAAAAAAAAAAAAAGAAAGCCTTTCTGTGGAAAAGTGCTTTCTCATGAGAAAGTTGATGGATTTGGTTTGAGTAAATAGTGGTTACCCCTGCATCGATAGATTTTTTGGAGAATGTTTTCTGTTATTTGTATTATACTAATCTTCATCATAATACAATAGCCTTGGATGGGTAGCTTTTCTGACTTAGATGAGTATGGAAAATAATTGAGAATTTCTAAGTACCTCATCTATTGCTCAATTGTGAAGGGCTAAATGAATCATTATATATTGAAATATAGTCCTCTGAAAATTTCTGACATTTGCTTCTAGGAAAAATGACGTTTGACACATTTTTTTTAAATTGCCTGAAAATGAATATCAAAAATCAATGATGAATTGAAAAACAGTAACTTGCTTAAAAATGAACTGTTTTTCCAAATGAAAATGGCATGATAAGATCTTGAGTTTTTTGAGATCATTTTAAAGAAAATCTCTATCAACTCCCCTTTACTTGGGAGCATTGTAAAACTAAAAACAATTAAGTTTTTGAGATAGATTTAATTTTTTCTTCTTTTAAGTACCAGTATAAACATCTGCCATCTGGCATAGAAATTATCTCATATGGCAGGAGGAGAGATGAGATTTATTTAAAAGTTCTTTGTCTTTGATACTTTCCCTGCTGCATTTTCCACTAATGTAATTTGAACCTGACTGTATTTAAATAACCATTTATCGCTGTAATGGAAGAGCGGACTTAAAAATACATAACTGCTATCATTCCAAGAGTCCGTATTAAGGAAACACAGACTCTGCCACTCTCAAGCAGACCATTAGTCTATCTTGTCTAACCCTTGCCTCTGACAGTAGCCAACACCGAAGACAATGGCAAACAGCAGGAATATGGAACCACATTTTAGGGAAATAATTGTTTTATCAACTCATACTCTTGTACTGTATGATATTAGCATGGGATTAGCTGTTTATATTATTCATTTCATCAATCAATGAACTAGCAAGTTCCTTTAACTTTCAAATCATGCCAGATTAGTGATGGAATCTCTGTGAAATACTCTATCTGAAACATTAGGATTTTTTTTGTTTGTTTTGTACAGGGGATTCAGGGGATTGAACTCAGGACCTTGCTCTTGCCAGACAGGCACTTGTGCCACTGAGCTATCTCCCCTGGGCTAGGTTTTATTTTATTTTTTTTTAATGCCTTCACTTTTAAGTATAAGCAAAGTATGGGGAAGTTTAAGCTGTATAGTAAAACAAAGCCAAACCCTTTAATTTCGGCTTGTACTTCAAAGTCTAGATAAAAATGTATTTACTACAAAAGTTCAGCTTGCAGGTCAAGAAGACAATCTAACACTATCTAATTCTGTGCTAAATTTACTATTGATAGTAGCAGAATAATCCTCTGGTGGGTGATTAATGGGGTGGCTGGAATATAGGCCTACAAATTTTTATCTTCCTTGACAACTCACCAATGTCACTGAAAAAATATTACAGCAACAAATTCATCTCTTGATCTATCTCTGAAGTTATAGGTGCATGAGATGAACAGAACACGAAATGTGGAGCTCACACACACACAGATGCACACATACACGAGAACACTCACACATGACGCCCTGACTCAGGAAGGTGCACCCCACCCACGGCCCACATTGCCCCAGTGTTCCAGTCGTATCACTTCCTGATGTCCCCAAAGGCTGTTACCAGTCTTTCACTTTGTCCTCTGCTAGTCATGGCCTCACCTCTCCATAAGTGAATGTAAATGTTCTTTGTGCTTAAATTATGCACAGTATTAGATTACTGCAATAATCCCTGAAGGAATTATAAGCACATAAAATTTGTGTACACTTTCACTTCCCTTCTCACCTGGTCCACGAAATATACTCATAAAGCAGCTTTTATTCTTCTTATCACCTTCAAAACCAGAAAAAGAAAAGCTTGAGCATCAAAACGAGTTTTTATTAATGAGCGTTCTGGCCTAATTACAAGTACCTCTGTTGATATGACCACCTGTTCTAGATGAGATCTTCCCAATGTTAAAATTTAAAGAATTTAAATAATTGGGCTAAACGCTTGTACATCTGGTTGCTAGGTTGAGTAGGTTCTTACTTTTGGATTTTAGAAAATGTCCTACGGTGCTGTGACGGTTACCACCACAGCATTTGGAAAGTTCAGCAAAAAAAATCTTTTCAGGTTTGAGCTGAAGAATGTTAAGTACCAGGGACTTGTGTGTAGAGAAGTGTGTGATGTCATGCTATCAGTCTCCGGAGCAATGATGTCTTTGCTGGTAGCTTAATAATCTCTTTTTCTGGAATGGCCAGAGTCCTCAATGACACTTTTTCATTATTGGTTTTTATCCGTTTAGAAATATAATGAGATCACACAAAGCCATGGATAACTAAAAATATCCAAATTGAAGTGCTCAGGTAGTGAATGAGTTTCAAAAGTGCTCTTTAAATCAGTCAGCAGTTGAAAATAATTTATTTCAATCACCGATGTATTGAGCTAGCTGCAGAAAGAGAAGGAAAATAAATAATCCCAAAGAAGCAAAAATAAAGGAATGAAAGAAATAAAAAAGAGCAAAAGCCCTTATTCCTTTCTAAAATAAAAGAAATAACCTTTAGTTTGATTCAAACACTAAAGGCTTTGGGAAAACTTGCATTGGTTTCGTGAGCATGAAGGTTTGTCTTCCCATGCAGGCGTAAAGGATGTAGAGTGAATAGTTCTTTGAGCTACGATTAACTCCTGCCTTTTCAATGTCCCCTGACTCTCAGAAACAAATGCAAATATCATCCATAATGCTACTAGACACTCTTTAGACCTATTGGCCACAGTTTTGACGTTAGCGTAAGACAGTGTTAATGCTACTGTCCATCTCAATGTTTTTCGGTGAAATCAAATTTTATGTTTCCATCCCCTGGTTTCAGGTCATGTGGCAATGTCAGCACTCCTAGGCTGGTACTGGCATATGTGGGATAGAAGCATGAGATGCTGCTAGTCCCCTCACAGTGACAAATTGTCTGGATCAAGTGTGAATGGTGCTGAAGTTAAACATAGCTCTAAATGAACAGTATGGAAAACAGCCACAGAAAGGTTTGAAATATCTGGCCATATCTTGTAGGATGAAAACTGCCTGTGGTATCTATGCATTAAATTAAAGCATAGCTGGGACTGGGGAATTAGCTTGGTGGTCTAAGCATCTGCCTTGTAACTGCAAGGATCCGGGTTCGATTCCTGGTACTACATGTTCTGCTGGCCCCAGAATCATGGTTGTTCTGTGCCAGCCACCAAAGCCTGGCATGATTGTGCACACCTATAATCCCAGCGCTGAGGAGCCAGGATCACTATGAGTCCAACCTGCATAGTGAGACCCTGTGCTAAATAAAGATTAAATAAAAAAAATTAAAGTATAGCCATAACAATATGCAATGGTAAAAAGTGATGTGGTAAGATTTTAATGCTAGGAGCCGGGGAGATGGCTCAGTAGAATAAGCGCTTCCCTGGCAAGTGCAAGGGTCTGAGTTCAATCCCCGATTCAAAAAAAAAAAAAAAAAGATTTTAATGCTTATTTTTTAATATTCCTTGAAAGAAACAGGGAGAACCCTTTGACTTATTTCTGGTTGGTTCCTCCACTTTCCATTGGTGTGGACATTCCTCAATTCTGTTACCTTCCCTAATAGGCCACTTCCTCATTTAGTACTTGCAAATAAAGAAGAGAATGACTTCAAGTCAATTTTCAGTAGCGATCTTTGCCATCTCCTTTCCATAGTGCTTTCCTTTGCTCAGCAGCCTACCTGTCTAATCTTGCTATTTGGTACCACCTTGGGGCAGGGTGAAGGATTTGTTCTGAACTCTTGACAGGGAAGTACACTTGATTGAGTTCCGGGTGGGAAGGCAACATTTGCTGACTGTAAATATGAACACCAAGCTTTTCTTGAGTCATATTCCTGCACCTCCACTCAGCCTCCTCACCTGCTCGGCTCTCTGCGTTATTTTTTAACCATTTTCTAGGCAACAAGACAGCAAGATGTCACTGAAGTGGTGAGATATTCAAGCATGTCTCTGCAGTTTCAGGTGATGGCTTCGAGGTTAATTTCTTTCTGCTAATTTATTCTTTTCATTGATCATACAGGTTAATGAGCTTCATTCTGGCAGATTCATATACATATACAAAACATACTTTGATCACTTTCACACACCCCTGTCTCCTCCTTGCTGGGCCCTACATCTAGTTTTACTTTTGGGGATAGGACTTGGGTTCAACATGCATCATACATGCTGTTCATATTTGTTCCTCCGACAAATTCCTAACCTTACATTTTCTGAGAAGGAAAACGGCACACTATTACCAGGTATCATCTCTTTTGTTAATTTTAAGACAATAGAACTACATTGAGAAACATTTTCTTTGTTGGATTTCCTTCCAATTTGAGAAGGAAGGCTTTTGGATATAATTACCAATGCTGACTTGCAAAATTACCCCTAAGCTGAAGACGTATCTCCAATATATTCCCAAATGACTCCACTTGAAAATGAGCATGGTCCTGGCCAGATGGCTGGGCCAGTTTCCCATCCTATTTCTCCGCTCCCCACTGAACATGCAAATTCACACACCCGCTCTCCCACTGTTCCAGTGCCACCACCGCCTTCATTTCTTGACCACTTCTAAAGAAATGCGATCTTCAGATAGTTTTTGAATGAGGGCAATCATCATAGTGTTGACGATAAAAATCCAAATTCAGGGAAGATGCGTTTGATTCTGAAGTTAGAGCATTTGTACGGGGTGTTAAAGGTGCACTAAGTGGGTATTAATCTTATTTTCTCCTTTCATTTTACATGAAAGCTGTCATTATTGGGATAAGAATAAAATGAGCATAAGTATGATAAATGGTAAGTGCATACTGGAGTCAATACACCACTCTGAGCGAGCACTGCTAATCAAGCGGTGCAGTAGGCTAATGCACCGTGTGTGTGAGCATCTCAGAGTCTAAATTTGCAACTCAGGGAAGCTTGGCATTTAGCTGGAGCTGCCTCTGGCTTAAGGTGAAACAAAGGGTACAATCGTGTGTGGATTATAGTAGCAAATCATGTTTCCGAAGGTGCCTTTGCAAGATCATGTAAAACACAAAACTAATTCTACGTCTCTAACAAGGCTTCACATATACATGAATTGTTTAATGAATGTTAAATAATGTTAATAAAAGTGGGTGAGGGAGTACCATACTTACTTTCTTTTTAATGAACAGTGAAAAGGAAGAATAAGAGAATCAATTAGTTCTCAGTTTGAAAGCTTTGCCTTATATATTAAAGCTGATGAACACAGTTTTAAAAACGCAGGCACTGAATTCTCCATGCTATTGGGGATCTGCTATCCTTTAGACATACTTTTTAGACTTGATTTTTAATTATTAATACATAAATGAGTCTCACTGCTTTTAAAGATCTCAAGATCTCTTACACAGCTTCTTTGTTAACAGTAATATCATTTACTATATCCTATTCCAGTTAGCAAGAAAATCAAGAAGTTGTCTGGTATTTCAATTTGAAATGTATTTCTTAGAGAAGAATAGCTAGCAATTGAACTCCATAGAATTATGGCTAGTTAACTGGGCATACATTGGTCAGGAAAACTATTGCAAGCTGTAATTCTATTGATGATTCCTAGAATGAAAAATAATTCTTATTGATATTAGTCACCTTGGCTCTTGCTTTCGATATTTTAGAAGCATAGCTGTTGTAATTCCTTCTCAGGTGGCTGTTAAATTAACTACTTACCAGTTCAATTACTTAAATACAGCATGACCAAAAAGTTCATTTTTCCTTTAATTTTGATAAGATAATGTAACAGGAACTATGAAAACAACTTTATCAAATTTATACAATACGAGAATTGACTCATGAAAATGACACCTGCATGAGCAGTGCTCAGGAGAGTTAGTATATAAATAAATGCACTGCATGAGGGATGCTCAAGGCAAACTCTTAAGTAGTTTAATAATTAGTGTTTATTGAGCATCTTCTATGTGCCTGGATCATTGTTAGGTAGATTGAGAGCCACAAATAATACGGTACTTCAAAACAGGAAGTCCATGCCCTGGGAAGTGTTGGAAGAGACATTTGAACAAGGAAGAAACAAATGATCACAACCAGAATGTGAAGCTAGTGCCTTCACTTTCCATCTCATAAACTAGCCACACTCCCCTCTCTTCTCATGTCCCTGCTCAAAACGCAGTTAAGACTTGTTACTATCTGAACAACTGGTAGAAAATATTCAAGAGAATGGAAAGGAAAATGGTCATGGGTATAAAATAATCCAGGGTTTGGAAGACAGCACAATACCTGCTGATCCCAAGGGAAGCCAAAGTCATTCACTGAAATGAGGCAGGAGATAAGAGAATTTCTGCATCACATATGGTGTAAATAAAGTCATTGGAAAGAGATGTGGCTCTGATGTCAGAAGGATCTGGGTTTACCTTTCTAATCTTTAACCAATTGGTCTTAATCTGTCATATTATAATTCTCCTATCCATACAATGAGGAAAAGAATATGTATTTATAATGTAATACACATCTTTACAGAATGGTTTCTACAGTGAATAAGAATGTAAAGCAGATTGCTTTGCAGTCTGGGAAGGATACTATTCAAATCCAAGGAATTATTTTAAGCTCTTATATTCATTCACATTTGTATGTGATTTCACTAAAAAGAAAGATTAGTTTGAAGTTTATCCTGCTGGCTTGGTAAAATCAGTAAAAATGTTTACCTGACTTTTTGTTGCTGAGTATAAGATAAAATTTATTGTCTTCAGCTAAGTAGATTATCAGCGGTTTTCTTTTAATACCCCAAACTCAAAAAGAATATTCTTTATTTACTTGTTACTCAAACTATGACAGGTAAGTTTATAAAATTTCATATCAGGCAGACCAAATGCATGAGATGGTTCACAGTCTTGAGTTTGCTTTTCCACTCTATGTAATGCAGAGGGAACCTCTCCGATTGGAACTTTAGCAGTTTCACAAAAGGTTAATAGAAATTAGTTTCTTTCAGGCCTGTATTTTAGGGTAGTTTTTTCAAACTTCCTTCTTAATTGCTCAACTATACTTGAATGATCATAGCTGTAGGATAGGTAGATAGAAATGTTTTCATTTTCATCCAATATTTAACTACTGCTCAGCTATCAGTTGATGTAGTACTTCTTTTAAAAATCTCATGAAGATAGACTTCATTCTTTATTTTAGGTGTAATGAAAAGTCCGATGCAATAAGAAATGTCCTGAGCTTTTTTCCTTCTCAAGCATTAGATCACAAGCCATCTTACTGTCTGATTCTTCTATCCCAATCCACCGTATGTTTCTCCAAACAAAACTGGCCTTGTTTACTGTCATGAAACACATAAACTTCTCACAGAGTTAACGATACTTGGGAGCATGGTGAAGAGTAACAATCCAGGATTGCAAACATAAAAATAGCAGATTAAACATCTTAGAAGTTTAAAAATGTCTATTTATAGATGCTTTCTAAATGTAAGTTTTAACCTTGCTCTGTGTTTCTGAGCTTAATTCCCCTCACTCTCTTAAGAACTTGAAACAGCATACAATGAAAATAATTTCTCCCATTTTTATAGTACAGTAAAATTTTACTATCTTTCATTGTTGCTAAATTACGACCTTGTATTTATACTTTGCATTCCCCACTTTCCAAAGGTATGTGATTCCCTGTTACGAGACATTGCTGTTTTTTTGTTTTTTGTTTTTTTTTTTTTTGCAGAATCGGGGATTGAACTCAGGCTCTTCAGCCTGCCAGGGAAGCACTTATTCCACTGAGCCATCTCCCTGGCCCCTCGAGACATTGCTGTTTATTATGACATTTTTCTATATATTCTGTTAATGGATAAAATGACAATGATTAAAATATGTTAATGTTTTGATTTGAGAGCTGGGTGACACTTCATTCCATTAAGTGGAATAAGTGAGTCAAGGAACTGAATACAGTTGGCTGTTTTTATAGTCTGAAAAGGGTTGAGAGGAAGGAAATGGGCATGAGTCTTGCCCATCAGGCAGACTACCGACCATCTAGCCCAGCTTTTGTCTTCTTGTTTATCTTTCTCATTCCTGTCACCATGTCTCCTCGGGTAGAACTGTTCGCAGTAAGACCAACAGATCCCTACATATGGCACCCAAACAGGATGCCTGATAATGCTCAATGACCTATTTGGATACTAGAGCATGCTGTCAAGCTATACCATGAAGCCAGATCTGGAGAAGAAGTTAAGAATGATGAGGCCAGATCCGAGCAGTTGAAGGAATTGACAAAACTGAAGTCTAAGATCTAAATAGATGTAAAATATATAAAGATAACTGAGCTAAATTTGACTAGTATTAAGACAAAAAATATAAAATATGCATGTTGGAGATAAAAAAATATTTTTTCCAAAATTTTCTGATAAGAGATCTCTGTTTATTGACAAATAACAAAATCTGACTAGTCTATTTACAATTATAAATTTCCAAAAAAAATCGCAATAGAGTTACTATAAATTAATCTGGCCAGACATATATAGTTGAGTACACTCATAATTTTGTAAAGATGGCTATTTGTGTGTATAGTGTATTTGTCTATGTGTGTGTTGTTCTGTGAACAACTGTTCCCTTTTTCTTATTTAAGTTTGTTGATCATTGTTCATAATACTAGATGAGCATAGGCTTAAAAGCATGCTTTTTCTTAAGTTACCAGCTGGTCTAATTCATATCAAAATTGGTTCATACACAGATTATTGCAAAGTTTAGTTAAGCAAAAATTCCTTAGAGTGGGGAGAAATTATTCAGAGAAGAGTCCTGTTGATGAATAAGAGGTGTGGCCAACCTTTTTGTTTATTAATGAGAAGCTCCCAAAAATTGTAATAATCTCTCAGGAGACACCCTCAATAAATTGGTCATTGGTTTAAACATAAAAGTCTTTCAGAAAAATAATAATTGGGTTTCTCTTTAAATTTTTTTTTTTTTTTTTTTTTTGGGTTGGTGGTATTGCTCAGTGAACTAAATGCTTGCTTAGGTAAGTGCAGGGTCCAGGGTTTGATTCTTGGCACCACATGCCACACTGGCCCTCCCCCCAGGTGTGCTGAGCCAGCAATGAGCTCCAGTGTGGTGGTGCACACCTCTAATCCCAACAATAGGGAGACAGAAAGGAGGATCACTATGAGTCTGAGATGCATAGTGAGACCCTGCACACACACACACACACACACACACACACACACACACACCCTTAAAAAAAGATTTTGGTATTCAATTAAATTAAGAAGCAAAGGTTTGCACATGTGTATGGTAATTCATTATCGTTAATTTCATGGTGCCTTTAGTGTATCCATGATTCCAGGTGTACGGGTCTCTTAAAATGTTAAACAAAGATTGCTTATTGTAATAAGACTTTCTTTCAGAAAAGAAGGGGAGGAGAGAAAGAAAATGCCTTGTGATGTATATCCCATTTAAGGATAATTATTTATGTACAAAATTCTTATGTATTAGATAGAAAATATTGGTTAAAAGGATTATGTTATGTCAAAACAAAAATGTAAGAGTGTTACAAAAAGTCATAGGATTGTCTTGCTACAATGTTGTATGTGGTGTGATTTCTAAATTTCTGTGTAAAAATGTGTAATTGCTTTTTAACATTCTATAGGGATTTAAATAGTAGAATATCCATGGTTGTTGGAAAAGAACAGTTCCATTATTATGTCTAAGGTGTTTGATATTCAGATTGATGGTAATGTTAAGCTTAATGTTCTCTGTTACAGGGTAAGAATGTCATTATACTTCTCTTCTGGATGTTTAACAACTAAAATTCTCAGACCAAAAATTAGAGAGATAGATGGGCTAAAAGGATAGCCAATATTTTGGCCCTAGCCCTTCAAGGTGAGTGAGGACTCAGGACACAAGAGAACCTCTGCTGTGACATCCTGTAAATCAGTTGTGTCCTAAATTTTCTGATCAAGGAGATGATGGGGCCATAGAGGAAAGTGATCAATGATGTATAGTGTGCCTAAGGAGAGTCGCCTAGAGAGAAAAAATCTTTCAGGCTTTCTCAGAGAGCAAATTGGTCAAGCAATGGCTATGAATTATCCAGATGGCTAATACTGACAGAAGGCCTAAGAGGTGCTATATATGGTTCCAAGAAAATCCTGAGGAGATTTAACTGACTTTTTCAGATAGCAAAAGTTATATTTGTAGTTATACAGGTTTTGCTTTAATTTGATCTTAACCATCCAGCAGAGAAGTATAACCATGAGGTATGAAAAGTGATATACTATGCTGTAAAAGGTTCAAGTCAACAAGTTCTGACAGTTACCAGCTATGCTGATAATTTATCACTATTATGGATTATTGGACTATGTAGGATAATATTGTTGAGTTCAAGTACCTACAATCTGGCATGAGGTATGAAAAGGTCCTGTAAAGACTTCTCCAAATACAGCTCCTCTAACCGCAAAGAAACACCCATCTCTGACAAAATAAAATAAAAAAGGGGGATATATTCAGGGCCATGGAAGCTGGAAAATCAGTCAAAGATGTGTAAGCGGGACTAGGCCTCAGTGCCTAAAGCAAACAAGCTACCTCAGTCCTGAGATAAGCATCCTGACTGGTTAATGTCAGCTGCTAGTCACTAGGCAACCTTGTGTTACATGTTACTAATTTTGCAAAAGGTATACATAAACATAGGTTTCATAGTGCTGGCATGTGTGTCTTGCCTGTCAGGCAGACTACTGACCACCTACCTCCTCCCACCAAAAAAAAGGAAGGAAATGAATAAAAAGGGAGTTAGCCAATGTAAAGTTTCACTCTGTGAAAGGTAGGACAAAGATACCAGAAAAATAGGTAATTGATTGGTTAATTTTAGATTACATTAGATTATTTTAAAACATATTATGTAGAAGACACTGAAGCCCCTACGAACACACTCAGCCACCTTATCTTTGACAAAGGGGCCGAACATACTCACTGGAAGAAAGATAGCCTCTTTAACAAATGGTGCTGGAAAAACTGGCTCTCTACATGCCAAAAACTCAAACTTGACCCAGGT
>NW_004524588.1:7522160-7541562 GCF_000260255.1 Octodon degus
TATACAGATGAATGTCCATTTTGTATCTGTGTATTCAAAGTGGTTAGGATAGATATATAGTTACATTCTCTTAGTGAATAGAATGATTTGTTTTAATGGTGTTTGTAAATAGGATCTCAAGTCCGCATCTTGAACAGCAATTAACCACTAAGAAGAATGTATACAGTGTGTTAATTATTGAAACTATCCTACCCATTTGATTTGAAACTGACTCATTGCTATTTGTTTATCAATAAAATTATGGCAAAAAATCATATTATGACATGGGAGACTGTATCATAAGGCCAATTGAAACTGATCTGCTTGGGAAATTTGGCTGTTATTTCCTTAATCCTGATTGTTCAGTATGTCAGACTGAGAGCTTATTTCAGTTTGATGGTAGGGAGCTTTAGCATGAATAACCCTAGTTTAAAATTTACCTTAGTCTAAGTCCAAAGCTATGGTCTGCAATTTTAAATTAATAATTCAGTATGCAAACATATTTAAGACTGGGCTGGATCTGTAGCCCTGTGCTAGAGTTCTTGTTTAACATGCACAAGGCCTCAGTTCAATCTCCAGTACCACAAAAAAGAAAGTCACTACATGTTTGTTAAGGGAAAACTACAAAAAGAAGAGGTAGCATTTGTAAATATACATGCACCCAAATATAAGAGGACCCAACTGCATCAGACAATTTTTTTTTTTGGCAGAACTGGTGATTGAACTCAGGCCCTTGCACTTTTCAGGAAAGTGCTTATTCCACTGAGCCATCTCCCCAGCCCCAAATATTTTTTTTTCTTTTTTCTTAATTGCAGTTTGAACTCAGGCCCTTGCATTTGCCAGGGAAGTGCTTATTTCACTGAGCCATCTCCCCAGCCCTGACAAATTTTAACAGAAGTGAAAAAGCAAATGAGCAATAACACAATTGTAATGGGGAACTTTAACACCCCACTATCACACAGTGACAGATGAATTAGGCAAAAATTCCATAAAGAAATAAGAACACTAAACCAAATTATTGAAGAAATGGACTTAGTAGATCTTTGCAGAGTGTTCTACCCAATGTCAGAATGCACACTCTTTTTAGCTGCACATGGGACATTGTCCAAAATAGACCATGTATTAGCACATAGAACATCCTTAAGTAAATGCAAATAAATTGAAATTAGCCCATGTATATTACCTGATTATAGTTCAATGAAAGGGAAAATTCTTGACAAAAGAAATTACAAAACCTCCATAAAGAGATATAAATTAAATAACACCTTCATGAACTATCAGTGGGTCACAGATAAAATTAAAGAAGAAGTTAAACATGCTTATAATCAAATGAAAATTCACATACAACTTGCTAGAACTTGTGGAATGCAATGAAAGCTATCTTAAAAGGGAAATTTATAGCAAGAAATTATCATATCAGGAAAACAGAACGAGCCCAAATAAACAATCTTACATTGCACTTCAAACTCCTAGAAAAAAAAAGAGCAAGTCAAGCCCAAAGTCCAAAGAAGGCATAAAATTACAAAGATCAGGGAAGAAATAATTGCAATGGAGACAAAAAAGAATTAATTGAAGAGTTGGTTCTTTGAAAGAATAAATAAAATTGATAAGCCCCTAATTAAAATTATCAAAAAAAAGAAAAAAAAATCAAATTCATGCAATAAGGAATGAAAAGGGTGAAATCATTACAGACTGTATACAATTTAGGAGATCATCAATACCTAGTTCCAAAATATTTACTCTCACAGGATGAAAAACAGAGGAAATGTCAAGATTTCTCGGTACACATGAATTATCAAAGCTAAATTCCAGAAGATGTAAAACCTCTGAATGGTCTAATATCAATGAATGAAATTGAAAATGTAATAAAAAATCTATCAATAAAGAAAAGCCCAAGTCCTGATGGATTCATGGCTAAATCCTACAAGAAATTTAGAGGTTTAATGTCAATTCTTTTCAAAATCTTCAATGTAATCAAAAGGGAAGCAATTCTCCCAAACTCATTTCTGGACACAAGTATTACTCTGATGCCAAAACCAGAGAAAGACCCAGCCCAAAAAGAAAACTACAGGCCAATCTCCTAAATTAACACGCAAACAAAAATCATCAGTGAAATACTAGCAAACAGAATGCAACAAATCATTAAGAAGATTATACACCACAATCAAGTGAATTTCATCCCAAGAATGCAGGGATGATTCAATCTACACCATCCATAAATGTAGTACACCACATCAATAGAGTGCAACACAAAATCTCATGATCATCTGAATAGATGCAGAAAAACTTTTGATAAAGTCCTACACTCATTCTTGACAAAAATCCTACAGAAATTCGGGCCTTTACCTCAATCTGATAAATGAGGTATTTTAGTATGACAAACCAAACCAACAGCCAACATCATACTAAATGGACAAAAACTAAAAACCTTCATTTTAAAATTAGGAACAAGATGAAGATGCCCACTGTTACCACTCCTGTTGAATATATTTCTAGAAACATTTGCCAGGGTAATTGGACAAGAGAGAGAAATGAAAGGAATAATGATTGGACAGGAAGAAATGAAATTATTATTCATAGATGACATGATGCTCTACATAGAAGACATAAAAAATTCCAGGAAAAGACTTGTAGATTTAAGAGCAAAATTCAGTAGTATCCCAGAATACAAAGTCCACACTCAAAAATCAATAGCATTTCTACACACAAACAAGAAATGCACCAAGAGGAAAATTAGGAAAACTACGCCTTTCACAATAACATCCAAAAAAAAGAGAAATATTTAGATTTAATATAGTGAAAATTACAACAATCTGAGAAAAAAGATTAAAGAGAATTTTAGAAAATGAAAGATTTCCTTGCTTCTAGATAGGAAGAAGCAACATAGGGAAAATGGCTGTACTCCCAAAATTGTTATACAGATGCAATGCAATGTTTATTATCTCAGATAATAAACCACTAGACATCTTACAGATCTAGATAAAAATTTCCTAAAATTTGTCTGCAACCAGAAGAGAATAGTATATAAAAAACAATCCTGGACAACAAAGGCAGGGCAGGAGACATCACAATACCTGACTTGAAATTATACTCTGAATCTACCGTGATAAAATCAGCATGGTACAGGCAAAAAAAAAAAAGGTTGTGAGGATCAATGGAACAAATGAAGATGGAAACATAATTACAAACACATTCAGCCATCTTATCTTTGATAAGAGAGCCAACCATATTTACTGTACAAAAGATAGCTTCTTTAATAAACGGCACTGGTGAAACTGGCTCTCCACATGCCAAACACTAAAATTAGACCCATGTCTATCACCATGCACAAAATTATAGTCAAAAATAGATCAAAGATTTAAATGTAAGCACAGAAATGAAAAATCTTCTGGAAGGCAAAATAGATAGAAATCATAAAGACAACAGGGGTAAGCAGAGAGTTCATGAACAAAAACCAAACTGCACAGGAAATGCTTTATAGAATCAATAACTTGGATCACATCTTTTTGAAAAGTTTCTGAGTATGAAAAGAAATCACCAACAGAATAAAAATAAAACACAGGAATTGGGTAAAAGTTGAATCTGAGTGTCAGGCAAAGGACTTCTTTCTAGAACATAGGAAGGATAAAAAGAATTCAGGTCTCCCCCAATTCAAGTCCCAGTATAAAAACTGGCATCTGAGATGAACACACACTTCTCAGGTGAAGAAATAAATAAATGAAAAGATGTTCAACATCATTGGTACTTTGAGAAACGTGAATTAAAATAATGCTGAGATTTTATCTCAACATGGAAAAAATATCTATCATTGAGAAGTCAACAAATAACAGATGCTGGAGGGGCTGTGGGGGAAAGAGAACACTCTTGCACTATGGGGAAATCATTGCACTACTATGGAAATCGTTGTGGAGATTTCTCAAAAAGTTACAATTGGAAGTCACATTCAACCCAGCTAGTGCCCTCCTGGGTAGTTTTCCAAATCAAGTGAAAATATTGTACCACAGTGACATATGTACGCTCATATTTATAGCAGTACAATTTGTCATAGCTATATCTGGGAAATAACCCAAATGCTCATCCACTGAGGAATGGATAAAAATGATGTGGTATTTTACACAATAGAGTATTGCTAACACATGAAAAAGATAAGTTCAAGGGTTTTTTTCTTTAGGTAAAGGGATGCAACTAGAGATTATACTCTTAAGTGAAATAAATAAGATCCACATGTACTAAAATTGTATTGTCTCATTTGTGTTAGAACCTGAAAGAGTAAATAAAATCTAAAAGGTACAATAGATAATGTGAAAATGCGAGAATCTTTTTATAGGGGAGAAGAAACTGGGATGAGGAAAAGGACAGGACTGGGGAAAAGAGATATATTTATTTATGCATGCAGGATGGCTTGGATAATTGTACTGCTGATTTTTGTTCATCTATAGAGGGGAGCAATTGATAGCTTTTTGTTTTCTTTTCCTTTTTAAATTTTTATAACTTTCTTTTCTTGAAACCAATTTTGCATGCTTATATCTGTAATCTGAACAATTCATTTGATCACAACTTTATGTAATACAGCTACCATTGTTGATTTCCTATTGTTTTGAGTTTTTTTTATGGTGAAGTTCTGTATAATTTCTAATTTCTTTTTACTATTTTCTATTCTCTTTTGATGATGATAATAATAATAATAATAATATTGCTGGAACTTTCAAACTTTAGAGAAGTTATTTCTAATTTTATGAGGAATAGTGATTTGAAGTTAGCTGAGGTTATGATTATGCTGTTTTCTTTATTTGGAATGTAAGTGTGGATTTTTGATTTTCTGTACCAGGAATTGAACTCAGGACCTTGTTTTTCTAGGCAGACACTGTGCCATTAAGCTATATCCCTGACTCTAAGTGTCATTTAGAGAGATGTACATGAAATTCTCGAGGTGGATTTCAATCATTAATTCTGATATATGAATTTCATTGGATTAACACTTAACAGACTGGTAGAGCGTGGTCTCCTAATGGTGTGTCTTAGTGGGCAACAGGTGTGGATTTATGTAGTATATTTGATCCCTCAATCCATTCCTCTTTCACCTTTCTACTGCTTTACCCTACCACACAACGTCCTTCTGTCACAATATTTCTGCACCGTAGCCAGTGTAGCATGAACCAGATTCCCTGAACCCATGAGCAAATCTGCCACTCCTTTAAGTTATAGGTGTGGCATGTTGTGTCCCAGTAATGGCTGAGCTAACACGAAGCCCGTATAATTATGCAGTTTCCCCTCCCTTCTGTTTCCCTGTGTCTACCGGAAAGTGCCAATGTGCATTCTTTCTCTGTAGATTTAACTATTCTGTATGTCCCATATAAATTGAATCATACAGTATGTGACCCTTTGGATCTAGCTTCTTTCAATAGGCACAATGTTTTTGAGGTGCATTGTACTGTGACATATACTGACATTGCATTCCCTCTTTTAATCAAATAATTTCCTATTGTACATACAGATACCAAAGCACTTAGTATCTATACTATTGTACATACAGATACCACATACTTTAGCCTTTAGAGCAACTTTGAGTTCAGTTGAGATGGATGTACAGGACTTTGTACATGTGCCCTTGCTATGTAGCATTTTAATATACTTATAGGCCCCTATAGTTACGTAAAAATACTAAGAATCACAAAATCAATTGAGTAAAACTAAAGCTAAGAAATTTCTGGAAGAAAATATAAGAATAAAAAATCTTTATAATACAAGGTTATGTAATGATCCCTTGTATCTGATGCACAAAGCATAAATCATTAATGAATAATATCGACAAATTCAATTTTATGAAAAAAATCCCTTTCTTAAGAAGATACAGTTATTGAAACCAAAAGATAAGCCAGGGACAAAATATTTACAGAATACATATGTGATGGAGGACTTGTATACAGAAGTCTTACAAGTCAATAATAAAAATGCAAACAAGTCAGTTTAAAAAATGTGTGAGATTTTTTTTTTTTTTTTGGCGGAAATGGGGATTGAACTTAGGCCCTTGTGCTTGCCAGGGAAGCACTTATTCTACTGAGTCATCTCCCTGGCCCCCAAATGTGTGAGATTTGACCATAAATTAAAAAAAAAACTATGACCTAGTTGATAACACAAAGATGGTAGACCAATATTTTCTGTGAAGAACTAGGTACTAGGTATTTTAGGACATATATGCTTTCTTCCATAAACTTTTTGTTTGGTGAGTTGCTTTAACAATACTTTGAAAATAAATTTTTAAATTTACAGATTATACAAAAATAGGCCAGATAAAGCTTATGGATGTGAATCTCAGGTATAATACCCAACTGGAACCGAGAAAAAATTAATCCCTCTTTCTCTAAAAGTATCATGCCCTGTTGTTGAGAATCAATAAAATCCTTGCCATTTATGTACTTAAGTTTCAGATTCTCAGTATCTGCATAGCTAAAAACATCCTATGTGAAGGCATGTTATTAAGTAGATTTGGCTAGATAAGAGCCCAAAATTTTCAGTAGAAGCAACATCACTTTTGGAAAACAGAATTTCAGAATATTTAGAGGAACAATATATAAACTAATAAGAAACATTTCATAATATAACTGGAAAAAACCAAGGAGGGAGTACATTGAAATTATTTAATATTTAAAAGTATATTGAAAGAGAAAAACAGGTTTAGAAAATATTTGTCTTTTTTTAAAGGATAAAAAATATTTTTAGAAAATCATTAGAAATGGTACAAGATTTCATTAAATGAAGTAATTGGAATTTAACATCATTGGTCTTTCAAGAGATGCAAGTTGAAACAATGCTGAGATTCCATCTTATGCCAGAAAGAAAGGACAACATGAAGAAGTCATCAACCAATAACAAATACTGGAGAGGCTGTGGGGGAAAAGGAACCCTTGTCCCCTGTTGGTGGGAGTGCAGGCTGGAACAACCATTATGGAAATCAGCGTAGATCTTCCTCAGGCTAAGGAAGGAGATGGCTGTCCAAGGTTGGACATCTCATTCAAGCCATCTATTTCTTTCCTAGGTATCTTTCCAAAAGAATTGACAACATCATACCACACCACCCATGTATATCATACCATGATTTGTCATAGGTAAATCTTGGAAACAACCTAAATGCCTATCAACTGAGGAATGGATAAAAAAGATATGATATTTTTATACAGCAGAATATTATTCAGCTTTGAAAAAGATAAACTTGTTATTTTTATGTTATAGGTAAATGGATGTAACTAGACACTGTATTAATAAGTGAAATAAATCAGACACATGTGCAAACATCATATTGTCTCCCTACTGAGAGAACCTAAGAGAGTAAATAAAACATAAAAGGTACAATAGATACTGTGAGAGGGAAAGAATCTGTTCCATAGTAAGGAAAAACTGAGATGAAGAAAAGGCCAAAAGAAACAAGGGAAAAAAGTTATATTTATGTATACATGCAGGATAGTTTTTTTTTTTTGAGTTATATTAGGCTAGGTGTCAGCCTTTTTATTTATTTATTTTTTCCATAATTTTATTGAGAAACAAATAGCAATGAGACAGTTTCAAATCAAATTGGTAGGACAGTTTCAATAATTCACACATTGCATACATTCTTCCTAGTGGTTAATTGCTGTACAAGATGCGGACATGATATCCTATTTACAAACACCATTAGAACAAATCCCTCTATTCATTAAGAGACTGTAACTATATATCTATCCTAACCACTTTGAATACAGAGATACAGAATGGACATTCATCTGTATACCCCTTTTTTGTTAAGTTCCGTTATTTGAATATTATAGGCATGTTAGCTCAGCAAAATATTCTGAAAGAGTCCAGTAGCCCATAATAGCATTGGGTCTTCTGTTTAACTGGCAATGTCAGAAATTATTGACCTGAGTCCCCCACAGCTCAACTTAACAACATGGCTTTATTTCTTATAATTTCGTCTTCATACTTTTCTACTGGATGGTTAAGACCAAGGTAGAGCAGGACCTATGCAACAAGAGTTGAAGCTTTTGGGTCTGAGAAGGTCAGTGAAATGCCCTCAGGATTTATCCTGAGATCCTGTACCTCGGATTGTAGAACCTTTGTCAGTGCAGCCATGTGGAGGAGTCACGGCCATTGCTCGGGCAGTGTGCTCTCTGTGAAGGCCTGAGAGAGTGTTCTCTCTCCATGACATGCAGGATAGTTTGGATAATTATATTGCTGATTTCTGTTGATCTACTGAAAGGGGCAGTTAATGCTTAAAATGTTTCTATTTTTATTTTTTCTTTTTAATTTTGACATTATTTGTTTTAGTTACTTCTTCTCATTATTGAGAAAAAAGATTGAATAGCAAAAGTTAAGTGAGAAAAGGTTCATTTTTCCTAACAGTTTGTAGAAGTTTCAGTTTCCAATCTGGTTCCAAGTCAGGGAAGCATGGTGGAAAAAAAAAAAAAAAAAAAACCAAAAAAAACAGGCTATGGAATTGCAGGCAGAAAGCAATAACCCAGCAGCAGAATGCCTTCTTTGTATCCCCTTCTCTTCCACCTGGGCTACAGACTTAGTAGCTGTTAACACCTACATCTAGGGTACGGATTCCATTATTCACACCAGACCTGTTCTAAACCAATCAGTGCAATAATTTAATTATCACAATCCTTAATCCATATTCACACACCTTAGATCCACCCATCTCTGGAAAAACCTACCTGTGGCCACCTGAGGCTTTAGGAGAACATCTATATATAAGCTATAGTAAAATCTAAACATGTTTTAATAATACTAAAGTATCTAAAATGAGATACTGAATGAATGGTGCAAGAAACACATTAGACATGGCTATTAAGAACAGATTAATGGGGGCCGGGGAGGTGGCTCAGTGGAATAATTGCTTCCCTGGCAAGCACAAGGCCTGAGTTCAACCCCTGGTTCTGCCAACCCTCCCCCCCCAAAAAAAAACCTGATTAATGATGCAGAAGATAGAACTAAAGACCACACAGAGTGTAGCACAAAGAGCAGAAAAGAACAAGAACATAAAATATTTCTTAAAGATATGACAATTGGAATGAGAGGGGTTATATTTTAACCCATTTAATTTTATCATATTTCAGAAAGAAAAGAATAGAGAAAATCCATGAGGAAATAGTAGTCAGAATAACAAATACTGCCAATTTTTCAGTATTGAAAAAAGTAATCAATCTTCATATTCAAAATACATCATGAATCCCAGACAAGAAAAAATAATTAAAGTTTGACTACTGTTTCATATGGAAATTCAAAGAAAATGAGAGATTAATAAGTGGCACAGAGAAAAGACATTTTGCTTATAAAGGAATGCTATGCCTATTGAAAATTTAAGCTAAGGGGGCCAGAGAGATAGCTCAGTAGAATAAGTGCTTGTCTGGCAAGCACAAGGACCTGAGTTCAAACCCCGGTTCCGGAAAAAAAAAATTAAGCTAAGGCACTAAAGTAGTAATACTCTTCTGGTCCTGGAAATATAAAGATGGTTGACATGAAATTCCATTCCAACTAAATGTAGTTTAAAACACAGAAGGAAAATATTGACATTCTCATGTGAAAAATGTCTTGATTATCACTAACAGACTTTCTCCAAAGTATAATCTCCCAGCAGGGTAGATGTGATCTCCAACGAAATCAATGCACAATACATTCATATATGGAAATGTCAAATGAAGCCCACTAATTTGTAGAACTAATGTAATTTAATAAAAAAGAAAAATACCAAAAAGAAAATTTTATTTTGAAAGATACTCATAAATACATAAGTAAACCTAAAATGATTTGCTGTGAGACAAAATGTAGATAAGAATAAGAATGTCTGATTTGAGATTTGCAAAAAGAACAATAGCATATCCAATACAAGGAAGATGATTATTCTAGAGGAAGGTATAATTTCAGAGAAGAGCAGAGATAATAGCTAAGATGATGAAAAAAGATTAGACTATCTAGTCACATATACCCAAGTCAGAGATCGTACCCAGTGTGAAACTTGATTATTAATTTCAAGAATACAGCAAATAGGGCAAAGTTCTTAAAACAGCTCTGTCCTTAGCACTGCCTCAGGAGATATACCCTGACTCAGATAATTTATGAGATCTCTAAGTAATTGTAATGTAGGGGAATACAGTATTATGGAAAAGATCAATTTCATCACATATATACAAAACTTTACATTCTTTTCTGATGGCTACATCGTTCATGAAACATTTTGTAATTCACTGTAGATCCATAGATTCCATGTTCGTTTACCATCAGTAGATGCATCCTGCTAAAAACCAAGGTACAGTTAAGAATTATTCAGCTAGCAAATATTATTTTTGTGTCATTCACGTGTTTAAAAGGGAAGTTTCCCCAAGTTGCTGTATTTTTCCTGGTATGCCACTCAACTGTTTGAAGGATAAATAAATTGTTATTGGTTGACTTCATGGTGATAGCCATTCTTTTTGGGGCGAGATGGATTCTCAGCATTGTTTTAATTTGCATTTATTATATATTGGGCATTTTTTCATATACTTACTTGCTATTTGTATTTCCTCCTCTGAGAAGTGTATATTCATCTCAGATGTCCATTTTTGCATTAGATCTTAGAATTTTGGGTGCCTGATGTTTTAAAATTCTTTATATGTTCCAAATTGAAATCTATTGTCTGAGGGTCAGTCAGGTATAATTTTTTCAAATTCATGGGTGTTTTTTTCTCTTTCAGTGATTTCTCTTGCATTTAGCACTTACTCATGATAAAAAAAATCCTACAGAAAATCAGAATAGATGGTCTTTACCTCAATCTGATTAATGCCATCCATGACAAACCAACAGCCAACATCATACTAAATGGACAAAAACTGAAAGCCTTCACTTTAAAATCCAGAACAGAATAAGGATGTTTACTGTCTCCACTCTTGTTCAATATAGTTCTGGAATCATTAACGAGAGCAATTAGACAAGAGAGAAATAAAAGGCATAATGATTGAAAAGGAAGAAATTAACTTATTGTTATTCACTGATAACATGGTACTCTACATAGAAGACCTAAAAGCTCTGGGAAGAGACTTGTAGATTTAATAACCAAATTCAGTAGCATAGCAGGTTGCAAAGTCAATACCTAAAAATCAATAACATCTCTATATGCAAACAACAAACACATAGAGAGAAATTATGAAAACCATGTCTTTTATAAAAACATCCAAAAGTAATGTAATACTTAAGAATCAATCTCACAAAGGAAGCAGATTTATACAGTGAAAATTATAGTATGCTGAAAAAACATAAAAGAGGATTCCAGTAAGAGGAAAGATATTCTTTGCTCCTGGATAGGAAGAACCAACATTGTGAAAATGGCCATATTCCCAAAATTGTTATACAGATTCAATTGCTATTTAGATTAAAATGCCATTAGCATACCTTGAAGATCTAGAGAAAGCATTTCTAAAGTTCATCTGGAACCAGAAAAGACCTAGAATATCAAAAGCAATCCTGGGAAACAAAGGCAAGGCAGGAAGCATCGCTGTGATAAAATCAGAATGGTACTTGAAAAAACAAACAAACAACAACAAAAAACAGGCCTGAGCATCAATGGAACAGATTAGAAGATGCAGACAGAACTACAAACACACATCAGGCACCTTATCTTTGACAAAGGGGCCAAATGTGTTTTCTGCAAGAAAGGTAGTCTTTAATAAATGGTGCTGTAAAAACTAGCTTTGCACATGTCGAAGGCTAAAATTAGACCCATGTCTATCACCATGCACAAAATTACAGTCGAAATGGATTAAAGATTTAAATATTAAAACAGAAGCTGTATATTTTCAGGGAAATATGTAGTGCCAAGTACTTACATTAGTTAAAAAAAAAAAACTAAAAAAACTAAAAATAATTGCAGTCAGTATTCAACTCTAGAAATTATTTAATCTAATTCCAAAATTTTTTAAAAGTAGAAGCACAGAATAATGAAAACTGCGCCTCCTGCTCCATTATTTCTTCTTTGCTTGCTCTCCTCCAGCCACAGAGGATCTTGATAGCCTTCATACCTACAAGCATTTCTCTCCCCTTAGAAGCTGTCCTCTCTGCCTCTAATACTCCTTGCGAGCCCAGCATGGCTCACTTCTGATCCCTTCTCAGGCCTTTGTCCAATTGTGACTGTCTGTGAGATCTCTTCCGATGACTTAATGCAAAATTTCATCCCTGTTCCCGCACGTTTTACCTTTAGACGTGTTTTCACTGGACACATCATTCTTTTGTTTCTAAAAGCAACTTTATTGTTGTATAGTTCTCCTATCACCCAATTAAGTTTACAATGAACATTTTTTAAAAATGCAGAATGTACAACCGTTCCTACATCCTAGTTTAAAGATGTTTGTGCCCCTAAAAGAAACTCATATCCATTAACAGCCAATACGACTACAGGTTTACGAGCTTATTCTTTTATGTGAAAATTTTAGTTTTGTCAGGTAAGAGATTTTTTAAAAAAAACTTTTTTCATCCAGCACCAAGAATATTCAGTTAATGATTATAAATCAATTGAATGTATGCTAGGGAAGTGACATTATTAATGAATATACAAACAATCTCCACTAGGAAAACAGTTTAAAACTTCTTTGGAAAACAAAGAATAAGCAGTTCATAAGTTTCATTTAAAATAAGGATAGATTTTTTAAAGTAATGTAGGTATTGCAACTATTTACTCTCTATAAAGTTGATATATTAAATGAAATAAATGTATCCCTTCAAAAAGCTACACAGAAAAAACAGATTAAATGCTGCTTAGAGTTAAGAGGAAACAGAAATCCAAAGAAGTAAGGGTAAATTAGTGCAAGACCAACTTCCTAAAGCCTGGCTGTCTGAGAAAAGAGGCTGGCCTCACGAGGCTCTCCGTGAATGCGGGCCAGAGCCTGGTAAGATTGGCCTGGAAGAATGCCCAGCAGGTAGAGTAGGCTACCACATGATCAGATTATGTAACTCAACATATGTTCTGGTGCGCCAATCACAGAAAGAACTGGTTTTCCTTAATTGTTGAGAGTTAAAAGTGGCCAGAAAATGCTGATCAAGGGATTCTCTTGCTTATATTACTTTATTATTTTTTTTGACTATAGACTATGTTTATTTTATTTTATTTTATTTTATTTTCAAATTGGTAGGACAGCTTCAATAATTAACACATTGCATACATTCCTCTCAGTGGTTAATTGCTGTACAAGATGCGGACATGATTTCCTATTCACAAACACCATTAGAACAAATCCCTCTATTCATTAAGAGAATGTAACTATATATCTATCCTAACCACTTTGAATACACAGATACAAAATGGACATTCATCTGTGTACCCTTTTTTTTTGTTAAGTTCAGTTACTTGAATATTATAGGTTTGTAAACTCAGCAAAATATTCTAAAAGATTCCAGTAGCCCATAATAGTATTGGGTCTTCTGCTTGACTAGCAATGTCAGAAATTGTTGACCTGAGTCCCCTACAGCTCAACATACTGTAGAACTTACACTACTGTTCTTGACCACATCGAGTGTTCTTCTAGCCCTTGCATGCTTAGAAGGCTGCCATATTTTTCTAATTTCTCCAGAGAAGGATCCAATCACGCAGGTTGGCTTCTTGTAGGACCTCTGGAGTCTCCTTTCTCCAAGGGAATCTTTTGCTCAGCCCTGCACGCTCTTGATTGGGACTCTGGACAGTGGTAAACCTTATGCCAGATACTGCTCCTGAATCTGTGAAGTCTCATCAAAAGAAGCTTTTCCAGAGCCCACCTGTGTGTGGCCTGCTTACCTTCCATGCTGGGTTGCCTAAGTGCACTTGAATGAGGTTTGTAGTAAAAGAAATTGAATCCCTTCTTACAAAGGAATGACAAGTCGAATAATTTTGCAGTTGAATTCTACAGAGTATTCCAGAAACTAATAACTTCAATTTCGCATAATTTTTTTCTGAGATAAGAAAAGAAAGGCTCTTCAAGTGATTTTTATCAGATAATCATGCTTTATATAAAAATTAGATGAGAAAATACAGTTAAGAATGACCAATGTTACTTGCACTCATAGATGTAGGCAGTAGTCATTAGAAACAGGGAGATAAATGCAAGAGAGGAAGAAAAGTAAATGTACTAATATCTTAGCATAGTAATAATAGTGCTAGAGACATAATGTCTATATTTTCTGGACTAACAGAGGCTTAAATACATCATTTGCAGCTATGAAGGGAATGATAAAAGCCAATAAAGAATAACTTAAAATTTGCTGACTAATAGATTAATGAATGATGGAAGAATTTCAATTGCCATCTTTCATCCTATGAAGTTAAAATATATTTTATTGCTAATGGATTAAGAAATTAAAGTAAATGATCTATTTAGAAATATTGCAGTAACCAACAGAATGACTAAAAATAAAATGGTCAAAAGCCACTTTCCACTGGAAAATGGCCTTAGAGAGTATAAAGTTGTGAGGGGACACTATTGCGCTTTTTTCTGTTTCTTATTAGTATGTTTGCAGTACACAACTCATGCACTGTTTGTGGCGAATGTGCCCAGATAAATATCAGGCCTTAATAATTTCTGCTCCACCTCTCCTATCCTTCCTAGTGGCTTCCTCCATGTTCTAGATTTCCTTTCCTATTGGCAAAAGCTCTAGCCCTCTATTTGCTCAATTTTATTTCAGCCAAAATACATTTTTGTTTTAAATATATTAAAAATAAAATTTGATCATACTGCATCCCAATTTAAATGTAGTTCAGAGGTTACCACTGAGAGTTGAGCAATGATAGATATTTAACACATAAGAGGCAGGGTTTGGCTGCCATCCTCTACCTTGTCAGTCTCCTAATTTTCTAGACACTGGGAGCCTTCACTTTCTCAAAACGTCATGGTGTCTTCCACCTCAGAGTTAGTTGTCTCAATTTGAAGTCTTCTTTATTATCAAGTTGCCCTCATTTTGATTGCCTTAACTTCATTAAAATCTGGTGTCTATCTTCAAATCTCAGATCAAAATCACCTCATTGGAAAACTTTCATTTTCATTGTCTTCTCTTTTCTCAGATTTTTATTCCATACTCTCTGAGTCATATTCTTTTTTTCAACAACACATTTTTAATTTTGAAATTATATGTTATTAATAATATCTGATTAATATTGGTGTCCTTAACTAGACACCAAAGACAGTAATGTTGTGGTTGTGTGTATTTATGTGTCATTATTTTCAACCCTACAAAAGTACAAAACTGTTGGGCAATAAGTAATTCTTGAATAAATGATTCATTGCGTTAATGAATAACACTGAGAAAACAATATTGGGTTATAGTACATAAGTGACAATTTTCAATTTATTTTTATTCTTCATTTTTTTCTTTCTTTTGTTTTTCTTCTTCATGTTAAGATGATAATAAGGACCATGGTTTTTGTGTTGATTGCCAATTCATACTTGGAAGTTCAATAAGCCTGACATCATTTGGAGATATTTGTAGTAGTGACTAATTTTAAAATTGCCTACATATTCCCAGAATATGTAACATTGATCTTCATAATAGATAATTTTTCAGAGCTCATAATAAGATTTCTGGATTACCCCTGTTCCCTTGTTTGTAATCCAAAACAAATGTTAATTTATCCAAAGTGTTCATATCACTGTTTTTTTCCCACTGTTTTTGATTTCTATAACAGCGAATTCCTTTTTTCCCTTGGTATTGGGGTTTGAACTCAGGACCTTATGCTTTCTAGGCAAGCATTTGTACCACTAAGCTATATCCCCAGCCTTTCAGCAAATTCTTTAGGGAAATTATTTTTCTTTTTCTTTTTTTACTTCTTATCCAATACAGGGATTTATTTTAATTTATTTATTCCATTAAAATCTTATAACAATCTGGTTATAGAGGAACAATCTAAAACATTCACATGTGTTGCTTAACATCATATAACCAGCAGAGGTTGGACAAGTAGAGGCAATTCCTCCTACAATGTATAAATTGCTCTTTTTTTTTTTTTTTTTTGGTGGAACCGGGGCTTGAACTCAGGCCCTTGCGCTTGCCAGGGAAGTGTAAGATGCTCTTTTTTATCCTATCTTTTGCCTCTTATAAAGAATCATAACTTATCATAGGGGTTGCTGTTCTTAAATATGTAACATCTACATAAAAGAGAATCGTATATCCATTGCCATGTGATTATATTTCATCCTTGTAGAAGAATATACACTATACCACATGGCCAGGAAAGTCATTTTTAAAAAAACTATTTTAAATAGTAAAACCAAAAGCAAAAGCAAAACAAATAGCAAAACCAATAGCAAAAACAGAGTAACATACAAAAATACATATGGCACATGTTTTCAAAACAAGAATAGCAAATTAACAATGATAGTTATATTATATATTTTTATCATCAAATCTGTTGCTCAGATTGTCTGTGTTAGTCCCTTGTTTCTCATTAATGCCTATTGGTCTTGTATTGTTCATCTTTACATTTTTGTGCAGTTGTTGAATTATTATTTCTTGGATTCTTGTTGTTTTTAATAGATCTGACCTCACTTGTTCATAGCTGCAATGGTGTCTTTAAGGTCTGAAAGTCTATCTTTACTTCATTCAAACACTTTTGACAACTTTTAATGGAATTTTAATTTCCTGTATATCTCCGAATGTGTTTCATGCATTCTACTTCTTGCCTACATGTTTCATTCAAGGCTTACTTCATTTTTCTATCCTTCTGTATTATTTTTATCAATGTCTTCTTTAGAAACACTTAGAAATCCTTTCATTATAGCTATCATTTCTTTTTCTACCTGGGAAATTATTTCTTACCTGATTTTCTCTATATGCTTAAGCAGTCGTTTCTTTACTTCAGTTGTTATTAATTCAGAGATTTCAAGTTTGAGATATCCAATTTCTTCTATGCTGATGTCTCCTGGATTTGTTCCGGGTAGGCTCAGGGCCTGGGATTGCATTTTGTTCCTTCTTTTTGTCATTTTCTATTTTGTAGAGAACTCTTTATCTTGATTTCTGTGATTTTTTTTGTGAAAATTTGACAGTAGATAGTTGTATCCTTATAATCAGGACATCTCTGTAAAGGGTCTGCTCTTTAGGTAACTTTCTTGTCAGAGATTCTTTGTGTGTGTGTGTGTGTGTGTGTGTGTGTGTGTGTGTGTACCAAGATTTTTCCTTCTTTATTATTCAGACTGAGATAATGGCTTTTGTTTGGCACTGTTGTATGTCTTTTGGTATAGGGCTTTGGTGAAGTTATTACCCAAGTACCTCCTGATATTACAAAAGTGAGAACATGTGATTAAGGCAGATATAGTTATTTTGTAACTAATGGTTTTGTACTTTAGACTGTAGGAGCAAACATTATAGCTGTTATAACAAAGCAGATTATAAATTGGGAATGAATTTGTTTTTAAATTTGTCCCCCTGAGTTCATGTACTTGGATTTGTCTGGGAAGATTAGTTCACCCAAGTTATGTCCTGCTATCTCTGTTCCATGAGGATCTTCACCCATAGGCCTGGGCCTCAGGCAGGGCTCCACTGGGTGTAGCCATAAGCCTCAGCTCAATGGGTCTAGTTGTACCAAACTTGAACTTGCCTAGGTGGGCCTGGTTCCTGAGCTCAAGTCTTCCTGGCTCCACCCCTCTGTGCTGAACTGGCGGAGCCTGGCTGTTGGGCTCAGGTCCTTCCTGCTCAACTCTGCTATGTTTTATGTGTCATTTTGGCCAAAAAAAAAAAAAATTGCAAGGAAGTGCCACATTGCTTATCACATAAAGGCTTGTGTAGCCATTGATTGTGATTACTATGCTTTTTCTTCTACTATGAGGATCATAGGTTCACATATGGACAACTTTGTTCCAGATCTTAGTCTAAGAAGGGAGACATGGTGGAGATGACCTCTAGAGGATGGGTAACATTTATATTCTAAGCCATTATAGTTTGTGAGTTGACTGTTACCAAATCGTAACTATGCAAAGGCTGATAAATATACCAGCTAATTTTACTCTATGCTAGGACTTATGCTAAAAGTCTAACATATTTTGTAACTCTTAACCAGCATACAAATCTATGAAGCTAATAATTACTTTACTTTGAAAAAAACTAAGGGTAGGATATTTTTCAGGATTGTAATCATGTTGTATGATATATAAAGCTGGGTAATGAATTCCGTATTGAAATCTCTCCATTTGCCCAGGACACGTGAAATTCAATATGTTAAAGAATCAAACTTCAGGGGCCGGGGAGATGGCTCAGTGGAATAAGCATTTCCCTGGAAAGCACATGGGTCTGAGTTCAATCCCTGGTTCTGAAAAAAAAAAATCAAACTTCAAATCTTAAAATACTTTGAATCATTAAAATGGCATGATTTATTAAGTATTTTCAATATGCAAATTATACACCGTGTAAAAGTAGCACAATGGGAAATATCTATTTACTGCTCTGGGCTCGAGTTACCAAGCTATATGGAGAATCATACTTTATGAATCTTAAACAATCTTATACATTCAAGAGCATCTTCTGTAATGTTAGATTAAACCAGAATTTACCTACACAATTATTTATATCTTAGTTTCAGCTGTTGCACTGTTGATTCAAGCCCAGCTAGGAGCATAATGTCAGATAAATAGCTGCCTGACATTAAGGAAATATGTCTCATGGTCCACCTTTCAAAAACCATGAAATGTTTAATATTTGACATATCACCCTAATCCCAGTTACTTTGTGTGAAAAGTGCAACCTGTAACACTTTACAACTTATTGCAAAGGAACCTGAAATAACTGATCTTTGCATGAACTATATAACAGTAAACCTGATGATTGTTTGTTCCGTTAGCCCATAGCCTGGTGGCTGAGCCATAGAAAAAGTTTGGGGCATTAGAACAGGAACTGGTTGCAACGACAATATCTGAATTCTGGTCTGGATTCTGCTTCTAGTTTGTTTTGTTATTCTTAGCGAGTAACTCATGATATCTGGACTTCATTTCCACATTTCATTGTTCATTTTTCTCTCTTAAATAATGAGGAGTTAGGAGAACATGTTCCTTTTTGTTTGTCTGTTATCTTGAAAATGCACTGCTCCTAAACTGGAGGAATGTAAACACATTTAGCTTTTGAAATACAACTCAAAGTTGGGCTACTTCCAACATGCACCATATTGCCAAGTTCAAGATGATGTGAAAGTTTCTCATGGATAATATTTAGCCATATTCTTGCTAATGAATGTGTCTCTTTTGTCCTTGTATGTCTTTCATGAGATAAATAATGTCATTTTAAAATTTTTGGTTATGTCCTCTTTCTAGTTTTTAATATTTAGAAAGCCACATTTCCATAGGCATTTTCTCAAGGGTACACATTAGTTTTTTTTTTTTTTTTTTTAAATTTATTTTTATTTGTGTGTGTGTGTGTGTGTGTGTGTGGCCAGCTCAGCCCACCAGGGGGCGGGGCTGGCTGGCATGTG
>NW_004524588.1:7541662-7568676 GCF_000260255.1 Octodon degus
GCTGGGGATTGAACCGCGGTCCCTGTGCTTTGCTAAGCTTGTTCTAAGGAGGCGCTTTAGACCACTGAGCCATCTCACCAGCCCCGTACACATTAGTTTAAAAGAAAAAAATATGAGTTTTTTCTATTATCAACTATCTTTTACATACATTGATAGCTTTGTATATTGTTTGAGTTAGTGTTTCATGATCATTATTAAAAGCATGTAATTTTATGTACTTTGTTTGATAAAGGTATATATATATATTAAAATATGTATTATATTATATAATACATATATATATTATATCATAGCTGCTTTGTTATAACAGCTATAATGTTTTCTCCTATGGTCTAAAGTACAAAACCATTCTAAGGTCGAGAGAGAGAGAGAGAGAGAGAGAGAGAGAGAGAGAGAGAGAGAGAGATGGCTTAAGTATCATCCTTCCAGGATCATAGGAAAAATTCAATTCAGTGATTTGTAGACTGGTAAATTCAAATTAGGCTTCTCACCAGTAACTATGTTATTTGGTTTCTTATCAAGAAAGTAAACTAGGTGATAATGTATTAAAACCTTACTCTTGAAAATAACCGTTCTGTGAATGTGTCCAGCACTTAGGGCAGCATGAATGTCACCATGTTTTCCTGCATCTCAGGAGCACTGTCACAGTGCTTGATTACTTCACCTAACAGGCTCTGAGAAAGATAGACCCCGATGTGGCAGCTTGTAGCTATACATTAGTGTGGCTTGTGTTAGAGCCAATTGCCATCTGACCTCTCCTCCCAACAGAGCCCGTGTAATGCCATCTGTACATCTTTTAGTCACATTAAATCATGTCATTTAAAGGGGCTTTGAATGTGAATGAGTTTACCTTATGCTTAGGAAAGAAATTAGTCAAGCTGCTGAACTACAAGTCCATGTTCATTTGCATTCTCCAGTTTTCGTATTATTTTCATCATATAATTTTTTTCTGGATTGGTAATGACACTATGAGAGACTGGAATCATTTAAATTTTGCTGCTGTGATAATTAGAATATGACTAAAAGTAAAAAAGAAAAAAAACAAAGAATGGCACCAAGGTAATTTAAAGTTTGTATTTATATGTCAAATGGGTCTGAAGGTTGAAGTGTAAACCATCTTTCATATCTAGGCATGAATGCTTTCAGGCACAGTTTGTATGAGCAGCTGCCTTTCCAATGTATGCTTATTATTTTGAATCTAAATCTCTAGGATCAGGGAATCCATGACTTAAAAGGCCTGCCCGGTAATTTGGATACATTAGAGGCTGGATAGCACTGCTCTAAGTTATTTTGAGTTGAATGTCTTGTCATCTTCAATTGAAATCCTGTTACAGGAATGAGAAATCAGAAATTTCATAACAGAACTAGCAATGGATTAAAAAGATATTTAATTTTAAAAGTGTTCTCACTAGAGTATGTCAAGATAAAATTTTGTATTGGGATACTTTCAAGAGACATGTGAATTTTGGTTGACAAGTTAGCTTAGTGCCGACTTAGCGTTTGTTCCATCTTAGGCCTGGATGCCACCCACTACCACCCCGACTCATGCAATCATAGGTGGGGCTTTAAGAAGTGACTGAGTTGTGGGTACATGATAGATAGTAGATTAGTCCACTGATTGGTTTAGCATAGTTCTGAGTGTGGGTGATGGATTTAACTAAAGAGGGAAGATCTGCCCTTGGTGTGGGTGGAAACAACTTATAAGCTTGCAGTCTAAATTGAATAAAAAAGGAAAGAAGAAAGCTTACTGCTTCCTGCTTGCCATGCCATGGACTGCTTCTCCTCTGCCACGTCCCTGTGCCATGTCACCCTGCCTTAGAGCCAGTAGATGACAGACTGAAGCCACTACAAACTATGAGCTGGTAGGTGTCAGATGTTTGTCTCAGCACTGAGAAAGTACTACCACAAACTCAAATGTGCCACAGGATATCTGGATATCAATACAGAATAATTTACTACATCTGGGACTTTGAATAACTAGAATTTTGAAATTGTAAGAGATATGTATAGATATATATTCTCTGTAACTTTATGTCAACTTGAACACATCCTATGTAAACCAAACAAATACTTAACTTTAGTTTCAATATCTACATTTAGAGAAGAACTTTTATAGGTTGTCTCAAGGGGAAGATTTAGTTCCTCAATCTAAAAATCTCTACCTTTTAGTTAAACTATGATGCTAACACAAAAGGCTACTGTTTTTTCAACTGGCTTAATTTTTGTATCATTGATATAAAAACATAGAAATATTTTGTGAGTTAATGATACAACAGTGGCATGTTCTCTGATTGACAAAAAAGAATTTAAAAATGTGTGCTTCTAAGTATTGCATTACTGACTGAAAACTCCTACTGTCAAGTGCGAAATATACCACACGGAAAACACTGAATTTTCCTTCAGTGATTTTTCAAATAGTAGATGTCTTTGTGATGTATGTTGATAATTTGGACCATTGAATTCTCATGATACTGCCTTTTGAAAAGATTTATGCTTTAAAACAATAGCTAATAAATTATTGCCTTAATTGCACAAATAATGCCTCATTGTGTGCTTTGTATAGTAAACAACTTTAAGTATGACTATGAGCAATTATCTACTGATTATAAAATCTGGACTAACAAACAGAAATATATTAATGTCTAAAATTGTTTTTAAGTAAACTGCTAACATTGTCGGAGTAATTAATATATAATGATAGTCAGAGTTTATAGTATGTGAAGTTGTCTTTTGAAGGCTGAGAAGTCACTGTCTGTCTCAGAGGCAGTGTAGGGATGTGGCCTCTATGGTTATTAATAGGAACCAGCTTCCCAGTAGGAGTATTTTGCATGTTGCATAGATCTCATCTTACCAAGATCCAATCTGCTCTAAAATTCCACTGGCACATAGCAATATTTTAAAGAAAATTATCCCTGGAATTTATGGTCAAGCTGACAACCATCAGAACTAAAATCTAGACTACTCTTGAGTCTTAATACTCAGCATATAGGACACTGAAACAGAATTCAACTACTTCACAGAAGCTTTGGAAAACTATTTCTTTTCATCTGTCTTTTCTTTCTCATTCACGAAACAACAAGCAAGCACAAGATTTGAGGTCAGGCATTTATTAAAATCGTGATTGTACCAAGGGCCTCTTGGCCTTATGGTGTTAGGTAACATCATTTTGTGAGGTTTTATTTTTGTTCCTTTATGTAATATCATTATTAACTTCAAAATGAAGGTGACTGACACCAATATTTCACACTGCCTAGAGTCAATGGAAACAGATGTAAAAGAAGTTTGAGGGTCCCCATGTTGGCATTCATGATGAGCTCTCTGAGTCATACATATTCTGTTACCCGGCTTCTGTACGTGCTCCCCACTCTGATGAATGCATTGCAATGTCCCGCATAACAAACCTCTGCTCCTCTTTTTAAAATGCAAGTGGATGTGGACCTTTGCAGCTCATGGTTGATGTGATGTAGTTCTATGGGCCTGATCAGCAACAATTCACTTGCAGGCAGAGAATCTTTTCAAGCAGAAGATCATTCTTCAGTCAAGATCTGAAATCATCCTTGCAAGTTTCAGCGTCACTTTTTTGAAAACAAATTCTCAGATTCTGTTCATCTAGGTTGCATGGTCTCCCCTTAAGTTTCCTACATACTTTATTCATTCTGCTGTCAACAGCTTTTCCAATATATGTGTCCTCTGCCTCTCATTTGAATTATAGCACATGCTCCTCAAGTACAGAATTGATATATTATTTGCTAGGAAATCTTACCATCTACTACAATGTAAAACATTTGTCATAATTATGGAGTTGTTGATTAGTTATGTTTCCTGTACTTTATAAATATATATCCTACAAACACATAAAATTAGGAAACTGGATAAAAGTAGACTTTATAAAGATTGATACAGCCATTCTTGGAACCTACCTGGCAAATTTAGCCAAATCAAAAGTATACTTTCTTGTAGCCCAGCAATTTCACTTTAGAGTAATTAATTTAAAGAAATTCTCAGTCAGGCATGTAAAGGCATTTTTAAAAAAATGTATTTAGTACAGGGTCTATAGGGTCTCACTACACAGATGGGTCTCATAGTGATCCTTCTGTTTTCAGCCTCCCAGACGCTAGGATTACAGGCATGAGCCACCATGCTTAGTCTCAGTTGCCATTTCAGCAGGCTCTGGGGGCAGGACCAGCCCAACACACTGGGGATAGGACCACAGTCCCTGTGTCTAAGTGCCTAAGCAGGCACTTTAATCTGTTGAGCCATCTAAGGGCATGTTTTTTTTTAAATGATGTCAATAGCAGTGTTAATTGTAAGAGGCAATCTGAATGGGCGTCCAGCCCTATGTGGTAGTTTTATTATAGGCTGTACTCCATAGCATTCAGAGAAAATGGAGGCAGACAGGTGAGCATGCAGAAATATGTGCTAATCTTTAAAATAGTATGCTGAGTGATAAACATGATAATCTATAACGTAATAATGTAAAAATCCATTCACACAAAATAGCAATGCATATTATCAAGAGCACATAAAACCAAAAGAATATATGCTAAGCACATTTGGATGGTTGTGTTGATAGAAAAAAGAACATTAGAATAAGGAATTATAATAAGAAATGACAACAAAGGGGAACATATGTTTTAAATGGAAAAAGAAAAAGAAACTCATAGGGGGTTTAAAGAAATCAAAGTCCAACAAGGCTGTTATGAAATTTGTAATGGTTAAAGGGTGCTGATAAAACCTCAGTGATTTCTAACATTGAGCAATTTGAACATGTTTTTATTTGTTCATTGGCCAACTATTAATGGATACTGTTAGAAGAGGAAGAAGTTTCAGATTATGGAAAGGGAAGAACATAGGCATTTATCTGAAAGTAACCTCTGTCTTCTTAGGAAAGAAAAGAGACTGAAGTTTGTGCCAGGGTGCAAAAGGTGAGAACCAGGGAATCTGCATTCTTGCTTGTCTGAATCAAGGGCTTGGCACTTTCAGAAACGTCTTAAAGGGTTAGTCTTGAAATCAGAGCCTACCTTTCACAGGCTTTTATCCCTTTCTATCCAAAAGGAGAAATAAAAGCACTTATTGAGAAAAGGAAGGAACTCATGAAACAAATAATAGTTCTTTTTAAATCATGGAGGAAAGGTTATGTTAACCAATCACCAAAACAAGAAAGGGGAGAAGAAGACAAAAAATCAAGTAATCAGGACACTTTGACGGTGGTAGAAAATCAAGCCAGGAGAGAAACAAGACTGCAGTAGTGTCAGTCTGCCTACATGGTAAAGTGAAAAGAAAAGGCAATGGTAAGGATACAGATTCTTTAGTTATATGCAGGAGTACAATGCAATTTTTCAAAACCTCATTTCACGTTTTGTTTCTTAGTCCGATCAAAATTTTTCTAACTGCTTTCAGAACTAGCAGAAACAAGGATGTAGGTTAATACTATTATCAGGAAATTATGACCAATACTCTCTGCTCCTTTATCTGTAACCACCATTTTCGCTTGCTAGTAGCTGTCATTACAGCCATCATTTCTGTTATCAGCCTCCAAAGCAATGATTCTCAAACGTTGTGCATTTTTTTGTATAAATTGTGTTGACAACTTGTAACCTTTCTTTCAGCAGAAATTCTGAAGTGGGAATTTACATTTCTATCAATTCTACTCTAGGTGCTAGTGTTGGTAAACCCTGTTCTGTGGAACTTCTCTCGAGGGTTGATCTTGGTACAAAACTACAAACATTGCATTCTTTAAGATACAGTCATAATAAAAGTGAAGGTTGAACTACTGGGTAGTGAGGTCATGGAATGGGTGGTATTTTTGGCTCCCTCCCATGAAATATCACTGTGAAGGATTCAAAGATACTTGTAAATAAAAGACGTGCTGTTATGGGATACTTTTGAGCTGTCACTATTTTGTCCACACTTAGGACATTTTTGCAAGTCTAAAATGACGAGATGAGAAAAGGGAAGGACAAGCTGGCCATGCTGCAGCAGCAGTGCCGGTGTGTTCTGAAAACTCGGAACGGGAAGCACTTCCTAGCACTCCTTTCTGAAACTCGTCATTTTCCATCATTTACTCATGAAGCTGCAAAATTTAAAGAGTAGCACAGACTTTGAAGAAAAGTACTATTATCATGCTAACAGGAAATAGAAAGCTAACAACATTTGCAACACTTAATTTTTCCCCAGGGCCTCTAAAAGAAAACCCAGGCTATGATCTAAGTGTATTTATGCAGTGAAGACTGACAGTCAACCCAGGACAAGTGAGCAGGACATTTTTTCCTTAGGTGACTTTACTGCTCCTGTACTATTATCCCTTGGGGAGAACAGAGCAGGAGAGGCCAACTGTCTCATTCTTTTGAAGAAATAGTTGGGGCAGGGCCTGGAATAATGAGAATACAATGTTTTGTTCTCACAGCAAATTCTTCCTATGGTCAAATGGTATATTAGAAAAGACTAGAACCAAATAACTAATTAAATTAATAAACTAGATCAGGGACACTCATACACAAAGAAAATAAAAAAAGAAGAAAATCCAAATATAGAATTTATGGTCTTGGTACTGTTTATATTAAAATAGCAACTTAAAAATCTGGAACCATATTTGACTTTAAAAGGGCCAAAGTTCAGTAGAAAAAAATTGAGGGCCATCAAGATAGCTCACTGGACTAAGCAACTGCTTAGGCAAGAGCAGAAACCACAGTTTGATCCTGGCACCACATGCTGCACCGGCTCCAACCCTGGGCATGCTGAGCAGGTAACAGAGACCAGGCATGGTGGTGCATGCCTATAATCCCAGCACTGGGGAGGCTGAAAACAGGAAGATTGCTACAAGTCGGAGCTGCATAGTGAGGCCCTGTACTAAATGCACACAAAAAGAATTCAGAGTTGCATCAGAGTAAAACAAAATAATATATTAAAAAATATCTTCTTAAAATATGTGTCTAAGAGGGAGGGAACATTTTAGGACAGATAATTTTGCAAAAGTAGGTGAGTTACTTGCAGTAATTAAATAATTTTTATAGAAGCCACCAGTTACTGTCATATGATTTCTCCCATTGAAGTACTGTCTTTAAAGCGGTTACAACAATAGCGCTTACAATGTGTTTATATTGATGAAGGCAAACCTGCATACTAAACTCAGCATATAAACACAAAAATCATTTTCTTACAGTAGTAATTTACAATTTAATCAGGTAGGATGAAGCGACAAGTATTTTTTCCTTATCTTTTCCCTGAAAAGGAATATTTTACTTTTCAGGGAGCACGTCTCTTCCCTTTAGCTAACTGAAGAGGAATCAGATCCTGAACATTTTACTGCTACTATGCAGAGTTTCAGTTGCATCTGTGGTGTTCTGACACCAGCCGTTCCCCTGGTTTTTTTTTGGAGAAGTATGGCTCCTATTAGTGCTTCAATCTGATTTAGAAGGAAAAAAAAAAGATTTCCTGGCATTTCCCCCATTCCTTCTTCTTATTTCAGTGGGTTTATTACCAATATCTGTGCTGAACAAAGAGACAAAAAGCACAGTTACAGTTGTCAATGTTTCAGTCCAAATCCTGAAACCAATGAGGCCTTTTTTCTCTCTCCTTACACCATTTGATTTACTTTCTTGTGAAGTGAAGGGTAGATTTGCTTAAGTTTTATCTTGTTTTCCTTTGCTCAAGATCCGTTACCCCATTCCGGATGTTCTGAACATTACTTGTAGAGATCTGACACCCATCTTTCTGTGGCTATGGAACGCTGGCAGATTAAACTAGGAACACAATAGCACTACATTATTTTTCAGGATACCAGGGAAATACCTCCTACCTCCATCCTTAGTTTAGTAGTGGTTTTTAAAATAAATTGGTTAAGCTAAAAGGGTTTCAGTTTACAATAAATATTAAAGGTATGTAGATGTGGAAAAAGTACGTGGGTAGTTATTTCTGACCATTGTTAGAATCTCAAGGAAGTGCAAATTTTAGGTGGTGATTTTGAAATAGGGCCTTAGATATTCATAAACAATTAATTTACTTTTGGAAAACTATGCAGTTTTCAAAGAAGGTTTTTTTTTTTTTTCCCAAATTTTTTTCGTTTTCTTCTCCCTTAAAACTTGTACGTAATGTTGTAGCAGTATCATTACAAACGACAAAAAGAAAAAAAAAATCCACAAAATAATATTCTCGGAAGTAAGATGTAAGCAGAAATGCTGCAAAATACAAAATATGTGGTTAAGATGTACAATGGACAGTACACTGCAGAAAGAAAGTGCTCAAGGTAACAATAGCTGTTCACACACTTACTACTCAAAGATTGTTTTTGCTATTTTGTTCTTCCCTGCCTTAACTCCTTTTTTCCTTCTTTTGTGACATTATTAAAATGATTAGCCTGTGAATTCTTTGAAAGCAGAAAACATTCTTCATTTAATTCCTTACTGCACTGTCTTAAGAATGGAAGGTAGACTGTGTGAGTTTGATCCTTGTGGGAGGCTGTTCATGGCTTATTTCTGACCCTTAGTAAGTATTGGTAAGAAGAATAATTAAGTGGGTAAATGAATAGAGGTCATGCTATCACTAATATGAATTGGTGGTCTTCCAACTAATGTAAGAGCTCTTCTCATTAAATTGTTCCTTAGTTGATAACTACAAATTCATGTCATAATCAGCTTCAATTTTTTGTTTATAACATATTTCTGAATTTGAAAGCCATTGGCTAAAACTACTCTTAGATTTTGATAGACATGAACCATGTCTGAGCAATAAGGGTAAAAGAAGATACAATAATCACTGCGGTTATTTGGAATCAGAGAAGGAACTTCTAATTTTTACTTGAATGAGTTTTATTTTTCAGTTCATGTAGTTGCTTTGTAGACAAAGCCAAAACCAAAATGCTGCTCCCTAGAAACCTTCAAAGATGGAGTGCAGGCAATTGCCTTATTTAGAAATACTCTTTCATGTTAGGTTGTGTGCTCTTTCATGCAATCTAAATTTAAATTTCCTGAAAGTAAAACCTTCGCTCTGATGTAATTTTTGGAAAGAGACATACAGCTGAATAATCATATGCCTTTAATGCCAAATTCAGTCACATCAAATTATTAAAATTTTTTTGGTGTACTCATCTTACACTTCCAAAGTTCTGCACATAGCCCTCTTCCAGCCCTTTTTTCTGAGCTTGGTGAGACGTCTTAATTTCTAAGAATTGAAGGAGAATTGTGTACCTAATTCTGTGGTCATGTTGTAATTCTTTTTTCCCTCCTAAAACTTCAGAGTGCTATTTTTGCTCATCTTCTTACTAGCTTAGTGAATTCACATTTCAGCCCTTGTAGTTTGAATTAATTTTAGATATTTGTATAGTTTAAGAATAGAATATACTTACATTTATGAAAGGGCTTTTGTTGGGATTACAGAGGAGAGAGAAGATACTTTACAATGATCAGCTACATGATGGGGTGCTACAAGACCCAGCGACTGCTCAGTCCAAGAAGCTGAAGACCTCAGAACAAGAGAAATGAAGCTGTATTGCTGGCCTGAGGCTGAAGGCTCGACGTGCCCTTGGAGAGCTGTTGTGTGAATCCATGTTGAAAGACAACAGCAAGAACAAATACATACTTACTTAAGCGTTAGCTTCTCAGATGAAAGCAGACTTTGTACATCCCTTTTCGTCCCCTGCAGACCATATGCACCTCATTTTTCCAACCTCCATGGCAATCATCTCTGGAAACGCCTCCATAGACACAGTTAGAAGCGTGCTTGACTTCAACTAGGCATCTGTCAGTGCAGTCAGGTTGCAACCCAAGTCAATAATGAAGCCTTGTATTTGCTGTTTCTGGAATGACTGCTAAAGTGTTCAATTATGAAACATCTCCAGATTATTAGGAAATTTCATTTGATCTTTCCCCAGTAAGGACTAGAGAAGGACTTTCAGTCTTCCTTCTTCATTACCCAGTTACTGAGTAATGAAAATTATTCCAAATTTGGAAATGCCTAATAACTATGCAGTTATGATAGTGCTAAATTAACAACCAAAGTTAACCATCACTTTACTTAAATTATATTCTTTTATAGTTTTATTACATTTTGTAAGGTTTCAATTCAAAATGAAAGAAATTTGCTTTGTATGCCAGCCTGCCCTGTTCTTTGATGGTAGTTTTTTTTTTTTTTTTCTTTTGCCTCTAGATTTCTTTATTTCTAACTTCAAAGTTTTAGGGCAAAAATTAACTCAGAATACAGTAGCTTTGAACAGGGCAGAGACTTATGTGTTTCGAAGACCCAGAGTCATGCTCATACGTAGTAGGTGTTCAGTGAATATCAGATGAATGAATGTGAAAGCCATCATTGCCTGTTTATGTTGCTGTTATAAAAGCAAAAATTATATAGACAAAAATCAGTATATCTATTAAGTAGTCTCTTTAAAAATAAAATTCAGAATAACCTATTCAGTATTTTTTTTTAAATAAAAGCATACTTACAGTAGATCACACACACACAGAAATCCATCATACATTTTCTTTTAACCTGAACCTCACTGTGACATGTAAATTGACTTGTTTATGTTAATGGTAGCTATTTAGGAGTAAATTTCCAAAGCACTGCATGATAATTAGATTGGGCATAATTTACATACTGCGTGCTCCTCTGCAAATGGGCTCCTCCAACAAGGTACAAGGTAGAACAGAACACGCACCTCTAAACCACCTCTGAACAGATTCTCATTACATAAAACCACACACACAGTGCAGCAAAGATAATGTCAGCACTTAATGCAAAAAAATAATGCAACATGTTCTTTTTTTGTGGTTCATTTGCTGCCATATGCTACTTGAGTAATGAAAACGTATTTGGTATAGAGAAAGAAGTGCGTGTAGTCTGCAACCCAAGTCAATAATGAAGCCTTGTATTTGCTGTTTCTGGAATGACTGCTAAGTGTTCAATTATGAAACATCTCCAGATTATTAGGAAATTTCATTTGATCTTTCCCCAGTAAGGACTAGAGAAGGGCTTTCAGTCTTCCTTCTTCATTACCCAGTTACTGAGTAATGAAAATTATTCCAAATTTGGAAATGCCTAATAACTATGCAGTTCTGATAGTGCTAAATTAATTAATATTTAAACATTTTTATCTCCATAAGAGAATGCTATTAGAGAATTACTGGTTGCCCAAATACTCATATTTATCATTACTTTATATGGTATCAAACAGAACTATGAATTAAATATTAATTTAAATTATTCTAAAATGTATCAAAAATTCTATTAATTATCTAAATTATTCGAGGTTATGGAAGGATCTGGAGTACAAATAACAAACTTTATCAATATTTAAACAGAAATGAATTAAATAACTTATTTAATACACTGAGAAGCATGGTCTACAGCTTAAATCTGTATAAATAAAAACCATGCTTTACTGTTTATTTTATATGATTGTGGGGGAAAAACTGGTTCTAAGACACAAAAATGATCCAAAACATAGAGAAGGGATAGCAAATAATCGGTGAAGATGGCTGCCTGAGTTTGTTCTTAGGATGGGAGAAGTTTAATGTCACAACAAAAGTCTCTGTTCACCTCTTCTTCACAGATTCATCCTATGAAGTCAGCAAGATTTTTAGATATTTAGGTTGATGCCAGCAGCTCTTGGTCTCATTTGAAATTATATATCAAAGTCTGTAATGAGTAGACCTACTTGTCTGGGTTTATATTCTCTGCTCACATTGACTGCAAAGATGTTTTTCTGCGGTGTAATTTTATTTATTTATTTATTGTATCTTAGGGAAAGGTCTACATGGTGTTCAGGGTCTCACTACTAGATTGCATTCGTAGTGATCCGCTTGTTTACAGCCTCCCAAAAGCTGGGATTATAGGCTTGTGCCCCCACTCCCAGTCTCAGTTGCCATCTCATTTGCACCCCTGGGGATGAGGCAGGCAAGGCAGGCCAGGGGGATGGAACCCTGGGCCTCTGCACCTGTTTGCAGGCACTTTAATCCGCTGAGCTATTTTAATCCACACATTTTTATAGTTACCATTCACTGAGCTAACACTTTCCTGCTTTGCGTTGTCTTGATATACATTAAAATACACTGAAAAAATAGGTACTGGACCATAGCTGTTAAAGACTTACCCAGCTATAAATAGTGAGTGATGAATTACAAAAAGAAAAAGCAAACCAATGCCTCTTTGCGAATACTGACTTTTAAGTAGATATCAAAAAGCAATGAAAACAAACAAAAACAATGCTTTAGGGCAACATGGCTGGGGGGACAAACAGAGGCACTCAAAACAGTGGGAGGTGAGGGGGGACAAGAGCAGAACTTCTTTGTTCCTCCCTGTCCCACATATGTTATACTAAATTTTCTCTAAACACATATAAATTGCTTACTTAGAATCTGGAAAGACTTTAGGACAGAAATCCTGTGGCTAATTGGACAGAAATTTAGTGCTTGTTGTATTTGTTCTTTTAATGTACATTTGCTTTGGACAGTGGGTATATGCATGTCATATATCTTGAGCATCTGTGATCACTTTACCTCCCTCTTCCTTCCCTCTCTGCCATCTCCTCTCCCATTTCCAGAAAGATTGCCTTCTTTTTTTCCTCCCATCTCTCCGTAACTTTACTCAGTACTTACATTTTAAGGTTACTTACATAAGAGTAATCATGGGATATTTAACTTTCTGTGTCTGATTTGTTTCACTGACTATTATGATGTTCAGTCCTGTGAGTTTGCTTGCAAAAGGCATGAATTCTCAGGAGCAGGATCTTGTCTTGTTCTTTGGAATCCTATTAATAGATTCTGGGACTCACGACAGGTGGAGGGAGATGAGGATTCTTAAGCTTTAAAATGTTGGTGCTCGCAGGAGGTTTGAGGCAGAGGAGGATGACGCTAAGGAGATGGATGGGTGATAAACCAAATATCAGTATCTTTTGGGGTGAAAATGTATGGTACAACGGAAGAATAAAGAGAAAAATGGAAGAAGTTAAAATAAAAGTTTTGAAAAGACCAGTTGCTTTCTCTTTGTCCTTTCTGTGTCTCTTATCCTGTCGTTTTCTATAATAGTTGAGTTAGACATTGTAAATATGAATGGTAGCAAGGGAAGAATGAGAGAAAAGAATAGTACAGCAAGCAAACGATTTTCCTAACTTTTCTCTGCATTGTTAGCTTTGCTTCATTCAAGCTTTACGTTTATATTCCATCTGCAGTCTTTGTTCTCTTTCCCCAAGTTCGAGCAAATGTGATAGAGGTGATAATCCGCCAAAGTCTAGTCAAAGTGCTAAGAAGAAACTCATTCTGCCATTTTTCCTTCCCTCTAACTCTTTCAGGTCTCAGGATGAGTAATAAAGGACAGGAATAATTTCCTTCTACGACTCTGTCTTCCCTCCACTGTTGGCTTCATTCCATAAATCCTGTCAGCCTCAGCGCTGCTGTGCCCCTGCACTGGGACTCCTGAAAGAGTGTAGTTTTTGATCGTCTCAGAGTTTTGGCTCTTTTTTTGTGTGTGTTACCCAAAGAAATGCTACAGCCCTAAATAGTCTAGTCTAAACATTCTATTCTTTATTTCTACTCAGAGAAACACAGTCCAACAGACATAAAAGTCATCCAGAACTTTACTTTTAGCTTTTTCTTTTTGTTTGTTTTTTCAAGGAATGTTTAATAAACAATTATTAACTTTATGTTAATGCAACTAAATCAAAGCCACCTCTTCTCTGATTACAAAGGACCTGCTTCACCTGTGTATACTCACTGCAACCAGAAAATACTGTAGTTAGTATTCCACAACATCAGAATTTGAATAGTTGCCAAGTGTTCTCTTTTCTTTCATGTGGGAAAAGAAAATTCCTCTGAAAATCACTCGACGCTTGAACAAAAATTCCACAACTCTATTCCTCGGGATCATTCCGTAGTCGTCAGGATTCGTATGAGACAAGAAGCTTCCCCTCAGCCTTTCAGAGAGGCCATTCCAGCCCGCGTGATCTCGTCGACCAGGAGGATGTTGCTGGCGATCACAGTGCAGGAGGGAAGCAGCTGTCTTTTCACACAGTAGTGATCTCACACGCCCCCTTCTGCTGCTACCATTTAGCTTTTAAAAACCGTGAAGCAAAATCTTGTTCAAAATTCACACTTCCACTTTAAATACATTTCTTACTGTTTCTCCTGCTTTACTGTAATCTTCCATCCCCACATGCTTTGAAATCTCTTTCTCTACCACCAAACTCACAGTGTGCCACCACATATTGTCTGTGATGGGAGGTCTTTCCTCTCTCTTTTGTTACAATATACTGCGTATTATTTCCAATAGATTTGCACCCCTTTCTGATACAAGTCTCCCAATCTCTTCTGTGGGTTTTTCACTACCTTTTGCTCCAACAGGGCTTAAAGTGTTAGAATTTAAATATTAGAATTTCATTAACAGGTTGGGGGATTTGAAGATGCTATGATACTTACCCATTCTTTTTTTTTTTTTTTTGGCCTTATTATCTTTTTCAATTACCTTCCTCCTTTGTTGATTCTCTTGATTCCAAACATCCTCAAGTAATAATCCTACAAACACACCTACAATTTAACTTTTCCTTCCAATCTCAAAGCGCCCATAAAAATTACTCACTTATATTGCCTCTGCCTATAATCTCTATTTTTAAAAAATCCCTGGTTTACCCACCTCCTATACCTTGCCAGTCATTCAATGTAATGGCTTCTTTGTGACCTTAATCCAATTAATTTCTTTGAAGCCCTGACGTTCATTCTTAAAACTCTGTTATCACAAGCCGTTCTGTGTGTCTTTTTATCTTGACTTTTCTTACTCCAGTTTTCTTGCTTTCTAAATTTTGAGCATATAATTAGCTCTTGGTTTCCATGGGTCCCACATCATGGATTCAGCAAACATTGAGTCAGAATATTCTGGAAAAAAATTCATCTGTCTTGAGCACATACAGATTTTCCCCATGTCATTATTGCCTAAACAAATAATAGCTATTTCTGCATCATTTATATTATCTGAGTTGTTGCTAGTAATTTAGAGATGATTTAAATTATACAGGAAGATATGTACAGATTCTATGCAGACACTATTAGATCATTCACAGAATCTGAGGGCAGTCCTGGAACCCATCTCGAATAGGTTGTTTTTTTTTTTTTTTTTTTTTTTTTGGCGGAACTGGGGATTGAACTCCAGCCCTTGCGCTTGCCAGGGAAGCACTTATCCTACTGAGCCATCTCCCCAGCCCCCATCTCCTATGGATACTGAAGATAGCTGCATACATGCCAATGGTAATCTCAACCGTTTCGTGGACAACTTCCAAATTTACATTTTTTTAATGCTTACTATAGGTTTCTCTGAAATCTAATGAAAGGCATCAACACTTTCCCTAGGAAAATACCTTCACAATAAGAATAGAGAGATTTGCATCCTGTATTTCAGACTTTGTGGACTTTCTGAGGTCTATCCCTAGGAAACCCATTCCACGGCAGCAGAGTCGCTTGTTAACTAGCGTGTCTAGTGGAACCTTCTTTAGGCTTCCTAAGCATGTGAGATCCTCAGCTCTTCTTATGTGCTTCCCTAGTCCATCAAAGTGCCATCAACTGCCTCCTGATTTGACTTTCAATTCAAGACATCACTATCCAGTCACTCACTCACTAAAGACTCATGTGCAATTTAGTGTCTAGAAGGACACAGAAGACAGAGCAGTATGATTGTTACGGCTTGGATCTTAAATGTCCTGCAAAAGCCATATGCAAAGGCATGGTCTCCTGTTTAGAGTGTTCTTTAAGGTGCAGGAACCTTTAGGAGGTGGAGCCTCATTGAAGGAAATTAAGTCACCGAGGATGTGCTCTAGAAGAGGATATTAGGAGCCCTGTCCCCTAGCTATTGCCATTTGCTGCCATGTGCAAATACAGGTCCAGCATTGCCAGAAAGTTTAGTTTTATAAGAGAGCACCAATTTGGATGTCTCTTAAAAAGTAATATATCTCAATTTTAAATAACTCTAATTACTTAAATTATGATATAGAAAAAGTTGTCAAGAACGATGAAGCATCTGACATTTTATCTTACTTGCAAGGTAATAATTTTTCCTCTACAGTTTCATAGAAGTTGGCAGAAGACATGTAAGATAAAGAATATTACCATTCATGGTAATAACAGCCACCCTTCACAACGTTCACCTTCATTCCCTGACCCAGTTACTACAGAATAAGATGAAGAGGATCAGGGCTAACGTGCACACAGTGTGACCAGGGAGTAACCCTGAATGTAGGGACCTGAAAACTTGCCGAGAGGGAGACACTGCTTTCACCTTTCTAGTCTGTTCATTCTAAAAATGTTCTTGTAATGTAAGAGTAGAATAAGAAAGTAGTCAATGCTTCTGCCTGGCTAGTGCAGCAGGAAAGTGAGAGGCCTATGGATCATTGTGTCTCAGATAAGGAGTGTGGTTCAGTGGTAGAGCTCTTTCCTAGTAGGTGCCAAGCTATTTGTTGGGTTTTTAAGAGAGCGATAGAGACAGAGAGGAGCGAGAGCAAGAATGAGAGAGAGATTATAGAAAGACAGAGAGTGAGAGTGAGAGCAAATGACTGTTTCTGAAACAAACAAACAGAAAACAATATACATACATTTGTGGACTAGTGCCTGTGAGATGCTGTTTGTGCCTTACGGTCTAGAAGTGAGGTCATTAAAATGTGACCTGCAGGGTGGTTGTCTGTATTTATCAATACAGTTTTATTGGCTAAGCCTCTGTGCATTCATTTGCCTCTTACCTATGACTATCTTTTGTGCTACCAAAGTGGAGCTGAGTAGCTCTAGCACAGGCCAAGCCTGAAATGGCTACTATCCGACTATTCATGAAGGAAGGCCACATTTTCTTTGTTGACCACTGGTACAGAGGATAACATTTTAGCATGTCATCTGACACCATAACAATCAATCACTTAGACAGTTATTCCTTGAACGCTTGTTATTTTTCAGACAGAGTACAAAATGTTGAGATTGGTGAAATAATAATAACAAAAAAGTTGCTATTTTCTATGGGCTCCAGATCTGATGAAGGACAATGACAAAAGTGCAGTGAAAATAATATAGTACATCTTTTTCTGGGTTGCTGTAGCCATGTGGATTCTTGGTAGTGAATGAAGCACACCTACCACATACAGGTCAGGGAATCACATTCCAGGTGCTGGAAGCAGAGTATACACAACTTGGAGGTTTGATAAAGAAGACACAATGGGGTCAGTGAGTTTGGTAGAGATAGCAGAGTGTGGTCTGCAGGGCCTGGAAGAACGAGGCAACTAAATAGGGCCAAGTTACTGAAGGCCTCTTGCCGAAGAGTTGATCCTAGAGCAGCAAGAGGCTTTGGAAGAAGCACAGGAAGTTATTAAAAGTGAGAGCACAAAGCTTAGTCACATTGCTTCACCTATAAAATTACGTCAGAAGGAAGCACGGGCAACAAAAGGGAGGGTTGGGCAGCAGAAAAGCAGAAGAGATGAGTTTAATGCTTACATTCCTCCACATTCCCTTGAGTTGTAGCTGCATGAAATTACCTTTCCTTAAAGTCTGCATGCTTTCACATATACATTTCTGTGTGTGTGTGTGTGTGTGTGTGTGTGAGTGTGTGTGTGTGTGTGTGTGTGTGTGTGTCTGTATTTTGGTACAGTGGGAAAGAGGTGAGCTATTAAACATACTAAGAATTTCAGTCCTTTCCTCTTTCTGTCCCTTCCAGACTATCAGCAGATCGAGGGCCAGCACCAGACCTCAGTTGCCACTGTGTTCCCCAAACCATACACGGTGTTTGCCAGCCATTGTATACCTGGTTGAATGAATAAATGATTATGTAAATGCAATTTTGCCTTCTTTCCTAACCCTTCATGAAAGCTTCATTCAAAAAGAGCTCCTCTTGGGCCGGGGAGATGCCTCAGTGGAATAAGCGCTTCCCTGGCAAGCGCAAGGGCCTGAGTTCAATCCCTGGTTCTGAAAAAAAAAATCAAAAAGAGCTCCTCTTATAAAGCTTGATCCCCTTTTCTGTTCTTGCTGCTTTCCTTAGAGTCCTGTGCCCTCAGAGGCTGAATTATTACATTAAATCAAAGTAAGATGTAGTTCTCTGTCAGCCCTGGTAGCATTTTTGAAACCAGTGGGGAAATTTTATTGTTTCTTACAGTTTCTTTAATTTCTAGTTGACACAGAGTATTTATATATATTCATGGGGTTGGTGTGATGTTCCAACACATATATAGAAGTATAATGACAGGATCAGGGACAGTGATATATTTTCATAGACATATGTCATTGTTGTCTTGCATTGACAACATTAAGAAGCTTCTAGGCTAGTTATTTTGAAAAGTACAATTGATTATTGCCAACCATAGCTGTCTGCCTATGCTATAAAATATTAGACAATATTAATGCTAACTAGTTGCAACTGTACCCACTGACTATCTTGTGTCCTATTCCCGTGAGCTTCCAAACCCCTCTCAGGCTCTGTTTACTACTATTCTCTTCGATGAGAAGTCTCATTCTTTATCCTATGTCTAGTATCTGGTACATGCTACTGACATGTACTATAGACACAGTACTTGATATATACTACTTAGCCATTATTACTAAATGATAATGAAATGAACATGTCTTTAGTTACCTTTTACCAGGTTCATCTCAGATGAGTCAGCCATCTTTCTAAGCAATTCAGCCTGAAGTTTCACCATTCTGTCTGTTATCCAATCCATAATTTGCTTTCCAACTTCGATACATCTTTAGTCTAACAACTGTTTAATGGCTGCACTACATAGGTCTGATCACAGCCTCACCATTTCTGTGCCCCATCGAATGAGTATGTGCTTAATGCAGTGAAAATTTCAGACAAATTGGATAGCATTGTGATAGCTAAAAACCGTAACAACAAGGAAGAACGTAAGCAGTAACTTGCTTTGGTATAATTGTATAGACACAGTTTTAGCTTACCATCTGCAAAATTAGAATGATATTAAGTTTATCCCGAGTGTAAAGTATGAATAGTGGCTGGTTAGGGGGTATTTTGGGTTTACAGGATCCTTTGCCAGCAGTGGTTTGAAGATTCTTGATGCTGTTGCTGTGTGCTTTTATCCCCTCTGAGAGCACTCCATTTGCCTCATTAACCATAGGACTTGAATTAATATGAATTATTGAAGCTATTTTTTCTTGTCTGCTTTTTAAAAACCATTTGGCTAAACATCATTGTTCTTTTCAGAGGAAATGTTGATTAACCCTTGGTGTGATTGATTGAAATGAAGACAACAGAATGCTGATAGTTTGTTCAACATCTTAAGACAGCGTCAATAGTGAAACATAACAGCTATTATGAATTTACTACCCACTTCTTTGGGGAAGAAGGAAGCTGTGTATTGTGCAATGAGATTCATATGAATTAGCATGTTTTCTTTTTATTGCCATATTTCCTCTTCCTTTTCTTATGCCAACTTTCTCTTATTACTTACTCTTAAAATGTTGCCAACAATCCTGGATTTCTTTGTGGTGAACATTAAAAATAAACCAGAGCATTGTTTTAGACAATCAGCACAAGAAGAGTTACCAAACTTTATTGTTTATTCTATAGAGTAGCTTTAGTCATTCATAAGTAGAGAAGCTAAAAACCTGGTCAGGTATTAGTTGAGATGGATTTGTGACCTCAATGGATTTATGACCTGTCATCAGAACTGAACTTATAACTATACTAGAGACAAGGGCAGAGTGGACAAGCCAGACAGATTGTAGAACTTATGTACTAATTCCTCAATATATTCGTCTGTGTCTAACTGTGTTTCTGCTATCATTTATAGGAGCACAGTCTTCTGCAGTTAGTTGCTTCTTATACCTGAAGGAATCTTCTCTACGTTTTTCTAATTTTTATTTTCAAAAGAATAAAAACATGGATAAGGCATTAGAAAAAATGCAATATTTAAAAAAAAACCCAAAATGACAGATAATCAGCTATTATAGTTGTATTGCACATTGCTGTCTTCAATGTAGTTGCTCAGATTACCAGATACAAGCCTGTAAAATTAGTTGAAATAAAAATTTTAAGCATTAACTGATCCCTTCAAAAAACACTTAGGAATCAGTAATATCATCATCCTAGCTATCCTGTGTATGTAGGCACAATTTTCCCCCTTCTTTTTTTATCTGTCTTTTCTCTTCTCCCCCATCCCAATTGTTTATCCCTGTTGAGCAATTTCTCACCCTCTTGCAGTATCTATTGTACCTTTCGGATTTTATTTACTCTTTCAAGTTCTTACAGTGGCGAGACTATACAATGCCCATGAAGAGAAGCTTTCTCCTCACAGTCTTTGACAATCTACGATGGAGACAGTTGACAAATAATTCACAAACTCTAAATTTATATGAAAATAGTTGCAGATGAAACAAACCCATGCTTTAACACACTGCAATATTGTCATGTTTATCTTCCTTCAGTTGATTCAACAGTTGGTTCTGCCACCCATCAACTTATCAGCATGCAAAACTCGATTTTCCTTTTCAGATTTGTATTTTTGAAACTGATAGGAAACAGTTCCCTGTGAATTACATACACTTACCATATAACCTTGTAATGTTAATTTTGCATCATAATGAAACTATAATTTAACACTGTAAGATCTTATACAAAAATGATGAAAATTATACCACAGCTGAAGTTTAAAAATAAGTCTTGGGTACTTCTTTTTGGTTCTAAATATGACTTAGCTAAGAAAGTTAATGACTATATTTGACTTTAAGAATTTAGAAAAGAGAAGCGAAACCAATTGTCATGATTTTTAAAAGCTCATGATTATTTAATATGACATTTAGAAACATTTTTTGTAATAAAGAATGCTATAATGAGAAAAATCTCAGCATACACTATGAGACAGAAAGTAAACTATTTGGTTTTAATATTGAATAAATAAATTCTAAAATTCTACCTACAAAAGAGTTACCTAGTTCTATCTCACAAATGTCATGTTTGTAGAGCAGCTCATGGACATAAGTTTATATTCAGTTGATTTGATTTCAAAATTGCTTCCAATTTTTCAATATATTTATTTAAAAAAATGTAACACTGGAGCTAAAAATGTGGGGCAATGTTAAAATAGACACTGAGAAGATGCATTTCTATTTCTCCTGATGGTCATTGATGTAATTGACTGCCAGCAGCAAAGCTAGATACATATTCTGTGGCCTTGAATTTCAGTCCAGCTAACTGGCCCCTGTGGGGCTAATGCCCATGACTTTGGCCTTTTTTTTTTTTTTAACTACACTTAATAGTACAGAAACATAGATTTTGTTTGGCTCCTAAAGGATTTTAATTTCCGCCCTTTACTCCTCTTTATTATCTATGCTGACGTTTAGTTTTCTTTTAGCTTTTGAGAAATTAAATTTGTCCCTGATTATGATACTATTGTTAATTTCTAATCATCTTGCTTTGAAATTCTTTATCATTTTTATTGGTTTACTGCTGTTTTCTGTCTTTGTGTTTGATCTTTTTAAAATAAAAGGGAAAAGAGGCGGACAAAAGTAATCATAGTGTCAATCTTTCTTTTCCTCTCTAATAACAAAATATCAAAAACAGGAAAGACTTTAAAACATGGAAATCTCCTAGCATTCCTAGAGGAGTTGCTATTTATGTCCTGTTAAGCTGAGAATAAAAGTGCTATTTCTCCTTCCTTCTTCTTAAAAAAAAAAAAACAACAAGAGAAGAATTCAAAGAACAGGCCAATGTCCTATGCTTTTCAGTCTTATTAATGTGCTCTTCCCACCACTCCCACACCCTCTTTTGTTTTCTTTCACCAGCAACAGTATCCTCAGGATACAGATGGTAGCAGCGCAGACAGGGTCCCATTTGGAGCTGCTTTGGGGACGTATGTTAACCCGCACTCTGGCCTAGCTGGGACCGCCAATTTCATTCCTCTTGTTATCTCTCCTCTGTGAACTGCAGCCTTCAGGGCAAAACGTATTTAACCTGCAACGATACCTTGCCCAGAAGCCATTCAGTCTTTCTGTCATTCTGAATTTTTATTTAGAAACAATTAAAGCTACTTGGATTTCAAGAATTTGCTTAAGTTGTAGGTTAAACTTTTTCATTTTTTTTTTAAACAGATAGAATAACCTACAGCTTTATCAGCATGCAACCGAAAGGGTGACTGTAACTTTGGGTTGCTGACTCTTTTTCCCTCTGGCTGCATTTGTTCTCTGCTTCTATAAAGTATGCATGGCTGGGTGCACCAAGGCCCAGGAGGAGAGAGGTTGGGTGGTTGGAAGGGGTCATGATGGAGCTGTGTTGTTAGCAGTAAGAAATTCCATTAAGTACAATTTCCCTAGGATAAGCTCATCTCTAGAAAACAATAGGACTTTGTAAATTGATTGATTTTTAAAGTTTCTGATAATTACAATTGTAGTGTGTTGTCAGAATAGAAAGCTTGATGTCATTGGCAATGGTGAGTGACGCCACTGAAGTATTGATTCACTGGGACACATGCTACCAATTATACAGTGCAAAAGTACATTTAGGCTGTTAAATATTGTTTAATTCAGATTACTTTCCATTCTACATGTTTCTTCTTTGTCCCTGAAAGTAGATGTATGTTTACATGATTTTTCCTTTAATACCTGAACATATAAATCCTTATATAGACATCAAAAGGTAAATTACAAAGTCTATTTAAATCAGATAGCTTGGTACAGATTGGGGTAAATTATATTACCCCATGACTGGCATCACTATATTTCCTCTAAAAGCTAATCTATTACATCAACAAAATTACCATAATCCAGTGAGGACAATTTGTGCATAGCACTGTGATATGTTATCTTTATGTTTTAGATAGGTTTTAAAAATTTTTTTAAAATCTTTTATTTATGTGTTTGGTGCAGCTTCTTACTACACAGCTCAAACTCATAGTGATCCTCCAGTCTCAGCTTCCCTAGCTCTGGAATTATAGGCATATACCGCCACACCTGGTTTCAGTGATCACCATTGTGCAGGGCCAGCACAGTATGTGGTACCGAGGACTGAACCCAGGTCCTTGTGCTTGCCCAATAGGCACTTAGACCATGAATCTATCTTCTCAACCCCTAGATTAGGCTTATTAAAAAAGAAATGAGTAGCAACCCATCTTAGTTGCTTATATAATGCCCATTAAGATGACATACTTCAGAATAAAGAAACATTAATCTCATGAGGATCAAAAGATTCCATTAAATCATTTAATTTGACAGCCAGAATTCAGAGACAAATGGACTTTAGTAAGTGGATGACCTCATCCTGCCTCATCCTGCCTCATCCTGCCTCATGATGAGGTTCCCACTCTTTGGGAACCTCAGAACAAGTATCGCAACACCTTTTCTATTTCTATCACTGAACAAAAATGATGCAATCCTATTTACTTCTGTGTGTATCATTATCAAATAAACCACTCTTTATATCTATACTTTGTGTGTTGATATATTATAATATATTAATTCCTCCTCTACTAAGATTTTCTTTTTGGTTACGTTGTTCCCTTTCTGCTCCTTCATGACTTCTGTTTTTCATGAGCTGTGTGGCATTCTCCCACAGTTTATTTTCTGTTTTAGCTTTCACTGTTCACCCTAATTCTCTCCACCTTTCCCATTATAAATTCATTACAAAGAGATTTTTATTTGCTTATTTTTTTTTCATGTCAGGCCTTATTATTCGTTCTTTAACTAGTCTTTGGTTTCATGACCATCCTGCTTCAGTCAGCCCTGGGTCCCTCTTTAGCATATGCTGCTGGCCACAGCTTCTAATGTAGAAGACATTGGCATGTCTGCAGCTATTGTCACTCTTCCCCATTATGTTTCCTGTGTTAGTCTTTCCATTAGGTTGTCTAAGACAAATGGCCCTCCAAATCATTATCATCCATACAATCCAGACTTGAATACACAACCATGACAGCACAGTGATTATACAGCATGTGGCAAGGCCTTAAAGTAACATCAGCAAGATACTATAGGAAGGATTTCAAGGGCAAGGGATATAGCTCAGTGGCATAAGTGTCTGCCTGGCCAGTGCAAGGTCCTCTGTTTGATCTCCAGTACCACAATACCTCCCTGCCACAAAAAAAAAGGAAGAAAAGATTTCAGCTCCATATGAAGGGATCTGGGTTTAGCTCTGCATTTGCCAGGAACTGATTCTCCAAAATTAAGCAAGTTTTTAATCTTTCAGAGTCTCAATCACATGTCTTCAGATTGGAGAATGAGCTAAAGCATTTGCAAGATGGTGCCCAGTGTGAAATTCTTTGAATCCATATCCTACAGTTTGGGGGCAGACAAAATCAGAACATGATAGGCTTCTGGGTGTTCCTAGTGGTAAGAGATTAGAATGAGAATATTGCTTCCCAAAGAATGCATAGTAAGAACACTTCTTGACATGTGCTTGTGGGTCAAAGGCAGGTCAGGCCTAGCTTATTGATTGTCACTAGTAGAGCTGAGACCATCAAATTCTGAGAGAAGTAGATTACAAAACAAGTAAAGAAGCCAACATGCCAACCACTTCCAAAGACACTTTAACTTTTTATTAGCGAGCCTTGGAGAGTAAAGAATGTCAAAACTCATTTACAGATTTTTTGATCTAGCTTCACTATCCCTTTCTTCCGGCTGCTGTCAGGTTTTGGTGGTTACCAGGAGGTGTGAAGTAAGCCTTCAAGAATCTAACAGGAATAAATTGGAGCTACCCTAAAAGATCAATATGTGTTCTGAAAGAGTCGAGGGAGGACATTGGAAGGAAGTGTAATAGCTCTCAGGGCAGCCAACTCATGATCATTTGATGGAATATTTGACATTCAATGAGAGGCTACTTCCCTCACAAGGCAGGTAAGCTAACTCTGCAGACATGGGCATGACTCAATGGCATAGGCAAGCTGGGCTTGTACACACTCATCTGAGAGCTATTGAGTGCAGGAAGCCCTCAGACTTCTGCTATTCCATATTTATTAGCAAAGTAGGGGATGAACCCGAGGCTTGCAGCCAAAGTACTTAGATTTTTGGTCTCTCCCATAATCTCTTTTTTTTATTATTATTTATTTGTGTGTGTGTGTGTGTGTGGCCAGCTCAGTCCACCAGGGGGCGGGGCTGGCTGGCATGTGGTGCTGGGGGATTGAATCGCGGTCCCTGTGCTTTGCTAAGCTTGTTCTAAGTAGGTGCTTTAGACCACTGAGCCATCTCACCAGCCCTCTCCCATAATCTCTTACTGGAGATTAGACATTCTAATTTTGTAGATCAATCTCAAAGTAATTGATTAACATGTGATTATTGATAGGAGTTGTGTTTTCACTTGATGTGATGGGAAAATCATGTTTTATCCTTTCAGTCTGAAGACCAATACTAGACAGTGATTCATTACCAGTGATGGACACCTCTCTGAGCTCTTCAATACAGGAGAATGTCAGTAAACACCAACACCTTCCCCCTTGATTGCCCACTATGCAAGGGCCTGTCGATCATTATTATGCTTATTTTTAAGAAATATTTTTACATTGGTACTTGAAAGGAAATCTAAGACCTCTCACAACAGCCTTACAAAGTCTCTACCTGTTCCACCTGATACCTCATCTTCTCTTGCCTGACTTCCCACTGCTGTCAGTCAGGCCACACCACTCTTCTTTGTGTCTTCCTAGCATGTCAAATCACTTCCAGATTAAAGACTTCACATTATTATTTTTTTTTTACCTGAAAATGAATTTTCTAAAAATTGATGTGGCTTCTTCCTGCTCACCACTCATGATTTTACTAGATATAATGAGAAGGGTCCTGTGATCTGTGACAATCTTCTCTTACACAGGTGCCAGCTCTACTCTATTATGTCTCATTTATTTTTGAAAATTTTTATTTATCCTAACTAATATTATCCAAAAGAACTCCATTTATTATTTTTAAGTCTCTTTGCTTTACTAAAATATAGACCTCATCATGATAAAAACTTGCTCATTATCATATTCTCAATACCTGGTAGATTGCAAAACATATAGAAGATTCAATTAGTTGTCTTTTGAATGGATTTATAAGAGTAATATTTTGGCAGTTGTCCAAATAGATTAAGTGCCCCATATTCAACCATGACTCCTCATTTTGTTTCAGCCACACAGTGACATTTACATAGGGCACACCGTAGTTTATGTTGTGACTATCTTCAGAGCCTTAACAAAAGTCCATAGGGACTTACACTATAGAGGGTGTATCTCCTCCTGAGAGCCCCAAGATTGATGCAAATATCTGACTCATTAGAGAATACCTGTATCAGAGTAGCTTCAGGAGTAATGTCAGAAGCCAGGCTAAGCTGGGGATTCTTGCATGTTTCCAGTTGAGTAGAGAAGTCACATATGATTTGTACAAAGTGACTCAAGGCCAACTTTTCTAGTTTTAATGTCACTTTGTATTTCAGGAATTCAGAGGTAATGTGTCATAGCAGAAAGAGCTCAAATTCTGGGACCAGTATAACTGTGTTGGCACTTAGCTGTCACTTGCTAGATAGGTGTCCTCAGATAAGCTTTTCCTTCAGTTCTACGTTCTAGCTTCCTCATCTGTAAAATGGGACCAGCCATATCTTTCACACCTGCCTCAAAGGATATTAATATCCTATATAAAGAGCCTGACATAATGCACGTGTATAGTTTTATGGTTACCATTATCATGGAAACCTTACGGTCTTCCTTGGGATTGTCCTTTACTTAATATTTAATTAGTTGATCTACCTGCAATTTATAGTGACCAATTCTAGGGCAGTGGTTGTAAACTTATGGTATGTGTGCTACACGGAGCTGTTTGTATCATTGAAAGATCTAAAATGTCTGCCATCATTTTTCTAAAAGCATTAAGTTATAGTAGATCACATAAGAAAAAAGTTAACAATCTACATCATAGGTGGGTGTCATCTAAATCCAAAGTACCAGACAGCACTATGGTAGCTGGCATTAAATCATGCTCTGACATAACCTGGCCCAGTTATTTTCTTTCTCTTTCTTTCTTTCTTTCTTTCTTTCTTTCTTTCTTTCTTTCTTTCTTTCTTTCTTTCTTTCTTTCTTTCTTCCTTCCTTCCTTCCTTCC
>NW_004524588.1:7568776-7586007 GCF_000260255.1 Octodon degus
TTCTTTCTTTCTTTCTTTCTTTCTTTCTTTCTTTCTTTCTTTCTTTCTTTCCTTCTTTCTCTTTTTCTTTATTTCGTTTTAGGGAATGGTCCACAAGGTGTTCAGGATCTCCTGTATAGATCAGACTCATAATGATCAGCCTGTTTACAGTCTCCCAAGAGCTGGGATTACAGGCATGCACCACCATGCCCAGTCTCCATTGCCATCTCCATTGCCATCAGCGTGTCCCAGGGGCAGGGCCAGCACAGCAGGCCAGAGAATTGAACCCCTAGCCCCTGTGCCTGCTTGCAGGTGCTTTACTCCACTGAGCTATTTGGCTGGCCCAGTTACTTTCTGATTAGCTACTCTCTGACTAGCTATTCTAGTTTTCCTTTCTGCCCACTCAGTAGAAAGTGATTTATGGTGCTACATGCGTACCCATGCTTATAGTAGCATAATTCACAATAGCTAAATCTTGAGTCTATAATACTAAATGAAATAAACCACAGAAGCTTAACTATCGCAGTTTTTTTCTATGAGGAACGCAATGTATAAATAAATTCAAAGCAAAATTTAAAAAAAGATAAGAAAGAAAGGGGTGTTAGACTTTGTGCATGTGGGAAGAGGACTTGGGAATGCAGGGAGTTGAGAGGAAGGGAGAGGAGGAAAGGAAGGGGCGCTAAAAAGATGTGAGATGTGCCTGTACCAATATTCCACAGTGAGTCTTTTCCTTATGTATCATGAATACATTTCAAAACAAAGACCAGGCTATAGAAAAGTCACAATTTAGTCTGAAAAGCAAAACTGATTTTATTTAATTTTTTTAAATTTTATTTATTTGTGTGTGTGTGTGTGTGTGTGTGTGTGTGTGTTGTGGCCAGCTCAGCCCACCAGGGGGCTGGGCTGGCTGGCATGTGGTGCTGGGGGATTGAACCGCGGTCCCTGTGCTTTGCTGAGCTTGTTCTAAGTAGGTGCTTTAGACCACTGAGCCATCTCACCAACCCCAGCAAAACTGATTTTAGTATAATGCATGGTGCAATACATGTGTTCACAGGGCTCTGACACTACGGAAGAGAACTGGGAAAGGTTTCCCTGAGATTAGATAGCTAGACTGAATCCTGGGAGCTGAGTGAGCGCTCATTAAGCACTTGCCAATGGGAAACACGTTTCGCAGTGGTCAGAGGGCAAAGGGCGTGGGGCACTGCTGTACATATAGGGAAGGGGCTGTGAGGTGTCTGGCAGGAGTGTCCACGCTGCCCTTCCCTCTCTTTTCCCAACCCGTTGCCTTTTCTTCCTCATCTTTATTATGCTTACATTGGGTCAAAAATCTTAAAATAACAAGTCTGTGTTCTATTTCCTGACCCACACAACCGTGCAAAGAGTTGTTGAGGAACAAGCAGATAGAGTGGTGGAAGGAAAGTGACTTAAACCTGAAATTTATCTTAATTAAATTATCTTAATTAAATGTCTGTTTCACTGAGAGTGCCCAACAGTGGTTCTCCTCACTCTGATTCTTGAGATTATTGTCATTTTCTCAGTAAAGGTCACTTTGTTCTTCTTAGTGTTTGCAATCTGGTCCAAAGCTGGTTCATTTTCACACTTAATAAGCACACTTTCAATTCCTTCACCTAGTCGCCATGCCCTACAGGACATCATTCAATATGTCCCCTCTCCCAAGATGACAGCAAGCCATTGATTTCTTCTTTGGTTTACTCCCCTTTGGCTAGTTTCCTACCACCCACTTCAGTAGGGCTTGTATGGTGTGTTCTTAATGCAGCTGGTTAATTCCCCTGCATGTGTGAATGAGGGTATAACAAATGATTCATGTGGGGAAAAAGTAGACTGTCCTGTCAGAATAAGTGTACTACAAATAAGTCTAGAAAGACTCACACTGATTCCTGAAAATGCAACTGTAAAAGCACAAGATTTTGGCCTTTCTATACAACAAAAGCAAAAATGACCACTTACAAAGAAGCAAGAATTTCCCCTCAGCATTTACATTTTCCACTTCCTTCCCTTTTTATGGATTAAAAAGTAAATCTTTGCCAAAAATAAGAACTTACTCAGAGGCAGACGGAGGAACAGCTGAATAATAAACATTGCTTAAGGCAGCAAAGAGTTTGCTTCAATACATTCTACCTAAATTTAACTACAGAGTTCAGCATTTAAATGTATGGAGGGATTCAGAACCCAATGTGCAGTACAGTTTTCAAAAATCTATCAATTCTTGTGTCTGGATGAGTATATGTATATGAGGAGGGGGGTAGCTTTCATTTTGTTGACATCTAACTTTTTTGTGTTTTCTCTACAGTGGTGAGAAATAATTCGCAAAGAAATTTACATTAACATCAAAGTGAGAGAGGTCAAGAACGTACGGGCTTAGATCAGCAGTCCAAAGGAAAGAAACAAGAAGGCAGCAATAAGGCACCACACTCAGTAAGCAGTAAATGCTCCTCCGCTTTTAAAATTCCCTAACAAGGTGAGCGAAACCATTCCTGGAACAGTATTGTCAAGAGACACCTTTGAACTGATCTATCCTGAAGAATAACCCCCAGAAAGGTAGGGGAAAAAAATAACTTTCATATGTTTGTGGCCACACAGTGCAGCTCCGACTTCTGAACATTTTTCCCCAATTATTTTTGTAAAGTATTGATCGCAATTTAATTTTGCAGTCCCAACATGAGAGGCGCTTCATGCTGAAATGTCTCACAGGAGATTGTAATCAGGGTCTAGCCTGAAGGTGAAGCGCTGGTACATAGGTTTTACTCTATTCCTCCACTCTTCATCAGCTCGGGGATTGGAGCAGAGGGCATTCTCAGGCAGATTAATTTTTGACGATGGGATCGATGGAAGATGTTTTTTCCTCCTGACATTGAGTCATCTAATTTGCTGTTTATCTTTGGCTTATTGAGTTTTGAGCATTGTTAAATCATACCTTTCAGCTGTTTAATTTCATATGTGAATTTTGCATTCCCCTCTTGTACTTTGGCATAACTCTTTTACCTAAAATGAGCCCAGCGATGGGCCTTTTTTGACACGGGGTTACTGCTTTTGAGTCTGTTAAGTACTCCAAGGTAATGTTACAGTACTTTCCAGCCTTTTTTCTTTGCTTGTGGCCATAGATCAGCTCACCTCTAGGGAAATCATTACTTGCCATCATTATTATCCCTAGCACCTTCATCTGTTCTCCCTTGTTTCCTGGCTCCATGCTTGATGAAGTGCTTGGGTGTACAAACACCTTATCTCAGGTCTCATAATTAACCCCTTCATAACACAGGCTGAGAAAATGATTTTCCCTGGGAGAATCTCCTTCTAGCTCAATATGGGGGGTTCTTTATAGCAATCAGGCAGCGTTAACTGCTTCATCTCTATTTTGGCAGTATGATAGGGATGTTGTAAGTGTGCTGATGGGGATAAGAAAAATGCTTCCCACCCAGAAAAACCTGGCCTTCTCAAATAATTTTTTTAAGGCACTGAAGCTAAATCTCAGGACAGTTTTGCATTCACTCACATCCCTCATAGTAGCAATATTATGTTAACTGCTAGTCATTCTATAAATTTTCCTGAACATAGTCTTAATTATTTAGAAGTTAACAATACAGAAAAGGGTGTTTTTTAGTTTAAAAGTAATATGTAATATTTTATAGTTGGATTCAAAGCAAAATGAAAGATATTAACAGAATGTGCTTCTAGATTTTATTTTAATAGTAAAACAATTTGCCAGTTCTACTGCTCCAGTAAGCAAAATTGTCCTTTTCCATACACGCAATCACTTCTGGATTTGATTACACAGAGAGATGTTATCCCCACAATAGTGGAGCAGCCCTGGACCAACTGTTTGTAAGCATAATCTCTGCATTGTTAATGAGTTGGGTTTCCTTGAGAAAGTCTTAGCGTCTCTTCGGTTGTTCCATCATCAGTAAAATTAGGGAGTTCAAAGAAATATTTAAGTATCACTATATACTTCGTGATGTTACTTTACAATGTTGCCACTTGTCCGTCTGTGTCTATGGGTAAAGACGTACCCCAGATTTTACCTCTCCCGTGAAGGATTTGTGCCTGTTGGCACTCACAGAGGCACCACTAACCTACAGCCACAGCTGTTCAGTGTCACTGCCTTTGTGCTCCTACTGGGGGATGCTTTCCTTTCTGGCTTATTTCATAACTGCATATTACAAGAAGGACATACAGTTGCCTTTTAGCTATTTCAATATATCTAAACAACACAAATATCCATTGTAAGGTTATATTCCAGGTTTGGAATAAGCCTAAATTTTTTTCTGTAGGCTTTCTCCTAATGAAGATATGTAATCAATTCCAGAAGCTTAGTTTTTAGGTAAACTTCTACCTTATATGGCTTGACTTTGCATTGATTGTGAATACAGCTGCAGGTAAGGAAATCTCAAAATTCACTGTATTACGTCAGCATTGCTAGAACAAGCGTATAGTCTAGTGAGGAAATGCTTCGTTAAAACCATTTCCATTTTGATGCCATATGCTTTAATTGTTTTTTTAATCAGCTTTACCTCTTTACAGAAACATATCATATGTCTTGTCCTTAAAAGATACAGGTTCTTTCCAAGTAAGAATATAGTAATCGTTGAACATACTTCCTACAAAAATTTCAATTGTTTCTTCAGTTCATGCTTTAAGTTGCCATTAAAGAACCCATTAGCTGAAATTTGTACAAGTGTCTTTGTATTTTTATTAGCTGGCATGAGAGACTAGGATAAGTTACATGGAAAAAAAAGTGAGGAATTAAATTTTCTGCTCCACAGGAGACTATATAAACTATACACGTAAACAATAATTTATAAATTGGCACCCACACCTATAAATGTTAGATTAGGTTAATATATTTCTGAATCATATTGCAATATTTTTTGGTTTAGAACTTTTCGTTAGCTGGACAATTTTGTCAAATGGAAATTTTTTTTCCAAAAGTGTGAAAGAAAAGAACTAGAAATAAAAGGACTCTATTCCCTTTTAATGTACATTTCCTTAAGATCTGAATAACTTGTTAGAGCAGAAGGAAAATATTGAGCTTCTTAATGGTGATTTAGATCAAGCAATTATGGCTTTCAATCCCACGTAGAAGGGGCAGCTTCTTGTGATTGAGCTAACCACCTCAATTCAACTCCAAGTCCAGGCAATCAGATACAGGCGCGCACAAACAGCGTCAGGGGGGCCACCAAACCTGTGTAACTAGTTTGGCTGATTTCAGGAACTCATTAAATCATAATGGTCAGTTTGTTTGTTAAAGGTCAATCTTAGGAGTTCCAAGATATTTTTTGTTTTGCTTTGTTGGTGCTAGCGATTGAATGTAGAAGCTTTGGATGCTAAACATGAATTCCACCATGGCACTCCACTCCTAGCCTCTTCCGAGGAATTTTTAATGGCAATGCTCCAGTCTTAATTTTCAATATATTTTCCAATTTACTGTACAAACCCAACTATTGAAAACATAGCTTTTGTATTTTGATATGTATTCTAAATATACACAGGTAGCATAGTTGTACTATAGTTGCCTGATAGCTTTGACAATAAATAGTTCATATACCTAATGCAATAATTATGATAGATACATTTAATTTACTGAGCTTTTGTTAATTTTTCTAAAGTTTGCTAAATATCATTTATTTCTTGTTGCAACTCTGTGCATGGCTACCATTATGTTTGTCTTGTAGATACATGAAATTTATGATAGGGATTTTAAAAATTATGGAACCCTCTTTTGTAGAAGTAATAAATCTGAGTTCCAAAGAAGTTAAATGTCATACACAAAACAGTACGGCCAAAGCTCATGTTAAAATGAAGTCCTGCCTATTGAATGCTTGTTATGCTCTGCAGCCTGGTCCTGTTGTGTGGTGTACTATTCGAGAGGCAGCAATAGCTTGCTTGCTTGCTTTTTCTTTCTTTCTTTCTTTTTTATTCTTCTGTACTTTAGGAAGGGTCTTCAGGGTCTCACTACTAAATTGGACTCATAGTGATTCTCCTGTTTACAGCCTCCTGAGTGCTGGGATTACAGGTGTGTGCCACCATACCCAGTTTCATTAGCCCTCTCAGCGTGCCTCTCAGTGGGGCTGGCATGGCAGGCCCCAGAATTGAACCCCCAAACCCTGCAACTACTTGAAAGTGCTTTAATCCACTGAGCGATTTGGCTGACCCTAATAGCTTTTCTTTCACATTGTCTCACTGAAAGAAATTTGACCGTACATGAGAAATTTCCTACCAAAAACTATTAAGATTATTTTCCTATGAAAGAATGAAATTCATACACACACACACACACACACACACACGGATGTTTATGCTGAAAAGTGAAAATATAATTTGCAATCTTAAAGCCTTCCCATAAGTGCTTGACATTGGAGTTCATCTTCTCCTCATGAATAAGGTCAATCAGTTATAGGAAGGACTGGAAGTGTAGCTCAGTAGTTTAGGCTTGGTTGGCACACAGAGGCCCTGAATTCTTTCCCTTGGAAAGCCAGGGAAGGGAAGGGAAGGGAAGGGAAAGGAAGGGAAGGGAAGGGAAGGGAAGGGAAGGGAAGGGAAGGGAAGGGAAGGGAAGGATGGGAGAGGAGAAGACGAAAGGGAAGTTATAATAACTACTAGGTCTTAGTACATGAGTCCATGACATGCATTCTAAAATTGGCTCAAAGAGCTTATAAAAAATGGGCGCCAAGCCTTGGTATAAAGACCGGAACCTGGGAAAAGCCTGAGTCAGAGTCAGAGCTGCAGTGAGCGCCATCTTACACCCATGTTCTCCTCTTACTCCTGTACCTGCCCCTTCCCTGTGAATCAGAACAAGCCAGGTAACTGGATGAGCTAAGTTACAGTATATTTCTTTCCTAAAATTTGTGTTTATTCATTTATTTTTGTGTCACTGGAATTAGAATGCAAGTCATTACTTATCTTAGGCAGGGTCTCACTACACAGCTCAGGCTCATAGTGATCCTCCTGTTTTCAGCCTCCCCAGCGCTGGGATTACAGACATGCGCCACCATGCCCAGACTCTATTGCCAAAGCTGGGCCAGTGCAGCATGCAGGACTGGGGATTGAACTCTGGTCCCTGTGCTTGCCAAAGTAGGCGCTTAGTCCACTGAGCTATCTCACTGGCCCTGGCAAGCTATTTCTGCTCTACCTGTGATTGTCCACATCCACCCTAAGCTGAAGACTTCTTGATGTGGGAGACTACCTAGCTATATGCTGGAATTCTGAAGACAGAACTCTGGCAATTTATTCCTAGTTCTTTCTCTTTCTTTCTTTCTTTGATTCAGGGTCTCACTATGTAGCTCGGACTCGTAGTGATCCTCCTGTCTCAGCCTCTCTGGTACTAGAATTACAAGTATATGCCACCACACTCAGTCTCAGTGGCTGGCATAGCTTGCCTAGGGTTCCTGGGGCCAGCAAAGTATGAGGTACTGGGGGTCTTACCTGGGTCCTTGTGCTTGCCAGTAAGACTCTTCGAGAGCAGAACTATCTTTCCAGCCCTCTTAATTTATTCTTAATCAATGCAAATATCTCCTTGGCATTGTTTCTTATTGTCATTCTGTAATATAAATTTATCTCTTTAAATTTGTTATATAGTAATAACATTTTCAGAAGGACATGAAATAACAACAAAAGTTTTAAAGCACTAGAATCTATGACCTAGATAATTCACAACTTCATAATTATCTCTTCATAATTTAGTGATGATTTATTAATTTGTAATAAATTCCAAATCACATGAGCTTAATAGCTATTAAACATTAACTGAACAGTTTTTTAAATCTTTGAAACGATGGTAGCTCATGGTCAGATATATTGTTTAAAAATTTTGAATAAGGTCCTAAAAATCAAACACAGAAGCCGTAGGTTACCTAACTATGGAGAAGCACTATATTATGAGGCAAGATGTTAAATTTAGGTTACTCCATGATATGTGACATAGATGGTAGTAAATCAGAATTTCTGGAATCTTCTGACTTGGTCGATACTTTATTAAGTTGCTAAGAGTACGAAACTTCAAGCGTGCATCAGAAGGAGTGAGAAGTCATCAGCAGGTCACATTCCATCGCATCTGCATGTATCTTTGGTCTTGTGCAAAGTCTTTATACCAGTCCTCACCAGTCCAAGAAAATGAACCCACCTTTGCAATCTGGTCCAGCATAGTAACCAGTCCCATACATCCCCTCTTCTGATTTTTCCAAACAGGATATAAGGGAATCAGAAAAGACGTTATTCCCAACTAAGAGAGGTAAAGAAAGTCAGACTCAAGAAGGCTAAGTTGACTACTTATTTTGAGGCTCAGGCACACGAAATAAATTTTAAACCAGGTCAATTGACTCTGACCTCTCTGCTCTGCTACTGAGGCAGTGAAAAGTTGACAAGGATACTTACTTCATGTTGGGCAGGTGTTGGAGGCCCGGAGCAATTAGAGCAATTAATTCCAAATCACTTTGGCTTGTTCTTAACAAGCAGAATGGTGTTCCATCTTTTCCATTAGGTAGACCAACATGCCCATTTTTTTTGGTCATAATTTTATTAATAAACAAATAGCAATGAGACAGTTTCAAATCAAATCGGTAGGACAGTTTCAATAATTAACACACTGTATACATTCTTCTTAGTGTTAATTGCTGTACAAGATGCAGACTCGACATCCTATTTACAAATACCATTAGAATAAATCATTCTATTCATTAACAGAATGTAACTATATATCTATCCTAACCACCCTGATTCAAAATGGGCATTCATCTGTATACCCTTTTTCTTGGGTTAAATTCCGTTATTTGAATATTATAGGTGTGTAAACTCAGCAAAATATTATAAAGAGTCCAGTAGCCCATTATAGCATTGGGTCTTCCGCTTAACTGGAAATGTCAGAAATTGTTGACCTGAGTCCCCCACAGCTCAACATAGCAGCATGGCTTTATTTCTTATATTTCGTTTTATACTTTCCTTCTGGATGTTTAAGACCAAGGTAAAGCAGGACCTATGCAACAAGAGTTGTAGATTTTGGGTCAGATAAGGTCAGTGAAATCCCGTCAGGATTTATCCTGAGATCCGGTACCTCAGATTGTAGATCCTTTGTCAGTGTCAGCCATGTGGATGAGTCATGGCCATTGCTTGGCCAATGTGCTCTCTGTGAAAGCCTGAGAGAATGTTTTGTCTCCATGTGACTCTCCTTAGGCACACTCTACATCATTGATCACTTTCCTCTTTGGCCCCATAATCTCCTTGATCAGAAAATTTGGGACACTACCGAGTTACATGACGTTACAGTACAAGTTCTCATATGTCCTGAGTCTTAATTGACCTTTGAAGGCTAGGGACAAAATGTTGGCTTTCCTTGCAGCCCTCCTTTTTCTCTAATTTTGGTCTGCAAACTTAGGTTGTTAAACATCCAGAAGACAAGCTTGTTGTTGTTATCGAACAACTTAGGCTGTTAAGCTTAACCTCACTATCTGTCTGCATTTCAAACATCTTAGGCATAATATGGAACAGGTATTTTTCATCAAGTATTGATATGTTGAACTTTAAGTCCCTACAGAATATGATAAAAAACATTAAAAAATAAAATAAAATTTAAAAAAAAGCATAAAGAATTATATACTTCTCATGTTTGCACATAAGTCCAAAAATCTCACCATATACAACCTTGAAGCAGGACAGTCCCACAGTATTCCTTTTCCTGTCTCTTGCTTTCCTTCACCACCCCCTTCTTCTTGAACAACCATCTACTTGAGAGACAACATGCCCAATTTTTACTGCCTACGTTGCTTCATCACGTGTGTTCTGTTCATGGTCAACCATATGTATAACACTATGTACTAAAGATTCAACAAGGGGGGGGAAGACTTGGAGAGATGGACTTATACAGAGACAGTTCTTGTACAGAGCTCACTGATTTTTAAGAATGAAAATGAAACTAGTCATAGACCCATATGAGCTAAAGACACGATTTTTTTTTTTTTTTTTTTTTTTTTTTTGTTTTGGCAGAACCAAGGATTGAACTGAGGCCCTTACACTCGCCAAACAAGCACTTATTCTACTGAACTATCTCCCTGGGCCCTAAAGATACAATTTTTCTTAGCATTATTATACACACAGGAACAACAGCTAATTTTTTTTTTTTTCGGAACCAGGGATTGAACTCAGACCCTTGCACTTGCTAGGGAAGCACTTATTCCACTGAGCCATCTCCCCAGCCCATAACAGCTAATATTTATGAAACATCATTTTCTTTCTCCTGATATTACATATCTAGGCCACCAACCATTTGTCTTTTGTCCAAGGAATATTACCAATATAGTGACTTAATCGTCACAAATGATGAATTTTACTTTATATTCATATTGTCTTTGATAAATGGCAAAGCCTAATGCAAGGCGAACCAGGAAAAGGATCATAGAAAGCACACAGTCTGGTACAAGTAGTATATTTTCACTAACAATGGTTCATGGGGCCTATTATGTGGATATATTCATCTGTTGGCCTAAGATGACATCTATACCTGAATGAATATAGTACTGGACTTGAATAATAGTAGCATGAGCCCCCCCCAAGAAAAGCAACTTGGATTTGGGTCTGGGATACCATATTGGTTTGAAATCTGAAAGGGGCCCAGCCTGAGAAGTAGTCAACTACTTGCTGAAACCTTCCAGGTAATTAGACTTACTTTTTGAGAAAATGAAAATTATGAGAGCTCTTAGCTTTGATGCTTCAGGGAGACAAGAAGAGGTTTAAATGGGTCTGAACCCTAAACCATTCATTAATCTACTTAACCTCATTCATTTTAGATATGGCTATTCATTTCAGGGTACTTTTAACTTTGTTCTGACTCTTTCCCCTTCAGTGCTACTTTATAAACAATTTCTTTTCTCATTGTCTCATTTTATTTTTCCTCCTTTTGCTCTCCAATTCCTGGGAAACAACTTTCATTTTTTCCCAAGGTACCAAAACCCCATTTTCACTTTAGAGACAGATGACTCAATGTTATTCAGAACTCCTGGGTATATTTACTAGTAACCTAGTGACAGTCTGCTAACTTGAGCACCCAAATAAAAATTAATGTTTTTGTGCCTTCTCAAATGAAGCTTTCATTCTAGGTAAAAGTGCTACATTTTCGCTGGAGAGATAGCTCAGTAGAATAAGCACTTGCCTGGTAAGTGCAAGGTACTGAGTTCAATCCCTGGTACTGCAAAAAAAAAAAAAAAAAAAAGAAAGAAAGTTATATTTTCAACAAAGTCCTTTTGGTCCCATTAGCAGAATTAAGTACTACTCTTTTATTTGGGAGTAACTGGTATACACTTATTTCACCAATTATTGTACTATCTTTTATAAATTTTAATATACATTTTTCCACAAAATATAATGATAATTTTTTGACCAGCAGGCAGATCTCCTCAGTGGGATAGCCTTCACATCGAGTGGTTTCTGCTATGCAAGTGATAGTTGAGAATATTAGTTGAAGGAATTGTTTGAACCTTTTTTTTTTTTTTAACCAGGGATCGAACTCAAGATGTTGTGCTTTCCACGCAGGCACGTATGCCTCTGAGCTATATCCCCATCCCTGAACCTCTTTTGTTAATTGATGAAAAAGGGAGTTTGGACCAGTTTTTCTTCTCTAGGCAAAGTGTTTGGGCTTGTGTTATTTGTTAGGACATAAATGAGCTGGCATTTGTGCTTATGGAATAAGTTAGAAAATCTATAATTGTAAATTCATGCTGATTTTAATGAAATCAAAACTCAAAGTGTGAAACTCTCCAAATAAATATAATTTCCCCCAAACTGCTTTGATAAGAAAAAGACTCTTTGACACAGCTCCAATTAACTATCTTAGTCACCCACACAGAAGCAAAAAGGCTCCTTCCATCTGATGACAAGTCTCTGCAAATAGCAGATGCACTCAGAGCATCCCGGGTTGTTTTCTCCGTCTGGGCATTTTTACAACCCAGAGCAGAGAGAATGAACTGATTCTGTCATTTGTATAGACAGATTTGATACTTGTGTCACTTTTCTAGCCCTATTGGATATAGTGTGAAGCAATAAAACTAGAAATCATATAGAATATATTAATACAAGGTGATGTTTTGATAGTTAGTCTAACATTATATGGCCAAAGCACATGTACACATTGCAGTTATAATAAACAGGATGCCATTGATGTAGTCTAATCAGCAGTTGTTAAGTGCTGTTTTTAAGTCTTTGTTATTTTAAAATGTCAAGCTTTTGCTTTATGTCCTTCCACCTTTTGCCCACTGTGGGTATCCTTGCCTCTGCTAATTGTTCCAAACACCTGCTAAAACCTCAGCCCCTGAACAGACAAAAACTACAGGGAGCTTGACAGCAAAACAAATATATACAGATATTGGAGTTTTATAGAACCTGCCTGCTTACTAAATGTGTAAACACTCAAACTGAAAAACGAGATTGTTTGCAGATGTATCTCCTGGCAAGTGGGACAGAAGTTACCCACGGAGGAGGATTTATGGAGATGGTGAAGGCTTGGTAACCATGCTTGCCTAGCCTTGCACATGTTGTTCCCAATGGTCACACAGACACAACACAGGTACAGAGAGCTGGTGCATTTTTCATCTCCAAGCAAAAGAAAGTAGCCCTCCACCAGGGGCCAGGGCATATTGCACCGATGGTGTGTAACATAATAGGTAATTAGTTTGGGAGATACCTACCCCTTTTTATCCAAACAAAGGAACTTTTCCAGCCTTGGACATATATCAGATGTCTTCTAGCAAAATTAGAACTTCACTTAATGGAAGAACATGGTCTTTTGACTGTGCAGTGATAAATTTCCTGTACTAGCAGCAGGGAAGACTTGAAAGTAAATAAAGAAATGCTTCTAAGTACCTCTCAGGCATGTCATAAAAGGGCACAGTCAGTATAACTTACATGGAAAAGTAATGACTGATGGTGTCCAAAGAAGAGAGGCTGAGAGTGGTGGTGCCTTTAATGACAATGTAGGAAAGAGGTAGAGGTTTTCATCACTGCATGTAGGCTGTCCCCATCCTGCCACCACCACATCTCTAAATGATGATGCTAGTGGTGAGAGAGCCAGGGTGTTTGTAGTCCCTTCCAGCCAGAGGATCTAATTTTGAAAATAAATTTAATACTAAAGCCAAGAGGATAAGGCTGGGCAGTCCCTTCTTAGGGACTGTTTGTTTGTTTGTTTGACCATTAAGGATCAATGTCTTTCTTTTCTTTCCTTGTGTTGGTTTATGCTCTGTCACTCCTGCTATAAAGGGACAGCTCAAACAAGTACCAATGTCTGCGTCTCTGCATAGAGATAGAAAGAAAAGCAATGAAGGTTGAGCAAAGAAAAAAAATGGAGGTTGAAAGAAGAATGGTACGAGAGAGGCATTAAATGAAAAGAAAGATTCCTTTAGTGTTGAGGGGCTTATACGTCCAGTAAGACCTGGTACTCATGGAGACAGGTTGGTAAAATGTGCAAGAGCCCAGTGTGACTTGGACAGTTGCCAGCGCAAATGCACAGGGGCGCTTCTTTGTGTAGTATTGTTGCGTGGGTAAATGCCAAGACTGGCCCTGGGCTAATTGAAATGAGCAGCTGCGTGGCTCACATCAGTACAAGGAGCAATATTAACAGGTGCAAAGGGGCCATGGGGCTTCCCTTTATCAATATTGAGGTAAACAGGTAATAGCCATTTACTTATCTTCGTAAAATGTAAAACTTTTAGGCTCAGCTTGAGAGCAGCCCTTGGCATCTTCTATGCTTCTGTCAATGAATCTAGGGTGCCTGCAGCTCCCCCAACTCAAATGCAGGCAGTTACTCATGTCAAGGAAGAAACAGAAGTTCAGGCACTGTGTCTTCCGGTGTTGATGCTCAGGATGGAGAGGAAAATCACAGGAACTTTAGCAAGGATAGAGTGGTATCCCCAGTACGGATCACATCTTACAGTTCGTTTTCTTCAGGAAGCCTCTGCTGTGGGGAGAAAGCCTTTCTCCTATTCTTGATTCCATTCAGGGCCACTGTAATCTTATTCTTCGTTGCTTGCTTGGGGCATAAAAAGCACCAAGGCCAGCCCTGCTAAGATGTTTCATTCCCTCTGCGTCTCTGGAGGTCTCTGTCAAAGAAATTGAACTGAAATGGTTGCTTGGAGTTAAAAAATTAACATTCTCATGACAACAACTTCAGATTAGACCAAGGAAAGAGTCTGTAAGTGGGGTTTAATGATCCACCAAAGCTATAGGGTTTAATTTTAGACCAGAAATATTTTTCATTTATGTTTATTAATGTATGAGGTTTTTCAATACAGGAAGAAATGAAACTGTATACTGTAAAACAGAATCATAAACAGCTGATTTTATCATTGGGGACAATAGCCATTTCAACTTCACCAAGTTAGAGTGTTCAGGGGTCCACACACAGTCTGTCTCTATCACAGATTTTTACTCCAAGTGACTTGGAATTCTGCCACATCTGGAGGGTGAATTAGATAAATCTTTTCTCTCCTCTCCATTGCAAACTACCTTCACATTTTGGCAAGTCTGCTATCTCATGTAATGCACTGTTCATTTTATTTTATATTCTGTATACAAAATGATACTGAAGAACTAAAACACATCTCTTTTGTCTCAATATTCTGAGTCATTTTTACCACACTTATAAATATCATATGGTTCACCGGGGGTTGGCCACACATCCCATGAGAGATTGTTAATGAAGCCAATAAGAAATGTTTCCTCTGCCTGAATATCAGTTAAAGTATAGAAAATGTGCTACAATAGCTTGGGAACTTTTATGTTCACAGAATCTTTCTGCTTCCTGTCACTTTAAAATAAACCCATTAAATTGAGCTGATTTTTATTACATTCTGCTGTATTTAAAGAAACAAATCTGATTTTCCAAGTTTGCTTTATTTTGTTTTGCTCTAATGAAAGAAAGGCTGGTAGTTAAAAAGGGGGACTTGAATTTTGGTCTGTGTCATTAGAGCCATGGATAATCTGGCACTCTGCTATGATGCTCCCTGTATCAGGGGAAAGTGATAAAGGTGGGGATACACACAGTTCACACTGACCTCTAGAAGTAAAATAGAAACACTTGCCTTGGTTTGTGGAATCAGTGTTTCCTGTATCAATATCACTGAGGCCAAGCAGCTGTGAGACTCAGCCACCCATTTGTTTCTGTTGCTTCCATGAAAACAGGAGCTTATGCCCTTTCACAAGCCGTATTGTGAGTTGAGCTGTGCTCATCTTATTTTTTCCCCAACTTTTTCTCCTAATTTCTCAGCCTCTTTGGCATATTCCCAAATACTTCAGCCACGCATTACTGCTCTGGTGATTCCAATATCGTGTCAATATTCTAGAATGGTAAACTGCATTGTCCAGTTGATTGATTGACTCATCCATCAAACATTTATAAAGCACCTAGTGTGTACCAGAAATGATTATAGACCCTGAAAAGCATCGACGGCACCTATACTCAGTGAGGGAGGCAGCCAATCATAGGGAAGTAAGTGCTATACTAAAGGAATTCTGACAAGGTATGTTTATCTCAATTCTGCAAATTAGATGAATTTTCCCCAAGTGATTTTCTTAGATCAAGCAGCACATGGTGGGTGAATAGGTGTTTATCAGGAAAAAAAAAGAAAGTAGAACATTCAAAATGAATAGGTTAGTGTAGACAGCAAGGGAGAGTGTCACAGAGCATGACTTTTTAGGGAAGGGGGTGAAGTTCAGTGTGGTGGGAGACACAGTGGAGTGAGGTGGAATAGGATAAGTTTGGAAAGATAGATGAGGCCAACTCTGTTATTTTAGGTTTTCAAAACCATGGAATTTTAAAAATTTATCTACCAGTTTGGGCTTTGGTTTCTTTCTTTTTTCTTTTTCCTTGCGGAACCGGGGATTGAACTCAGGCCCTTGCAGTTGCCAGAGAAGCGCTTATTCCATTGAGTCTTATTCTACTGAGCCATCTCCCTGGCCCCAAGAATTTTTAAAATTTAATGCAGTGAGATGTCAATTTAAACTCAGAAAACCTTTAATTTGTTACTAAACTGAATGTTGAAGTATTGACAAAATAAACCAAAATGGCAACTACAATTTGAGGCTGGGGAGATGGCTCAGTAGAATAAGCACTTCCCTGGCAAGTGCGAGGACCTGAGTTCAATCCCCAGTTCTGAAAAAAAAAAAAATCAAAGACTCTATGAACTATAATGATTAATCCCAGCAATAGATTTGTAGGTTAATAAAATGGATTGTGAATTTCTTTGTTTTTCTAAATAATAACCTTTTCGATCCCAGGGCCTACCGAATCCCCACCGCCTCTCCCCCGGGCTCGCTGAGATGGCAGTTGAGACTGGTCATGGTGGGGTGCACCTGTAATCCCAGCTCTTGGGAGGCTGTAAACAGGCGGATCACTACGAATCTGATCTAGTAGTGGGACCCTGAACACCCTGTAGGCCTTTCCCTAAAACACAGAAAAAACAATAAACTTTTCTCTGGTTTGAGAAACAGTAGTTTTGGGGGAATAGATGAGAAGAGATAAACATTTCCAACTTGAACTTTCTCTTTCATTGACCTTACAGTGGCATAGTAAGCAATAAATTGGACAATGCATTTGTACCATTTGCCAATGGCCTAGTCTCCTAGTCCTTGTAAGCCAGTTGCCTTATCCCTGAACACTACCGTATCTGATGATAAAGATAAGCCCAATTTAATTGTGGGAGAGCTTATTTTGGATGAACACCATGTTTCTGTACTGTTCCATGGCACTTATCTTCCTGTGTTCTCATTGTTCTTTCTTTGATAACCTGGATCCTAGATCTTGACTTTGAGTTCTATGCCTACCTCTGGTTTCATTGAGTTTGCCTTCCTGTCTGTAAGTTCCTTCTCTCAGTCTTTCATTTCGCAACATTTTAAAAATCATGACTTATTATTCTGCTTTGATTTCCCCATTTTCTTAAACTATGCTTATTAGACTCTAGCAGTAGCCTTGTCTCCAGTTGTACCACCAAACCACCCCAGTGTTACATTCAAATGCTTCCAAGTGAACATAAACATAAAATTATACCTAAAGAGTGGCTACCAATTAATATGTAGCTTCTACAAGACATAATTTTGGGCTTAGTGTTTAATATGTACAAACAGTTAACAAAAGGGATCTTGTAAAGCATAGCTGCAAACAGTTGTGATATTTAAAAGTTTGGGGAACTTCTACCAATTCTCAAAAGATATTGTGAGTATAGAATATATAATTGTGGGGCTGAGGAGATGGCTCAATAGAATAA
>NW_004524588.1:7586107-7586744 GCF_000260255.1 Octodon degus
AGGATGTCCTCTATCACCACTCCTATTCAATATAGTTCTGGAATCATTAGCTACAGCCATTAGACAAGAGAAAGAAATAAAAGGAATAAGACTAGATAAAGAAGAAGTTAAATTATCATTATTTGCAGATGACATGATACTTTACTTGGAAGACCCAAAAAACTCCACCAAGAACCTACTAGAATTAATACAGAAATTCAGTAGCAGAGCAAGTTGTAAAGTCAATACCCAAAAGTCAATAGCATTTCTATACACAGACAACAAGCACACTGAGAGGGAAATTATAGAAAGAATACCTTTTACAATAGCAATGAGGAAAATGAAATACTTTGGAATTAATCTAACTAAAGAAGTCAAGGATCTTTACAAGGAAAATTACAGTATTCTGAAAAAAGAGATCATAGAGGATTTCAGAAAATGGAAAGATATTCCATGCTCCTGGATAGGAAGAACCAACGTTGTGAAGATAGCCATACTCCCAAAATTGCTGTACAGATTGAACACAATCCCTATCAGGCTACCACCGACATACCTCACAGACTTAGAGAAATCATTCCTAAAATTTTTCTGGAACCAGAAAAGACCTAGAATAGCAAAGGCAATTCTGGGCAATAAAGACAAGGCAGGAGGCATTACA
>NW_004524588.1:7586844-7595921 GCF_000260255.1 Octodon degus
TTTGTGCTGGATTAAGTTTAAATATGACAATTATGAATGTAGATGTGCACTTGCGACAGAAAATGACAAACCAGATCACATAAACATTGTGAGAATTCCTTAGCAACGTGCAAGAATATTATACTGGTTCTATAGTGGAACATGCAAAATTTTCGTGAATTTGAAAGCTTACATTTTTGTTAAGAGAAGAATGATTTTGGTGCTAGCATCAACAGTGAATACCCATATACAATGGATCTTGGTCCTTCAGTTCATAAGCGTGATGATTGGGTGTTCATGTCTTACAATGCATGAGATGTGCCTCCCTCAAACCTTGTTACAATGTGGGCACATTACCCATCTGACAAACAAAACAAAACAAAACAATGGATCTTGCTGTATTTCATATCAGGAAAACTCTGCACACTTTTGAGCGCTACAACCAAAGCTCCATGTGAAAAGGTTGAAAAACGTGCTAAAGAAAGTTGGCAACATTGTCTAACCTTTGGAAAATAAGACCTTGGGGAAAAGGTCAAAGATAGGAGATGATTTTGGATCAAGAATAATTTTGAGGGCCAGGGAGATGGCTCAGTAGAATAAGTGTTTCCTTGACAAGCGCAAGGGCCAGAGTTCATTCCTCGGTTCCGAAAAAAAAAAAAAGATTTTGAGATGATCTATGAGTATTTAAAGATTTCATATTCAGAGAGTAGTTGTTGAACTTCTTTTTTGTCTATCATAACTAACAGTTAAAAGCAAAACAAAGGATTTTGTTTCTTGAATGGAGAAATGTTGTATGAAGGTTGATAACCACTGAAAAAAAGTTGACTTAACCTTCTTCTCATGCCTCAGCCTCTCCTTGATTACTTGGTATGTGTGTGCTCCTACATCAATGTTGAGGATATACTAGCTTATCCTCTGAGTTAGGAAGGGGTGATGTAGTGAGCTCTTTCCTCATCTAAGGAACATTTAATTGAAAGAGCTAAAAATATTTTATCCATTTATTTTACAGCCTGACTTTGAAACAAAACAAGAGTAACTGGTAATGTTGATGCATTGCCCTTGGTGTTGCTTGCAGAAAGTGAAAAATCTAAGTAAATAAAGGAAGAGTGAAACCTGCCTTCAGCAAGTTTCATCATTTAGTTGTAGTCCCAATCCTCTTCTTGAAGAGCAGATGAGAAAAGGCAGCAAAGTAAAGAAAATACAAATCAGTTCCTGCTTATCATTCATAACCTGTAGGATTGTTGGTCAGTGCTGAACAGTCATCTTTTTTAATATTAAGCATAAATGCAATCTTGAAATGATACCTTAATTACAATTAATATTGTAGGTGAGGGTAACACATACTCAATTACTCTGGTTTCTTTAATCCATTAACTTGGGTGTCTCTCATCAACCTATGATTAAATTTAAAGTTTTATAAACAATATTTACACACGTGAAAGTAAACTGTGCCTCACGATTGAAGGTTACATAAGTAACACCATTCGAAGTTTTCACCATTCGAAAAAAATATGTAATTTTTTTCAGGTTCCTAATCATGAATTCACTTTCAAAGTGTAAGTATTTGTATTCCCAAGTTCTATCCCAAGGCAATTTAAATGCCGTGTATCTAAAATTCATTTTTTCCCTACAAATTATCACCTCATCCTGAGCTAACTCATTCCTAAGTGCTTGGAAATGCGGCTTTTTGCCAGCTTTCCTCTGTTGCTTTCAAATTCTCATTCTTTTCAGTTGCATCCACTGGTCTCTCAACTTGTCTCTACTCCAACTTTCATAAAGCCACTAGAATGAACCTCCTAAATTATAGAGCAGAGGGCAATCATGCCATCCTTTTCCTTGTGACCCCAAAGGCATCCTCATCTTCTGTGACAGTGGTCTCCATGTCTGATGAGTTTTGCAAGTGGTCAGCTCTGGGGAATATAACATCACACTTACCAAGTCAGGAATCCTGAAGCTCATACACAAAGACTACTGTGGTTAGAATGTGATCTGCCCCCCAGGAGTTTATTTTGTAGGCTTGTACTTAACTGCAGCTAAGTTGTCTGTGGTAGTAGTTAAGTAGTGGGAATTTCAAAAGATTGAGCCTGATAGCTGATCATGAGACTGGCTTCTCCTTTCTCTGTATGATTTATCTTCCTGTGGTATGATCTCCCTCTTCCTTGGGTTCCCATTGTGGTGTCATCAACCATGGGAAGCGCACCAGAGCCTGGGCTATGCTCTCTCTGTAGATTTTTAGCCTCTGAACAATGAGATAAATAAACTTCCTTTTACTTATAATTACCCAAACTCTGGTATTTTATTATATTAATGGAAAAGACTAATACACACACACACACATACACCAAGATTCAAAGATGACCTCTATTCTTAAAATAAGCAAGTCCTTTTATCATTGGATTTTAATCCATGACCTCCTTGCATGCTCATTGTAATTCCTTTCACCCCTCATAATCACTCATCCTTTGCTGTTTTCACACATACTTGGGAGGAATGTAGTTGTTTTCTCTGATCCACTGGAATCATCCCTTCGCATTTCTCAAGACTTAGATGATTTTCTGTGAATTTCAGGCTGATCCTATAACATGTCTATTCCTGAAACATCCTGTCCATATTTGAATAGTTTCCGGTTAATATGGAGTGGCTTTTCTCTTGCTTCCCCCATAGTTGTGAATGGCTTGAAGGCTGAGTGTGCTTTGAGGTATTTGCATCTCTTCACTCTGTCCCTTCCACGTTTTCCTCTGCATGTGTCTATATTACCACAGGATCCGGTGCTAAACAAGTATGCTTAGAGGTATGGGAGGAGAGGAAAGAAGATGGGGAAAAATTCTCTTGCAGTGTTGCTTTGGAAATTAGTGAATTATTGATGTATTTTTTGTCCAGAAAGGGAAATCTATAGCATTTTGAATCTGAACAGAGTGAAATGTAAGAGGGGTTGAAAGGCAGTTCTGACATGGAAAATTTTCTTCTTTTACATCTTTTCTCATTGATGCATGTTGGCTATACAAGTTAACAGCCTTAATCTGGGCAGGCTGGCACACACACAGAACACACTTTGATCGTTTCCAACTCCACCCAAATCGTCCTTCCTTCCCTCTCACCACTTTTCACACTGAGGGGACTTTCAGCATGTGAAGTACATTTTTTTAATGTATTTATTACAGGGTCTACAGGGTCTACAGGGTCTACAGGGCCTCACTACACAAATCATACTTGTAGTGATTCTTTCCTTTTTTTCTGCCTCCTAAGTGCTGGAATTACAGGTGCATGCCACCAGTATTCAGTCTCAATCACCATCTCAGCATGTCCCGCAGTGCAGGTCGGGAATTGAATCTTGGGTCCCTGCATCTGCTTAACCAGGTAAAGTGCATTTTTTTTTTATCATATTCATGCTTCCTAATATTGACTTTAAAGAATACAAGATTAAAATGAGAGTTTGGATGTACAGCCAAATATAATCAAGTTAGTAGATTTTGTAGATTTGTTATACATATTTAAACATGTGTATATGTATGTTTAATATAGGAAAAATGAAATGGGAGACTTTATTTCTCCAAGTAAAATAATAAAAATCAAACTTTTTATCTAACATCACCATTTTTCATAAAAAGGTAAGAAGGCAAATATCAAAGAACTAGTTTTTCATAAATATAGTTACATAAAATATATGTAAATATTATCTTTGTCGCTCCTCTTTTTCCCGTAGAACAGAGAAAAAACTTCATAGATGAGGAATGATCTTCAAACAGGATTTGGCGAGAGGCAGGAAGACATTCAGAACTTCCTTTATACCCAAAGCAGGGATCTGACATTATCTTCTCAAGGTGAAATAACCTTGAATGGCCTGACATTTGCACAATGGCTTTCTTTTTGATCTGTCTGTAGTTCCAACTAATTACTTGAAAATACCTTTGCTATTTCTCTGCATCCTTCTTCTTATATTGTTTTATGACAGTCTAATAAGAACCCAGCCTTCCCCACTGACCATATGTAAAATTCGATAAATTATAATATTCTAACAGCAACGCTAACTTAATGCCGAAAGTCAGAAGGGTAGTTTGGAGTTACATAAGATCAGAGAGAAGGAGAGATGTGAACATTATAAAGTGAACCTACATGCCTTTGTTGGTGGTGGATTATGGATTATCAAGTGACAGGAGGGAGCTTAACAGGGAGAAGACATGAAACCATAATGTTGGCCTTCATAGCAATGATTCAGCTCAAAATTTCCCTTCTCTGAATTAGGTCAGCAGAAAATCATAGGGTGACTATAAAATTCCTCAAGTTTCTGCATAACAGTTATGTCAGTGGGAGGTCACTTGCCTGTGCGTAATAGAAGCCAAAGCTCAGTGGCAAGTGGCAACCCAATCATGGTAGCAAGACATGTAGCGGTAAGCTGGAGTCCAGCTTCAAGGCTGCCCAAGGCTGCCCTGCCATGGTGCTCCACAATTTCATCAATAAACCAGGTTGTTTAGCTCACAGTTTCATCCTCCTCATTATTTTTGCTTTAAATGGTTGGTCCAGCTCTGGCTCCATTTGTATCACAATCCAGAAGAAGGAAATGATATAGAGGAAGGATTAGTACTTGCACTGGCAAACACAGAAGTTACTCAGAAGTTCTCCACTGTTTCCTATTAATTTCAGTCTACTGAAACTACATCAGATAGCCATACCTGCGCACAGATGAGGCTGTGAAATGAAAATCTATGTTTTGGCATTCTCAGTATGCTTTTAGTAATAATGAAAGAAAGAAAGAAGGAAAGGCTATTGAACGGATCCCTACCTAACAAGATCTGCCAATTTCTTTTTTTTAATTTTAGGGAAGGGTCTATAGGGTTTTCTTAACAAACCAATGAATTATGAAAGCAAGAATACAGTTGTGTATGCTTGCAAGAAATTTAAAGTTCTTTATATCCAAGCAGTTATCAGAAATAATACATTTCTTTTTATTTGTTACATTTACTGTAATAATGTAAGGTAAAAATTCTCAAATCTGAGTCATACTTGACCCTTCCCTATTTTCCTTATACATTCACTCAATTATCATATTTGGTAAAGCAGCCTTTTCTTAATTTCTCTATTATCCATTTGTTTAGCCTCTTTTTATTTTACAGTGGCTCCCATGTTTACGAAAGCTTTGTGTTTATGAATGTTTACGTTTATGAATGCTTATATCTTCGTTTAGTTTTTACAGTGCCCTCATGACTAAACTACCAATATCCTCTGTTGTCACAGCATGTACATTACAGACTCAATAGCTTTTATTGAAATTTGGCAGTTGTTTTATTTCTTCTTGAAATCTTTGATGGCTTTCTATCTGCTAGGTGAGTCCCTGTGAAACTAACTGCCTGGCAAACTTAAACTACTGATGGTCTCTGTATGAACACCAACCTGCCCTCTATCCACCAACGGTTCTTTGAGACTCAGCCTAATTCTCTATATGGTAAACTCTAGATCTCCTTCGTTGGCATGCCCACTGCACTTTGTATGAGCAGTGAGCAAAGCATATGGTGACTATTTTACCATTTTGAAATTTATTGCAGTAAAAGAAACGTTTTCATTAGTTCCCTTCAAAATACTCCCCTTTCCTTCAAACACACTGATCCCATCAGTGCTGCTACCTTCTGAAGCAGCAGTTGTGGAAGACTTCTTCAGTTGGTGTCTTTAGGTACCTAGACTTGGGTGCCACGGTATCCTGAACTTATTCCAAATGTTAATCTATTGTGGCCCTTTTGACTTAGGGGAAAGTGTCAGAAGTTACACTGTGACAGACTGGATGAATACGATGGATGAAGACACACTGTAATGCTTTACAAGACTGTCCTTCCATTGGAAGCACTCAGCAACTGCATTTCCCATAGTTTTTGTTACGGTCTGTTGTAGTGGATTAGCTAATGGTCAGCTTGAGTAGAAACACACAGCTGAACAAAGTCAGTGTGGTTCTTGGCATAAAGACCCACCTGAGCACTGCTGTCAGAACAGAAAGTAAGGAGAGGATTTCATGCTGATTTTCATGGAAGAGCCTTACTCCAGAATCCTGGATAACTCCAGGGCAAATTACCTATGGGGTCCTGCTGAGACTGCAAACAGCATCTCACCACCACCACAACCAGCACCACCAACACCAGCACCAGCACCAGCACCACCATCATCACCACCACCACCACACCTCTCCCAGTCTCAGAAGAGTGGAGGCTTTGAGCTTTGGCTGCTGTTCTCATTGGAGGAAACCAGGCCTTTGCCTTCAGCTGGGAATCATCGCCTGGCTCTCGGTGCAGACATGCTACCCTTCATCACCAGTCCCTGGGCTTTCTGGTGCAGTCCTTCTATCTTCCATCACAGGCCTTTGGGTTGGTGCAGACTCCTAGGGACATTGCCATTGATTCTTTGGATCTACACTTTGTGACTAGATCTCTTGAGCTCTTCTGCATTTGATTATTTTGGGTGACTATTATAAAATAATTCTATAAATGATGTGTCCTTGATGAAATTTATTCCCTTGAAAAGTCCTGAGAATAACATCTACCTATTAGCAAAGCGGACGTCATGCATGTGTATGATGCTTTATTTGGAAAAAAAAGTATTAATTGAGACTGAGAAGATCGTGCTTTGAGTTAAACAATCAGCAAACTTAACTAAAAATAATCTAGGTCTTCATAAAGCTGATAATAGTTTACTGTAAACATGGCCTGTGATGTACGATTGAGAGTGCAATAAACTTTTCCTGTTATGAACGGTTAAGTCGGGACCTCAGCTCTTGACTTACTCTTCTATTTCTTTAGTCTCATTTTAGCATCTAACTAACATCATTGTTCCTGAGTTTGGGTAAGTGATTTCAGTCTGTTGTATTTGACCTGTGGAATTTTAAGATTGCTACTCCTTTTCCAGAGCAGTGCACTTTTTGCTTATCTTGTCCAGAACTCTGTTTCTTCCCCCATGACCTTTATTTTTGGTTTTCTGCCTTTCAAAGTAAACACTCTGATTGCTATCTAAAATAAGAACTCCATGTGCGAGCACACCTCCACCCCATACATACAAATATTTGAAATATAACTGATAAGTTAATCCACCCACGTTGCATCTGGATCTATGAAAGCACTCAATCTGCATTTGTCATAAGAAGTAAAAGTGAATGCATACACGATACTGGTTGTCTATAAAATCTAACTGTAATAGTATAGCCTGTTTATTCTATTGAATATATCTGTATATATATATATATATATATATATATATATTCATATTAACATGGTGTCAATTTATATTTGTTTTTATTTTCTAAGTAGAGAAGAATTAAATGTAGAGGATTGTTAGATCAAACCATGTTAAACAAAATGTTAATCAACACGTGTGGTAACGCAGGACAATCAGATCCAGTAATCTGGGTGAAAACATTAGTCAAATGTCCTAAGAGAAAATGTGACCTCATAGATTCAATTTCTCCCTTCTTAGGTGGCAGAAATCTCCAAATTACATACTGTATCTACTAATGATGCTAATGTGGCATATGTAAGTTTCCTGGATTGCTAACATACATGGCAATTGGGAAAAATAACATTAAGTCACAGGAATTTCCAGCCTGTGTAAAAGACTTGAACTTTAAAAAGTTCCACTGATGTAACAAGGGAATCAAGACTGTGAAATTATTGTCCAAATTAATGTTCAAATTTGAATTGTTTTATACAGAGTATCTAATTCTGGTTTCTCAACCAAGTTTTGCACAGACAACGTGCAGACGCAATAACTTCACCTAGTTGCCACAATGTCTCCTAAATTCATAAAGGAATTAGGTTAGTATAATATTGGAAATATAGGGAGTGAAATATAAAAATATTAATTTAAATTGACATTTTTGGTTATGAGAATATTTTTGAAAAAAATATTTTGACTTAGAACTTTTGTCTGATTTTAAGGATTTGAAACATATGTGATTTTATTGAAATATTTAGAAGAATTTAAGATACTCATGATTGTCTAAATGGTTGAATCTGGTGGGAGAGCTTCAGGCTACCCTGCACCTGCGGGAACTACTACTGCTCCCAGCCCAGGCGCAGCATGGGTAAGACCATCTTCCACCCACTTGGGAAGCCCCACACCCCTCCACAGCACCTCCCCCACCACGCCTGCTGAGTAGGAATTTCTGCTACATTCCAGGAAGCCCCAGACCCAGTCCTAGCCCAGACCCAGTGAGTGTGTGGGAGAGCTGCCTCTCCCCACTACTCCACCTTGTCCACTCCAGGCTCAGCTCAGGCCTGGCATACAGGCCTGGGGTGAAACCTTGCAGGTGTAATCCATGCAGAGAGTGTAGAGGACAGAATCACCCAGCTAGTCCAGGAACAGAAAATCTTACCAGAGGGGCACAACAGGTTCACACTCAAGGGCAGCAGCAGAAAGGAGCTGAGCACAACAGTCAGACCAAAGCCAGGCACAGCTGGATAAATCCAAACTTTGTAGATCTGCACCTGAACTTCAATAGGAGGTAAGGTTATAACTGTAACAAAGATCGACAACAAAGGTCAGAAGACAGTGCTACACAAAATGACGAGAAAGAATAAAATGCAATCTCAGAACCCAAGCCCACCTATAACAAGTGCAGAGGATACTAACACAGAACAAATTAGGACTCACACAGTTAAAAGCAATGAATCAATGGCTTCTGAAATAAAAAAGATGCAGAAAGGTATAGAGGAACTCAGATTGGAAATAAAGATAGAAATCCCTGAATTAATAACATCTGCAGTAAAGAATCAAATGCAGAAACATATGGAGGGAACCCAATGCCCACCCAGAACAAGTGCAGAGGACACTAGCTCGGCTCAAATGCATGAATTAATAGCGTTGATAGTTAATAAGCAACAGCAGAAAGTTATAGAGGAAATCACAGCACAATTCTTTTCTGAAATAAAGAATTCTCAGAATTCATAGCATCTGAAGTAAAGAAGCAACTACAGAAACATAGGGAGGAAACACAATCTGAAAAAAACACTGCAGTAAAAGAATTTATAACTGCTTCTAAAGAAGACATTGATAAAAAAAAATAGAGGAGATGAGAAAAATGACAGATTCCTTGAATGAGCAATACAGGAAAGAAATAGATCACA
>NW_004524588.1:7599643-7688011 GCF_000260255.1 Octodon degus
AAATCAAATCGCACAGGAAACAGTTGAAAGAATTAACATCTGAGACCTGCTCTTACTGAGAAGTTTTTTCACGTCAAAAAAAATTACCATCAAAGTGAAAAGGCAACCTACAAATTTGGAAAAAATCATGACAAATAAGTACTCAGACAAAGGTATGATCTCTAGAATTTATAAGGACTAAAAACCACTAGGGCTCCAAAATTTAAAGACCCAATCCAGAAATGGGCATCCGAGATGAACACGCACTTCTCAGAGGAAGAAATTAAAGAAGCGAATAAATATATGAAAAAATGCTCCACATCACTAGCCATTCGTGAAATGCAATTTAAAACAACACTGAGGTATCATCTCACCCCAGAAAGAATGGCTATCATAAAGAAATCACCCAACAACAAATGTTGGAGAGGCTGTGGGGAAAAGGAACCCTTTTCCACTGCTGGTGGGAATGTAGACTGGTGCAACCGTTATGGAAATCAGTATGGAGACTCCTTAGAAAACTGGGACTGGAAATCCCATTTAAACCATCTATTCCTGTACTGGGAATTTTCCCAGAGGACCTGATAACTTCATATCATAGGAGTATATGTGTTTCTATGTTTGTAGCAGCACCCTTTGTGATAGCCAAATCTTGCAAACAACCAAGATGCCCATCACCTGAGGAATGGTTGAAAAAGATGTGGTATTTTTACACAATGGAGTATTTTTCAGCTATTAGGAATGATAAACTCGAGGCCTTTATATTGAAGTGGATGCCACTTGAACATATACTCATAAGTGAAATAAACCAGACACTCATGTGTAAATATCATATAGTCTCCCTAGTATTAGAACTCAAAAGAAGAAATACAAATAGAAATGTATAATACAAGTAAAAGGAAAGCAAGAACTTGAGGACTAGACAATGAAAAGAGAGCAAGGAGAAGAGCTGGAAAATATGACTGGGTTAAGCCATACAGTTATATGTAGAAGATGGGCAAGGCAATGATCCTGAGAATCTTCAGAAGATTTTTGAATGAAGCAGTTTACTGGAATGATTCTCACCCTGACTATCTATATATACAGACACCTGCAATCTAAGCAACTGCACTGAAGATGGCAATTTGTAATAGTGGGTTCATGCTTGGAATGTCTGTCATTCTTGTCTTCTGAATACAGGTTGCTTGTCAATTCATGCCAGTTGCTGCCGAGCTGTCTCTTGGATAGATGACTGTTAAAAAAGAAAGGTGTGGTGAATGAAGGCAGGAGACCGGAAAAGGAATATTGCATGACTGTCCTGCTACAAGGTTGTATATGGTTAGATTTTTGGACTTATGTGTAAACATAAGAATTATACAATTCTTTATGCATGTTTTTAACATATATTTTAAGTTTTTAAATGTTTTTTCATCATATTCTGTAGGGACTTAAAGTTCAACATATCAATACTTGATTAAAAATCCCTGTTCCATGTTATGCCTAAGATGTTTGATATTCAGACAGATAGTGAAGTTAAGCACAACAGCCTAGATTGCAGGGTAATAACAATAAGCTTCTCTTCTGGAGGGTTAACAACCTAAGTTTGCAGACCAAAATTAGAGAAAAAATGAGGCCTGCAAGGAAAGCCAACATTTTGGCCCTAGCCTTCCAAGGTCAATTAAGACTCAAGACATATGAGAACTTGTACTGTAATGTCATGTCAACTTGGTAGTGTCCCAAATTTTCTGATCAAGGAGATTATGGGTCCAAAGAGGAAAGTGATCGATGATGTAGAGTGTGCCTAAGGAGAGTCACATGAAGAGAAAACATTCAGGCTTTCACAGAGAGCACATTGGCCAAGCAGTGGCCGTGACTCATCCACATGGCTGATACTGACAAAGAATGTGCAATCTGAGGTACAGGATCTGAGGATAAATCCTGAGGGGATTTCACTGACCTTTTCAGATCCAAAAGGTACAACTCTTGTTCCATAGTTCTTGCTTTATCTTGGTCTTAACCATCCAGAAGAAAAGTATAAAAATGAAGTATAAGAAGTAAAGCTATGGTGTTATGTTGAGCTGTAAGGGACTCAGGTCAACAATTTCAGACATTGCCAGTGAAACAGAAGACCCAATACTATTATGGACTACTGGACTCTTTTAGAATATTTTGTTGAGTTAACATGCCTATAATATTCAAATAATGGAACTAAACCAAAAAAGGGGATACAGGTGAATGTCCATTTTGTTTCTGCATATTCAAAATGGTTAGGATAGATATATAGTTACATTTTCTTAATGAATAGATGGATTTGTTCTAATAGTGTTCGTAAATAATAAGATATCATGCCTGCATCTTGTACAGCAAATAACCGCTAGGAAGAGAGTATGCAATGTGTTAATTATTGAAACTGTCATACCAATTGATTTAAAAGTGTCTCATTGGTATATGTGTCTCAATAAAATTATGGTAAAAAAAATTTACAGGTTTTGGTTTATTGGGTGCTTAAAAAGTGTACAAATATGTATAGAATTGCATTTAGTAGAGTTGCACATTTAATGACTTGCATACTAAAAAAAGAATAAATAGCAGTGAGCATATTTTATGTGCCAAAATGTCTCCAGCAAAAGAAGTTAGGGGTGCCTGGTGTGGCACTGTATTCATGGTAAATGCCCAGGGATTTTATACATTAAGCTGCCTGGCTCTTTCCAATAAGGGAATTGTTTATTTTTCTCTAATATTTTCTTGTCACCTACCAATGAATTCTTCCAGTGTAGTTTCTGTGTCTTCTCCTTGCCCTTGCCATTGTTGCCAAATTCATTCTCTAAGAATACCAGAACCATATGTCCAGTTTATCTCGGGACATCCATAAAAAGTGTCCCCCATAAAAATCCATCCATAAGGGCTGGCCAAATACTTCAGCAGATTAAAGCACCTGAAAGCAGGCACAGGGGCTGGGGATTCAATCCCAGGGCTGGCCATGCCGACCCCACCCCCAGGACGCACTGAGACTGCAAATGAGCCTGGGCATGTGTAGCTTGTGCTTGTAATCCCAGATCTTGGGAGGCTGTAAACAGGCATATCAGATCAGTACGAGTCCAATGTAGTAGTGAGACCCTTAACACAATGTAGACCCTTCCCCCCCCAAAAAAAATCGACCCATAAAAAGTTGGGCATTCTTAAGAATCCTTGAGTTTGTCTTTCTAATGATTCTAAGGTGTCACTCAATTAGAAATTCCTGGGACTTTCACTGTGTCATCAGACTGAAAAAACATTATTTTCATGGAACCCAATTTGACCGTGTTTCCCTATGATCATCAAAGCTCCGAGCCCCTTACATTAAGCCTGAGTTATGTACTGCAAACACGGAGATTCTCCTAGGTTATGTGAGTTCCTATCAGGACGGCTCAGTCTGAAGTGATGTAGGATCCCAAAGACCCTGAGCCTGGAGGTGGCAGTGGTGTTGGTATTAGGCAGTCAGAGCAGTAGAGGGAAGAATTGGATCTCCTTTCTCTAAGATAATGTGAGGATGTGAATAAGTGTGTCTTTCTCCAGTCTATGACAAGGCTCATAGTTTTGCCTGGTTTTGTTTTGGCCTGGCTCATCATTATAATTTTGAAACAAAAGTTTCATAGCTATTTGACACCAACTTGGACCTAGCATCCTTTACAACTTGTGCGATTTAGACCAGTAAAAACAAAGCTTGATATAGAGTGTTAATCTAGGGGCTTCAATCTTAGTCCCATTGCATCTTATGAAAATAAGTAAATATTAAAGATAGATCATATGTAGACATATTCATTTGGATTTTGGAGACCCATCTAGCCTCACCTCACTACAGCATGTTTGGCCTGATGTGGCAAATGACAGAATTCTACTACCGTGTACTTGTGTTCTCAGTACTGCTGTGCTAAAGGATCCTCTAGACTTGGTGCCCTGAACTTACAAGTGCAAACAAACACCTTCATCGTGGGATTGAAAAGGGGAACTACCAAACAGACGCCATTTTGGAAAACATGGTCATTCATGCTCCCATGTCTTAAATGACGATATTTACTCTGAAATGTTTGCGACTTTTCTCCTGTATAGGCAACTGCTTCTAGCTCTTGGCAATTACTAGAGGCTACCAAATAAATAATAACAATAATAATGGTAACCTTACAAGACATGACATTAGTAGATTGCTGAAGACCCAGGAAACCTGAGTTGGAATCTCAAGTTTACTCCCTACTAAATCAAGTCCCTCTCCCCACGTGGCCTTAGGCAAATTAAGTAACCCAGAATTGTTTAAAGTCTGGAAAGCCAAATGTGGTCAACAGGCTTTTAGCCCCAGCTGGGGTAAAAAGATTCCCTCAAAACTCAAGTTCAAAACCAGCATAGGCAACATAGTGTGACCACTTCCTTATCTCAGAAACAAGGCTGAAAAATGAAAAATCAGGGCTGGTGAGATAGCTCAGCAGTCTAAAGCACCTGCTTAGGCAAGTTTAGGCAAGCTCAGGGACTTTGGTTTGATCCCAGCACCACATGCCATGCCAACCCTGTTTCCATGGTGGACTGAGCCAGCCACACACACACACACACACACACACACACATAATAATAATAATAATAATAATAATAATAATAATAATAAAAGTGAAAAAAAGACAAATGAATAAAATAGAAGTGGTGACACCTATGTCGCAGGTGGGCATGTGTAGCTTGTGCTTGTAATCCCAGATCTTGGGAGGCTGTAAACAGGCAGATCAGATGTCGCAGGGCTGTTGTGCAAATATTAGGGGTATAGGAAGTCACTTGACACACAGCAGGTATTCAGTAAGGAGTTATCACTATTCAAAGCTACTGAAGGTGGGCCATATGATAATGTTTCATGTTATATAAGCATTGTTTATTTTAGGTGATTTAAACTCCCTCCAGGGGCAGTATGAAAAGAAGTCCCTTATCTATTATCTGTATGTCTGTCACTCTCATTTTGCTTTGTATTAAGTCTGCGCAATTTAGTCAGTTAACAGCGACCACCTTGCCCATAAAGCAAAAATATTCTGTTATCAACTCTGCTATTCCATTTTCATGAGTATTCAGCCCTTCAGCCCAGTAGTAACTGTGTAAAAAGTGTGATGAATTATAATTCAGTTCTGATTGCAATGATCGGCACAAAATAGAAAACATAGATGATCCAAGATGATCTGGGCTTTGCAATTCTGTGCATTACGTGATCTGGACACATAAAACAGGAATATCTTTGAATGTAACAGTTTTCTTCTCATAAAGCAGAATTCTTTTAATTAAAAACATTTTTTAAAAGTTCAGTATGTGTAATTGTTAACACCTGCTATGTGTTACCAACAGATGTTTCTTACTTACCTAAGGGAACTGTTTAATTATTCGGTATGCTTCCTGGAATGGCATTTACCAGATAGTTGGTAAAAGTTTAGTTGGTGACTTTGTGAGTAACAGTTAGCATTTCTTTAAATCCCTTCCCCTACTGCTGTCAGTGCCCACAAAACAACCTAACCCAGTTCACACAAAGTATCCTTTTGAGAGTAACAAAAACAGCAAAACTGACATAGATTGCACATATTTTAGTCTTCACTAGGTAACTGAAATTAAATCATGTGTATACAAAAAAATTATAAAATTGATTTGCAGAAATTTTATCAGCTAATTCTTTCTTTTTGTAGATGTATTTGGTTGTTGCAGGGTCTTACTAAGCAGCTTGGACTCAGTGATCCTCGTGCTCTCAACCTCCCCAGCATTGGGATTACAGGCATACACAACTATGCCCAGGCTCTCTGGCCAACTGAGCCCACCCTGGGGGCAGGGCTGGAGTGCCATGTGGTGCCAGGGATGGAACCATGGTGCCTGAGCTTGCCTAAACTTGCCTAAGCAGGCGCTTTAGTCTGCTGAGATATCTTGCCAGCCCTTAGCAGCTAATTCTTAGTGTTCAATATGGTAGCCTTACATTTTTATTGTAAATGTAAATCTGTACCTCTTACACAACACCTTTCTAATAGGCTGGCTTCGAAGGAAGCTATAGTAAATATGAGTCTTTCTTTTTCTCCTGAGGTCTTATACACTTTCAAAATTCTTTATTTATGATACTAATCACACGCTTAGCCACAGGCATGTGTTAAATATGACACTGGCTTCCGGCAAATAATGGCCAATTGCAAACAATGAATAAAGAGAGGCAGCTCCATTTATAACTGCTGTTTCAACAGAGCTCTATTGTAATCATAGTGATCTGAGGGTGACTCATTAATTAATTGGTGTTCTTTTTTATTATGTGCTATTGAGTTAATGAGTAATTTGTGTGAGATAATTCTCTGAACACACTGATAATTTGAGATATTTTCTAGGGCTTCCATATCAATGACATGCTGAATAGGTAGAAGATAGTGTTCATATTTGTGTGCTCATTATTAGCAGGTTTGTGGTGGGCTTGAGAAGTGATGAAAGACAAATTTATGTTACTGGATCTATGAAATACCCTCCTCCTGTGAGTACTCAGGGCAACTCCTGACACATAGTAGGAGTTCAATAAATGTCAATTGAAATAATAGCTCTATCAATCCTTTGCCTTCTATTACGCTAACTTGCGTTAAAATCACATTTTTGAAAACATCTGTAATGGTGTTTTTAAGGAAACGTAATAAATGAAAGGCTTTTGCTAAAATTGTATTCTGTGCTAATGGCCTATTACAACAAATATGTAGATTGTTTTCACAACTTACTGAAGTGAACACTAAACATGGTTGGCCTCTATCATTTCTATAAAATTGTTTAAGTGATTATTCCGAGAGTGATTTGCCTAAAGTGATAGTTAAAATGAAACCACTTGTGCATGGTAAATTTTGCTACAGATATAATTTGCACCACCCTGTTTCATTTAAGGCATACCACGTCTCTCTTGCAAAGGTGAGGTTAAGTTTTTTTGTTTGTTTGTTTCAATTCATTTTCCCAGAAATAAGAAATTTCAAATTTAGTGTGATGACAGCTACTCGGTTGCTTTCAGAAAGATCATTGGAATTTTGTATAAATGTACAAAAATGACACCCAGCAATCACTATGGTCTTTTATCTTCCCCAAAGATGTAAATGTGTCGTCTATCTCAGACATCCAAAACACACTACAGTATTTGGAAGAAATGCTTGAGGTACTGTTTCTATGTGCTCACCTCTAGTAACCCAACCTTCTGATACATTTTCTTTTTTCCTCTATTTTCATGGACTCTGCAGACTTTCTAGATATTATTTTGGATTTTGCAAATTAAGTGCAGTCAAGTAGCAGAATACCCCTTTACAAAAAACATAAATCCAAATATTGAAAGGTGAATGAAAGAAGCCAGCAGATATTTATTAAGCAAGATGAAAGTGAAATTACAAACACAGGTCAGCTCTGAAACTCAGCACGATGGTGGACTGGAGATGGTTGGTCCTTCATCACAAGCAGCCTGTAGGAAAAGCAAGGTAAGGAGGGGCTCTGCTGCTGGAGAAATCTGAGCTCCAATGGAGAAGGAATCCTTCCTGGGTATAGGATAACAAGCTCAGTGATGTTGAGGGCTACACAACACAAAGGGGAAAGTTGACAACAATCAGAGGGGCTTTGAGTAGTCAAGAAAATTAGCTTAGTACTTCAGGTCAAAATGTTACTATTTGGGCCGGGGAGATGGCTCAGTGGAATAAGCGCTTCCCTGGCAAGTGCAAGGGTCTGAGTTCAATCCCCGGTTCCGAAAAAAAAAAAAAAAGCTACTATTTGTGGGCAATTAGCTGTAAAATAACCTACAGTGGAAAAACTACTACTGTTTTGCTTCACAATTTCATGGAGATTGAAGGTAATCTAAACAGATTAAGGCTTACTCTTCAATCCAGGAGAGTAAATGTGTTGGGAGTAAAAAGCATTAAAATTAATCCATGAAGGATTAAACAAAAGAACAATTTGTGAAAATCTTGTTCAGTATTGGAGTGATAAGGGTAATTAAACAACTTCAACAAACTAAGAGAATTTTTTTCTTATTTTACAAATTTTTTAACATATATGCAAAACCATTTAAATTTTTTAAAAGGTCATTTGAAAAAGATACTGACAAAGTTTGCATTCCTATGAATTTCACACAACTGTTAATGTAGATTAGCAGGGCGATGACATAAGAAATCACTTCTTGTTATTTTTGTCCCCCCTCGAGTTTGTTTTGTCTGTAAATTAGTGTAAGGCTCTGAGGGTTAAATAATAATTACTTTGTGGGCTCACATGGCTAGCTTTAAAATCCTTTCTTCCGTATATCTCAAATTTTGGAGACGTGATTTCAACACTATTAACCATGAAGCGTCTGGAAAAATACTTATCATTTTCACATATCTCACGGAACCATCTTCTTAAAAATAAGAGGCAATATTCAGACTCACATGCATGATCATCATAAAGCTTTGTTTCAAAACAACTCAAATTTACACCAGCATTATTTTCAGCTTTATATGTTGGCCCCAAAACCAAGAATTCTGGAATAATATTTAATTCTCATGTGTCACGCACACATTGGCAGGAACAATAAATATACAAACAACAGTGAGACGTATTTGTTTCCTAAATGATCAAGAAAAAAATTGTTTAAAAATGAAAAGACAAACCACAGCACTGTGTTTGCTGTAGAAAGGTAGGACTTCTTGTGACTATTTAGAACTAGGTTTGCTGAGAAGTATTTCCACTTTAAGTAGCAGTTACCAAGTGCAAGCCACCGCAAGAGGTGATCACATTCCTGTTTTTTTTTTTCCTGTTTCTTCAATGGTCATGTTCCAAAATTTTTGTTTCTAGATCTTTCTCCTTTATTAGCTATCATTTAAGTAGAGGGAAATAGTTCACCTTTCAAAACTAGAATGATATAATTTTAGCCTAGGTATAGCGTATTCTGAATTGATGATTACGTAAAGCTATGAGGAAGAACAACATGTCGAACTCCAAGTGTTCACTTTTTGAATGTGAAAATAAATGGCAAATAAATACAGAAAAAATAGAAAATAATCATTCTCAGCTTTTCATCCATCCCTTTGTTTCTCTTCTTCTAGAAGATTCTACAGTCGTGTTGCTGTAACCTCGCTACTCAAATACCATCATAGCTTCTATACACGTTGTCATAATTTCAGTGGATTCACATGCAGATCTTTTCAGTGCCATGAACTCATTAAGCAATAGTTATTAAAACCTTAGCTCCTGGGGAAAGATCCAGGCAATGCTTATACGAGAAATTTCATTTGTCCTTTTAAACTTATCTCATAATTGTGGTAACACTTTTTCAAGTAACCCTTTGGAAAAATTTTACATGATACCCAAAGGCACTAGTTCACATAGGTGGTGTTGCTGAAAAAAAAAACCAAAGCTATTTTACAGGTAAATAACACATAAATGATATTAAGAGGATAACAGTTAAGCTTTAAGGATATTCTAAAAATGGCACTTTTCACGTTGGTATAAAATGAAAGTGCTTTAAGATGAAATTTTATGTGTTTTTAAAGCTGATTTTTAACCCCCTGAAAATAGGGGATTATAATGAGAACACCGATAGACCCTAAATCATAGTGGCAGTAAGTAGTGGATGTCACTAAAACGTTTCGTGTGTCTTTATTTTTTAGTATTTTTTTAAAATGCTGATAGACTTGCTTTATCTATCGTGTATCATTAATGAGATTTGCTCTTCAATTCTTTACTAGAAAGTTACAGCTCATTTAAAATAGCTGGTAGATACAGAAAGCATAAATATATAGTAAGTTTAAACACTGATTGTACTAAATGCAACAATACAAAGAAGCAAACAGAACACAAATGGTAACACAATAAAACTGTATTACATTTGTGCTTCAAATAGTCCAATACATTATATACAATAGTCCAAAATAAACATCTCATGCCAAGTGACACAAAAACAAATAGCAAGCAAAAAAATCCAGCAATATGTACATTACATTTTTTCTTTAATAATAAACATTCAACTCTGAACTGGGGTCAATTTCACTACATACAGATGCAGTCCGCCTGTTATTCCGTATAACCATCCTGTTTCCCTATATCTACGCTATTCAGTAGGTTCTGGTGTCAATTCTTATGTACATGTGGAGCAAAAAAGATAAAAGAATGTAGTGCTTTGTATTCGTAATGGGGTGACGTTGATAGATCAGCGAACCTGGGGTGCATAACCTTCTTTCATTAAGCCTTCCTCGTAGTCCGTCTGGCAAAGAATCATGTTATTCTTTAGGAAAAATTTGTCTCCAACGCAAAATCTGAAAATATGAAAAATTAAAATGTGTTAAGATGATTTTTCTCAGATCTATAGATTTAAAGACTTATTTTCCTAATAAGAATTTCCCATGGTAAGTTTTTCAGTTTGAAAGCTTGACTTTTAGGACGTGGCCTTCTTTATCAAAATTAAGACCATTTAGTTCACTTAATGTGACATTGCATATAGCATTTGAAATTCCGTCTTTACACATAGAAAAGCTGTAGGAACATCAAAGTAAACACTTTGAGGGCACCAGAGGTGATTTAGTTTCTTTAGTGTTTCCCTTAACTTTCTTTATTTCAATACATTGGAAAGAAAAACACAAAGTAACAGACTTTTATTTACATGCAATAAAATAAAATAAAGAATGATAATCATATTTCTCTGCTGTCATTATAGGAGATGTCATCACTGGCCATTTATCCATTTAATAAAAATCTAAAAGACATTCAAATGAAGCAGATGATTAGAATACAGCCAATTCTAAGATTTCCCACTTAAAAAATTCCTTTTACTCTGTTTTTAAAATAAGACTAAATTCCACTAATTCAGAAAGCATTCATTCTTAAAGGAAGCCTGCATTAGTATCAGACTCTGATGCTGAGCTCAATTCCTTTGTTTGGGACAAATTCACCAACTATGAAATAGTAGATGACATTTCTTGGATGCTTTCCAAGGAGAGCAAAGGAAATCACCTGATTGAACTTTTTAATATGGATGTGATAAATAAAAATAGTTACCAGTAGTTAATTATGCATTTTATTTTATAAAGAATGGTTTAATTGCAAGATTGTAATGTTTTTAATAAACAGTCTCTTTGTATAATTTCTCAATGGGTGACACTTTGGACACAATTAAGGTCAGAAATAAATGCCTGGGCTGTTTCCAGTACATTTAACAATAAAGTAACTCTGGGAAGATCTGTATATATATTTAATTGTAACAATTTAACCTTCAAACAGTGGTGTTTGGTAGAGCTGCCCCAGTAAAACTCCTTGTAATTATACAGGTTGACCTCCCTGATCTTTGATAGTGGTCTCTCTTTATCAGATAGTCAATTTCAAATGATGTTCTGGCAGAAATCTTGGTGGATAGATTAAATTGTGCAATGAAAGCCACCCTTTAATGTTTTGTGAAGTTGAAGGTTTAAAGGAGAAGCAGTTGGACTGATTTACATTTGCAAAGATTGGAATGCTAGACAAACAGTGAACCTATTTATTTTCCAACTGGGTAGCTTTGGAAATTTATCCTTATACTAGCTAAGTAGATAGAGGGGAAAATAGTGTAATAAAAAAAGTAGATTGAAAAGAATTAGCTTTCCCCTTAAAGGAAAATTGGTCTGTTTATTTGTGGAATTTACTTTTTTCCCCTGGATTACTGCCTGCTGATGATGTTGATTGAAAGTACAGAGGATGCACTGATCTCGGAATCCTGGAGTTGCCTGTGGCCAAGGCTATTGGACACAATAAACCTTTAAGTTTGGAGCTGTAAGTGTATTTTCTTCGTGTTAGTTGCAAATTATGTGCTTTAAGTGTTGCATTTAAAAAGCTGTGATTGGATAAACCAGCATTTGCAATTCTGATCGCTAAGACAGGTTAGATAAATGAAAATATTTGTGATGCTGGACTGGCTTCAGTAGCCAAGATATATATATATATATATATATATATATATATATATATATATATATATACTTAGGACATCAAGCATATAGCTTGCGGTTCAAAAATCATCAATTTATATTACTATTAAAGTTAATTTCAACAAATAGGAAATAAAAAATTAAATAATAGAGTTAATGAAATACTTGTGCTTCCCAGCTGATGCTACTGAATCATTTTTCCTAGCAAACAACTAATCTGGAAATACTCTTTAAATGTTATATTGTCTTACATTTTGCTTTAATTTATTATTAACCCTTTGAATTCCATTACTCAGCAAATAAAAACATGGCCTCTGTCAAGTCAAATGTCAGGTCATGCCTTTATATCTTGCTCTTAGAGGCCTTGAAATTTAGAAACTTCCTATTTGTACATGGGAAAGTGCAAAGTAATTATAGTGAGAAAAGTATAGAGCCAAGGTCTGGGGAATCTGGCCTCAAGTCCTACCACTATCACCAGCCCTGAACAAGGAGTGGAGGTATTTTCTACTTCTCTGTGAGAAAGCCCTACATAGAGCACTGGAGTGTACAGAGGTTCAAACAAAAAGTATATGGAAGGCAGAGGAGTGCATTGCTGTGAATGGGGCCCAAATCCCTGCCTTCCACCTGTGATAACTGAAGATGAAACTTTGGTTTTCTAATCAGTACTATCAGCCATTTTTGAAAATTTATAGCAAAGAACCGAAATGAAGTATAGGTAAAGGAATATAGGTAAAGTAGCCACCTTTTGTAAATTGCTTACCATATTCTAACCCTAAATATGTATGAGCTGTGATAATAAAACATAATGAAAGTTTAAATAAAATATTTTTAAAAGTATTATGTAAAAGAGACTCAGCCATTAATCCCCTGCAGAGTCCTCTTCCTCACTTCAAACGTACTGATGCTATCATTTTTTCTCAATTTCTGAAGCAGCCCCTGCAGTGGTCCTCTGTGAGAGTCTTTTTGTGACTACCTTGATGCCCTGAATTGATTAAAAGAACGTTGATTTCTGTCAAATAAAAACATTATGCTGTGTCTTCATCCATCATCTTCACCGGATTCAGCACTGGGTGACTCCTCGCTCCTACCCAAAGTGACCATGAAAGGTAGACATTTTGAGTCCACGCAGGGCATGGACGCAGTCGTGGCTATAACTAAGAGGACTTCAAGACGGCCTTACGATCCCGCATGAAGGCAGGCAGGCGGGTGTTCCAGAGGAGAGGAGGAGAGACGCCAATGTGTGCTGGCCAATGTATGAGGCTTTTTAGAAAAGTTAAATAGTATCTCATGTTTGTTTTATATAGTATGAGCTAGAAAGTATTACCATTGCCTTTCCAGAAGGAAAATGTGAGATTCTGGAAATGTGAGATTTAAAAAAAATATTTGCGCAAGGTTCTATACCTTGATTATTTGTAGAAGAGGAAGGAAAGTCACTCAGACTTCTTTGGATTCAAGACCCAGGATTTTAAGAATGAGCAGAAAAGAATGGAGAGTACAAGTAGAATTTGAATGTAGAACGATTATTCAGTCTTTATTATTATTATTATTATTATTATTATTAATTTATTTGCATCACTTTTAGCAAATCTGCTAGCCATTCAAAATGATGTAAGAGATCTTATGCATAGCTCATGGAACGGTTTTCAGACAAATTTCTCTATTGAGAGAGGAAGAAAGAATATATTTATCTAAAATATTTTGCTAATATGCTGTCAGCTATAAAATACATTTTATGTGCTTTTCAGTTTAAACTTGAAGGTCAAGGTGAAATAGAACATGAGTAAGAATGTCACACACATATAACTAGACAAAAGAAACAGCACTGACAGCTGTGGTTAAGAAAAAATTATGATTGGTGTACAATTAAGATTAGATTGACATCCTTCTTAAAAATACTCTGTATGTAAACACAAGGAAATTAGAGAAATAGAAATGTAGTCATAATGTGCTTAACAAAGTAATTTTACAGTGATTTTGTAAGAAAGGCTAATTTACAGTTTTATATAAAACACATTCATATATATTATAAAATACATGCTAACCTATTTATGTACAGTAGAGTTGGCCAGAAGATGGTGTAAGTGTATTAATAGGCCAGACTAAAGCTCTTGAAAATAAGTAAAAATCTTCTTTGTAATCTAATCGTAATTGTTTGTGATATGGTTGTATTGATTAGTTCTTCCCTCATTAAAAAAAAAAAAAAAGTTAAGGGGGTCGGCCAAATAGCTCAGCGAACAAAAGCATCTGTTTAGGCAGAGTGCAGCAGCCAGGGTTTGATCCCTGGAGTGTCATTCTGCCCCTCACTGAGAGGGTGGTCGCACTGAGATGGTGATTGAGACTGGGCATGGTGATGTGCACCTGTAATCCCAGCTCTTGGGAGGTTGACCACAGGCAGATCACTACAAGTCTGATCTATGCAGTGAGACCCTGTAGACCCTGTAGGCCCTATAGACCCTGTACTAAATTAAAAAAAAAAAGTTCAGGAATAAAAAAGTTACCTAATTAGATTATTAAATCATTTAATCTTCATGTTTTATCATTAAGAATACACCTAATTAACATGTATTTCAGGGTGATTACAGCTGTCTTCAATTCATATGGTCTTAGCAACTTGAGGACCATAGTACACAAGCACAACTAATAAAACTTATAAAATACCAGTCTTAGAGAAGTTTGGGGCAAGTTATCAAAAGCTGTGCTAAACTGTCTCCAGCCATAACACACCTTTTTGGGAACATACATTTAAGAAATGAAAATGTTACTTTAGTCACCTTATTTAAGATTAGTGTCAGCCAATTATAACTAATTTCTATTTCTATAACACTTTGGAAAGAAGAGGGAATCTAAGACATAGTTCCAATGTCTATTTTCTATTCAGTATCCACAGCTATTAAAAGATAGACTGTCTGCCTATACTGTACTATTTTCAGCAAAGGGTAGAGGTTATATATTCTTCCTAGAGCTATAATCCTTATGAACAAATGTACTGTCTTTTCTTCGCTGGCAGTCCAGTTGTCCTTCCGTATCTCCTTCCAAACAATCCGTTCTCTACCAAGAACCATAACCTATATGTTGAATCTTGCAAAACTTGTAAATTAGTTAAAATTGACCTTACTTTAACTCTATCTTTCCTATTTATATTCTCTTAGAAAATACGATAGCTTTTTTGAAACAAGTTTGAGTCTATGCAATAAAAGCCTGGTAACTTCTAACTGGGTAGTCTCGGGGAAGTTACTTAAATTTTCGGTATAAGAGCTTGTTTATTTATAATGAAACTCCTATATATGGGGGATTTTGAGCCTTAAATGAGTTCGTTTATGCAAACTCTATGAATAGTTCCTGATTTGCAGTTGATACCATATAAGTTTTCTATTTTTTATTAAAGATAATCTTGTTATTTATAGAAAAATATTATATACACCATTCGCTAGACAGGAACCCTGCTCACTCTTTTATGTCTACTTAAGTTATAAATATTCCTTACTTTCCATTCCATCTACTAATATTTCCTGACCTACAGCATCCGTTTTCGCTATGTTATTTACCCTGGCTTTTCCAACTTTCTCCTGAAAGTTTCCAATCTGGCCAGCCGATCTGAGGAAAGTTCCAATCAATCATATTACCTTGAAGACTGGCCAACTAGCTCAGCAGATTAAAGTGCTTGCAAGCAGGCACAGGGTCCAGGTGTTCAAATCCCCTGGCTTGCCATACAAGCTTGACCCCTCGGGGCACGCTGAGAAGGTAATTGAGACTAGACCTGGTGGCGCATGCCTTTAACCCCAGCTCTTGGGGGGCTGTAAACAGGTGGATCACTACGAGTCCGATCTAGTAGTGAGATGCTGAACACCCTGTAGACCCTTCCCTAAAATTAAAAAATAAATAAATAAATAAAAATCATACTGCCTTGGATCCTCCCTACAGCAGTACCATAAAGGTTCTTCTACTGTAAGGTTGACACATCATCCATAAATGTGGATTGACTCCTTTATTTCAGAATACAGCAATTTTAAGTAGCTAATGTAATTTAGAGAAATCATTTAGATTTGTGTTGACATGGACTTTCAGTGCTAACTTGCCTTTACAGTTTCATCTCTCCCTTGAAATCACTGTACTCTCTGCTCCTCCACACTCCTTCCAAACAATGAGTCTCAGCATTCTCAGCTGCTTCTCACTGTCTGAGCAACACATAGACTCTCCCCTCTCTGTGCCTGGAAAACCCTTACGTCACTTCTCTCTGGCCTCAGGTCACTCCCAGCCCCCGTCAGACACACAGGATTGTGGGACAGAGCACACCCTGCCTGTACCCAACCCAGTCCTGGGAAGTTCTGTGTGAAAACATAGCGTATCAGCACTTGGAATGCGTTCTCAAACTCAAAGATGCTGTTCTGCCTCAGGGTGGACCTATTTGACATCGACTACTGCCTTGTGAGTCTGCTTCTCCAGAGCTCTGATTAGTTTAAAAAGAAGAGAAACTGGATTTAATCTAGCCCAGATTCCACAGGACCTAGCACAGTGCTTCCTTCTATTCTTTAATAAAAGAAAATGAAGCATTATGTGGTTCTACCTATTTGGGGAGATTTCATTACAAAGTACATGCCTCCCTCCATCATGATTTCAACAGTACAACCATTATTTATTGTTACTGAGATTTTTAAAAAAGAGAGGCCCTTATTTATCTACTAAAAGTGAACCCATTTCACAGAACTTTTCCAATTTTGAATGAGATAAATTTTAACGAGAGGCTCAACAGAAAGCTTCTCTGATTCTTTTTGAAATAAAGAAACCTTAGTGTTTTTAATTTAACATTCCCACATTTAGTCATAACCCTCTTTTAAAAAAAGTCAAAGATCTGTAGAAAAAGCAGAAAATTCTGAAAGATGGTTATTGTGGCTGTTTTTGAGCATTCAGTAAGGCTTTGGACCTTCATGATATTTTGATTTTAAAAGTTAAGACAGGGCTGGGGAGATAGCTCAGTGGTCTAAGTGCCTACTTGGCAAGCGCAAGGATCATGCTTTGATCCCTCAGTATGGCATGGCATGCCAACCCCAGAACTCCGGGCATGCTGTGCCAGCCACCAAAAGTGCAGGTGAGGCTGAGACAGAAAACTCACTATGAGTCTGAGCTGCGTAGCAAGACCCTGTACCCAATAAATAAATAAATAAATAGATTTTACTAAAAAAAATGCTGAGTAAAGCCGGAAATATTTACAATCCGCCAATTTCAGATGGCAGTAAAATTTGCCTGTAAATGACCAATTTACCTCATGCTTTTCTTGAAAAACTGCAATTCCAAGACAATGATTTGGCTACAGAAAGCATAGGGCTGTGGGATATGGCACTGCTTCAAATCTGCCGGAGCAAACTAGAGAGAGGAGACTCTCCTCTTTGAAAGTTTTCTGTATTCTGGCTAACAGACTTTGTCTGCTTTGGTTGACAAAGATTAGCTGGCTTCTCGCATTAAAGAAGTTTGTCTTGTAGGGGTTGAAGTGACAAGACAATAACTAAGTGCTAATTGTGCATAACCAGTACTAAAGATATGCAGTCCATTATGGCATGTAATAAATGAAGTGAACACAGAAATATATTAGGTACTTTAATAATGATACCAGTACAGTATTTTGCATCAATGGGAATGGGAACAGTTTTAATGTCAGAATTTAGGAGTGTTTGTCTTACTTGAGTAAGTTCTGAGGAGACAGACTTAATTGTGAATGCAACTTTTTATTTGAATGGGGAAATAAAATTGATAGATGATTTGTAAATAGCATTAACTACCTACAATTGCTTTGCATCATAATAGAATTTAGGCTGGGTTTAGCACGTGAATGATGTTTTCATTTTCTGTGTAGAACAGAGATAAAACAGGTAAGCCTCTCTAATAGGAAAAATGGATAAAGGGCCTAAGTAGGCAGTTCTCTAAAAGAAGAAATACTAGAGGCCACTGGTAATCAAATAAACACCAATTAAAAACTATAATGAGGTACCAACTTCCACCCCACAGGTGACAAGAATTTCTTTAAAAATAATAATTTCCAGTGTTAGCGTAAATGAGACGCATTAACTCATTAACCATTTTGCACGTTTTGGGTGTGAGAAAATTGGTGTAACTTTTGGGGAAAGCATTTTAGTAATATGTAACATAAGTGTGCAAACTTCGCTGTTCTTTGTCTAATTAATTATGGAAATGATCTGTTTATAGAAGCCATTATACTGATAATATAAAAACTTTTGAGGAAACTGCCTCTATCTCAAATCACGGAAGAGAGCTTGTTGTAATATGAGGAGCTGCAACTATAAAACTGGACATAGATTGCTTAAAATACTTCAGAAGAATTTTATTATTTTTTTATTTTTTGTGGAACAGGGGATTGAACTGAGGCCCTTGCGCTTGCCAGGGAAGCGCTTATCCTACTGAGTCATCTGCCTGGCCCCTTTCAGAAGAATTTTAAATGATGGTAAAAATGAACATAAACGAGAAAGCCCATATTTCAAACAGTTTCTTTGCTGTTATTTTTTTTTAAAAACTGCTTAAACATGGCTATACTCTAATGTAGATAATATGTATAATTTGTATTATATACATAGGAAATAGAGTTGCCCATACACTGAGATATTAACACATTTTATTTTGGAAGAGTGAGACATGTAACAATATTCTTCTGTATTATTTTTATTTTCTAAATTTTCTCTTGCAAATATGTAAGCTTTTACAAGCAGGACAGCAGTAACTTTTTTTATTGCACAAATATAACTATTGTTAGTGCTTGATATTAGTGAATCAATAGCAAATAAATTTATTCTAAATTTTTATTCTAAATTTTACACCTTTAAGATGAATATGGATACATAGCACACACATATGTAAATGGCTCTGTGCACATCTGCCTCAGTGCATCCCTATTCTCACTAGAAATAACATGCATTTTCCAATTTACTTTTGGCTAAATGTCACCTGAAACCGAATTACCTTCCTTTGATTCCAAGCATTTTTCTGGCAAGAATCTCTATTTAAAACTATTTCTTATTATGCAGTTAAAGGTGACATCAGAGCCATATTCTGGGCCATGTCCTAATCCTCTACATTTAGCAAGAGATACTACAGAGAAATTTATCTTTTAGGAAAGAGAGGTCAGTGTAGTAGAGTTTCATTAAAGTAAATTATAAACATGAACTTTGGAAAGCTCACTGTATTTCTACTACTTGATATAATTTATTTTATTTTATTTTATTTTCAAACTTTGCAAGTACTAGTGTTTCTATTTTATGGGTATGAAAGACAAACATACCCAAAGTTCCACAGTTAATACACATAAAAGAGTATACATCTCTCTGCAAAGAAAAGTAAAACTTTCAATAAGAAAACCGTAGTTCTTTTGAGTTGAAATTTCCAAAATTGACTAAATCAGCTCCCTTACCTTACAAATAAGGAAAAATGATATCAGAAAAGGCAGAGTGGCTGAGCTAAGGTTAAACAGCCAATTTATGACAGAGCACACAGTAGAATTTAGGATCCTAGATTCGCAGTGCAAAATTCTTTCCATTGCTGCTCTTTAATGCTGATAATTGCCTGATTACTAGCTCTATCTGGTCCCATCCGCAAAGAGATTTGAGACAACCTTAAAAGTCATTTGTAAAAATAAAATCATGTGTAAGCCATGGTTACAGATTAAGAGAAGATATCAAAATGAAGAAAAGCTATGAATAGAATAAATAAAATAGAAACAAAATACCCATTACACATTCAGGTATGTTTGCTGGGGTGTCCATTTACTTGCTCACTAACGTAATGTGAAAGAGTAAAGGTATTTTAAATTAGCTCTGAAAAAGCCAGAAGAAGAAGAAGAAGAAGAAGAAGAAGAAGAAGAAGAAGAAGAAGAAGAAGAAGAAGAAGAAGAAGAAGAAGAAGAAGAAGAAGAAGCCCCAAAGTTGGTAGAAGTATGCTCTGCTTAGTCCCACGCTGTTCAGTGCTGCATTTCTTTCAAACTTCATCTTAAGACCTTCTACCCCCACAGATTAGTTTCAGGCACTGACTGCATTTTTTGCAGGAAACAAAAGTCCTGAGATTAATTGCTACTTAAGTGAAGTATGCCCATATCGTTGTCACCGATGAAGTCACTAGCCAGAAGAAAGAGGATTTCCATTTAGGAGAAGCCAAAAAGATTCGTGCTTACCTCTGATTACAAAGCTGACAGGCGAAGCAGTCCAGGTGGTAGACGTTGTCCTTGGCCCTCATAACCATTTCAAAGGCAGGGATGAGCTTGCTACAGGCAGCACAGTTGCCCGTTACACCGAACAGCCTACAACAGAAAACATGTTTTTCTTCAAACTCAGGGAAATCTGAGACTGCGAGGAGAGAAAGCATTACTATTCCCTGTAAAGCGAGCCAGACGCAATGCCTTACTATGTCCACAAGTGTGTTTTATCCTGGGAGTATATGTAACTGTTCTTCTGCAGAACATCCTCGGTTGACCATTCCTGATGAAAATCACGTCTTGTTTGAAAAGTAAAGGGAGAAGCAAATAGATTGAGAAGCTTACCTGACTGCAGACCAGCAGAAGTCATCAGGGTGCCTTTACAGCCATAACCTACTTGATAGCATATACAATAAATACAAAAGCAATGTAACTCTGATCTTAACATTATATGCTCAACATTTTACTTGGAAAAGGAACCCGTTTGAATGGCTTTCTGGGTTTTTGTGATCGATATTAAAAGGTTTGCTATTATTATTAAAAATACATTTATGAACAAACCATTTAGTAAAAAAAAAATACCCAGTGAAGTACACGAACCTTCTGACCCTATATTATAGTTATAGCTATGATTATGTTATTCAGGTATCACATTAAAGTACATGAGGCTGTAAACCATAGATAACTAGATCAGGAGCTGAGACGTATATACTGTCAGAACCACTGGAGTTGTTTGGGAAGAAAATATTTTTAAAATATCCTATTTGTTATAGATATCCACAACTGTTATTGTAATGACCTAAAAATAGTGCAGAATAAAATGTCATCATTTCATAAGGAGAAAAAATAGAACATTTTACCCATTTGCACCTGGCAATATTTTAAGCAAGTCCCTTTAAAGTTGTTAATGGTGGTAAAGAATGATTAAAAGTAGTATTTTGTGCATAGTAGCTAATGCACTTTTTAACTGGGAAGCAAACTAGATGAAAAACACCACATCTGCTGGTTTTTTTCTTTGCTCCAGCATCGGCCTGACAGGAGAAAAATATAATGGCTCTCATGGGAAAGAACAAATTAAAAGCAGTTCTAAACTAATGAATTCAAAGGTGCTATGGAGAAAACTCATTTTGGTTATAAAAATGTACTTTAAAAAATCTTAGCCTTTCATTTTTGTAAATTGAAGGATTACGCACAAACACGCGAAGTCTCTCTTCCTACTTCTGTCTGCGTCCTTCAGAGAGAAGTCTCAGCTGAAGACATGCATGTTCGTTTTTTAGGGTTGTAACCATTTCTTCCCACCAGGCTAATGATAGCAGTTAGGTAGAATTGGGAGCACAGTGTCGAAGTGGCTGGCGAAATGCACAATACATGTTTACCCTCATGTGTCTCTTAGCTGGTCTATTGGAAAACGTAAGCGCCTTGAGGGTAGAAACTGCAAATGCTTTCTAAACAGTGTGCTAGCCTTACTGGAGGACTTGCTATAAAAGTAAGAAAGATTTAGAGTTGAAGAGATTGAATTCAAAATTGTTAAGTGTTTATCTTCTTTGACAAATGTTTATCAAAAAATATAGCTCAACCTATATGTTCTCAGTTTAGAAATCCATAGTTTGAGAAATTATTTTCTCTTTAAAAAAGCATTCTCTGAAAAATATGGTATCTGGCATCTCTTGCTGGCATTGTTAAACATGAAACCATTGCAAACTGAAGCCTTCATCCTGTTCTGTGAGCAGAAATTTTTGGTAGATTTTTAAAATTTAACATTTAGTTTTCAGTGTGCTTCACATGATCTGTTCAGGAGTCACATAGCTTGCATGTGCATTGGTGTCTTCTGTCCTTTATTATTTTTGAGAAACAAAGAAAACATAGCTGTGCTTTATTCCAGATATAGATATATTTATGGATATAAAATCTGGCTAATATGAGATAAAGCCATTGTTAAGAATTACTCCGTTTGCACATACCTAATAAACACACACACACACAATGCCATTTTGAAATTCTGGACATAGTTTTCCCCAATTTCAATTGCTCTCTCTAGCTGAGCATTTATCAGCTACCTGATTAGAATTTGTTTCCACACAAACCATTGATCATCAGCCTATTACTAGGCAAATGACAGTTAATTACCCACTACATTAACCACTGGGACCTGAGACCTGCTTCTGCTGCCATCAGTCAACATGATAAATGTGGCAAGTTCAGTAATGCATGGCCAGCCCTGAGCTGCCTGCTGTACTGTGAACAACCCTCAATCTCACTTCCAGGCCCGGGAAAATCTATGGCAATCTGCATAATTACAAGCTCTGGGTTAATAACAGACAAATGATTTGTTGCATCTAAACAAAGTCCTTGGAATGGTCCTGGTCTCTGGTGGCTGCCCACACGGGGCAATGCCACTGGTATACTTTCCACTACAATGTGCACTAAACAGTCCTCTGATGTTATAGCCTTCCAATTTGTTGCCCTCCAATTTATGGATTCTGCATATGTGATTTTTAATCATTAAAGGACTCTTGAAGCAATATTATCTTAATTATTCTCTGCTGTAACCAGGGAATTAGGCTTCAGATAAAATTTTCTTCTTCCATGCACTTTTCCTGCCTCGCTGGAGGCCCCATCAGTTTCCATCTACACCTGGACTCTGAAATCCTAATGATGAATTATTGCCCCTTTTCCTAAGAGGGCCAACCTTACAAGGGAACATTTTACTGAACTGTCAGCTCACAGACTGAGTGCGGAGATGCGGAAATCTGATCTAATTTACTGCAAAACGATGCATTTGTTAGACTTTTCCCTCAGTTTTGCCCAAGGATCAAGAGATAATTCTATAGCCACATTCCCATTCTCCTTTTCCTCCGGGGGGCTAGAGGTGCAACCCCAGAGTCTTCAGGCAAGGCAACAAAGTTGTATTTTATAAAATGCGGTTTTCAGATGTACGTTATTCTTCCATTTCCAAACATGACATTTGGATTCTCAGGCAAAAAGAATTTTCATATGTATCAGTTGAGCTCAAGGCAGGCTTACGGTCCTCATTTGTAAGATTTTTGTTTTTTCTAACACATCTAAGAAATATTCAAGAAGAGTATCTTAATTTCCTAATTCATTGAGATTGTTCCTGATCCTGGGAATTCACGTAACCCCTTCCTGCACGGATCAGTCCCATATTCATTTATGAAGACTCTATTGGTCCACTTTTGCATTTGAGCCAGAGATCTCTGCAAGCTCTTGTTTCTCCTGTGTGCGCAGTCTCAGCCCCTCCAGAGGAGGTCTTCAAAGGCCTTAGTAGTACTTCGAGACAGACAAAGCTTTACTGCAGAATCATTTCTGAAATTTTGACCTAAATTAACGATAGTGTACCAGCTCATAAATTTAAGGAGAGAAACTCACTGATCCACTTTGCTTACTTTAATATGTGGCACAGATTACCAAAGCTTAGGCAAGGTTCAGTGTGCTAATTAGTGGGCTAGATTCTTCCCTATCACTTATGCCCATAATCAGCTTTAAGCAATATGGCTTCACTTATTTGCTACACACTACTAAAAGTAGACAGTGTATAAAAGATGACAGGTATGTTTGATACAGTATCAGTGCACATGACTATTTATAGGAATCCAAAGGATGTTTCTGTCCCATTTCCATTCCATTTTTTGCTTTTGCTATCTGGTACTGACAATCTAAAAACAGACACAAGGAGGAAAACCAAATAGACGAGTTTATTATGGAAGAATTCAGCTTATCTGCGCATTGTGTTATTTCCCACCCTGCAGCGAGCAACCACGGAAGTTAAATAATTTGTTGGGGGCATAGTAAGAATTAAGAAAACTGATATTATATTTTTAAAGGCACTCGGAAAATTTTGCACTGTTACTAACTGATCAACAGCTTCAGCAACAGTCATAAATCATATGGACTCTGTATGGCTTAGTGCATATCAATTTCTAAAGTTCCTGAGGGTGGGAGGCAGAGAAAAACTCAAGACATATAATCATTTAACATAGCAATAATAAATATGGTTTACTACCAGGCATTGGGGGAAATGAGTGTTCGTGTATTAGTGTCTTTTATTTCACAGCACCAGATGTTTATATAGATTTTTTAAGCAGGTCAGTAGCTCTAGTCACTAAATCAAATTCTTCCGAGCTATGGGAAGCATAGTATTAGGCTAAAATTAATTTATCATTTGAGGGAAATACACATATAAATATCAATTGTAGTAAGCCGTAATTCTGAATGAGGATTGCATTTGCTAATTTGGAATCCTAATTTAATGACTTAACTACAGTATTTTTTCCCCTGTAATATTGAAGAGAAAGCCAGTATAGGTGGTGGCCTTATTTCTTGAGAATAACTAGACATGAGCAGAAAAAGAAAAGTTGGATTTTTTTCCAAGGACGTGAAACTGTGGGTCAATGGCAAATATCTTTAACATTTGACTGTTGGCTGCTTAAGTTTTAATGAATATGTTATTTGGGAAGGAAGGGAAAATATTCACAGATTGATAAGGACAATTGCTGCTTATTTATTACAAACACAGTTTTCATCTCTTTTCCTATTTTACTTTTTTAAATAAAGAAGGGAGTGACAGAAAATCAGCATAATTTAAACACCCAGTTCTGTTTTAAGCTTAAAATGCTCACCCATTACTAGGCTGAAGAGAGTGGAACCTATTGTTCTATGTCAAGCTGGGGCTTTGCATGCACTGCAGTGTCACAGAGATAAAGACCTTGTGGGAGTTAAAAACAGTTAAAAATAAAACACTGAACAGTCAAAGATATACAGAAAAAAATAGATGACATATTTCACTCGATTTTGAACCACATCCTTAAATGTTGCAGTTCAGTTTAGCACAGACTTTTAGGATTTGTTCTTGGAAATAATAATACTGACTTTTCCTAAAATTGAGATAGAAAAGATAAGAACCTGAGGAAATTTGAAAGGAATAAGATACATCACTTGCTTAAAGGAAACTTAGGGATTACTTATTTCATAACTACATATTTGTATTCTAAGATATTGGCCTTAATTTAGCTTAATTCAATCTTTGTATGCAATAATTTTTCCCTATTAAATACATGAATCATAATAAATAGAAATATAAAAGCTATTTGCTGAAAGTAAATTTTAATATATCTTAAATCTATAAAGGTATAGTGTATGTTTATATTCTTTACATACACACATTAAGCAAATATTGCTCTGAAGAAAAGAAGTAGTATGAACTAAATTAAACTGACCTTATTAAATGCCTAAGTATAATTTCAAGGAAAGCTACCAAAGGCTCATATGATATGATCATGCATATATTTGTTTTTCAAAATACAACTTCTTAGCCAAAATAACAGGCATAGTTTCTGGTACTGAGGGAATGCTCAGGTCCAATGGGGTCAATGTCGACTATGTGGCTGGCTCTGGGTGAAATCACTTCAATACAGATGTGGGCTCTCAGGGAGCCAGCTGGAGGGCAGGCCAGTATGGAACCAAGAGATGCTAGGATGTAGAGTGACAGTGGAGCTAGCATGTCACTAGACCTACCCAATTTTGTTTCCTCTTAGTTAAGCCTAAGTGGGTTAGTGGAGTATGGAATCAAACATGGATAGCCTGGATGGGTGACTGCAGCTGAGGATTTACGTTCATTGCATTCATATTTTGAATGTCTTATGAATATTGGCCTTCTTCTATCCTCAAGTCAAACCTCACTATTCATTGAATAAGACAGAATACCACCAGGCAGTGGGAGACTGGGCCCTCCACCACAGCTCACAGGATGAATCCCAGCTCCTATCTGCCAGCCCTTGGCTGGACATCCTGAGTATCAGTTCGTGATCCAACCCTTTTATTTATTTGTTTTAAATGTATTTGGTTGTCACAGCATCTCACTACAGAGCTCAGACTTGTGGTAATCCTCCTGCTTTCAACTTTCCCAGTGCTGGGATTGCAGGCATGCGCCCATATGCCTGGACTCTGGCTGGCTCAGTGCTCCCAGGAGCCGAGCCGGTATAGCATGGAGTGCCAGGGATCAAACTGCGGTCCCTGTGCTTGCTTAAAAGGTGAAACTATTTCAAAGAAACATTGTATTGAACATAATGTGTTCAAAAGACTACCATCTCAATCTGTAATTGTTATTTTTACATTGTTATTTTAAAGCAGGCATTTTAGTCTTTTGAGCTATCTCGCTGACCCCCAATCCAACCCATTTAAACAGTTAAAAGTTACTCATAAACTGGAAGGGAGTAGATTTAATTTTTTTGGCATTTTAAATGAGTTTTTGAAATCTTGAGTTAGAACTACATTGGCAAGAACAAAAAATTTAGAAAAGGAATTCTAACGTGTTAGAGATGTAGCTCAGTGGTTGCGTTCTTGACAAATATGTATGAAGCTTTAGGCTTGATCTCCAGCACTGCAATTAAAAATTTAAAAATCTATAGGTTAAGAAAGGAATTCGATGAAAGTGATTGTCTAAATATTGTGTGTTTGGTAAGAAAAGGCTGAGAAAACATTTTAGGAAGACCTTTTAACCATTAAAACTACACGGGATGTGTAGGAACCTATCTTTCCATAAGAATCAAATCAGTTCCCATGAAGGATCGGGTAGAAATCCCTGCCGTACACACTCAGAATCTCCTCCAGTTTGAGGACTATGATTTAGTTTGCATAGTTTTAGATTTGAGCTATACCAGGGAAACAAAATAAAACAGCCATGTGTTCCATGTCTTGCTTGTAAACCTGTAGCTTTCCACAGGTGGTCTTTTCCTAGCTGTAACCCAGCTCATAAGCAACTAATTCCCTCACTGTATTCTGCCCGTGCTGGATGGGTCAAGTGTCACCAGCCACCCTTGCTTACTGACTGCTTGATACGCATCTCCTTTGAACTGACGCACGCTCTACGTGTGGTATTCATACTCAGTCGCGAAGCTTCACACAGAGAAGGTCTTTCTAAATACTTCCTGAATATTTTAAAAATAATGATTACACATTGAGATGGTAATGTTTTGGAGACATTACGTTAAGTACAATGATCCTTAAAAATAGTTTCATCTTTTAAGAACTTTCATTTGCTACTACAAATATTAAAATCAGCATCTGAATCACTGGCATTCCCATTATACCATGAGAGTTTATGGCTTGAATTTACTTTTTGGTTATATGAAATTTATGACTTTTAAACACAGGAGACCCATAGTTTGTAACTGAAGTCCATCCTAGAAATCTCTCCTCTTGTAGTCTGTGAGTAAAGATGAAAAAAAAAAAAAAAAAAACCTACAAGCTAGGGACATTTTAGCTTAAAACTTAAATGTCTGTATGCTAACAGCATGAATTATTATAACTCAACATGGAATAGATATCGATGCCCTACCTATCTTTCCAGCTGAGCCTTACTCAGTGTTATTAAGTCCTTTCTAAGTTGGCTACTTTATGGCCCGTGCAGACAACCACAGAACAGCAGGTAAAGGAAAGCAGGTTGATACTAGGGCCGTCTGGTCCTGTCCTAGCTCCACAGCAGACAGCAAGTCATAGCCCATCTCCATACACAGAACTTTGTATGTTTATACCACAGTTAGAGCAAGAACCTAACTCTCATCTAAACCTGGATGTTTTCTCTCTCTACCTCTTTGGATTTTGTTCCCTGCAAAAATAGGACAAAAAGGGTTGCTTTAGATAAGTGTCTAGTTTTCTCACCTGCTTGACATGATTGGCTGATAGACGTAGAATCACTATCTTCTTCTCCACACTTGCCTGTCTTTGAAGTTGCAGATTGTTTAAACATTATATTTTTACTTTTAATAAAAAATAGCCAATGTTTCCACACACTTATTTTCCCAAACCTTTCTGCACAGGTGTCTGTGTTATTTATGATCAGCCAAAGCCTGGAGGAGAAAGCTATTCAGAGAAAAGTAAAATTGAATATTTTTTCTTCAGTATTGGTTAATATTCCTGAGTAAATATGGCAATCATGCTAACATTTCACAGAATTACAAAATCTTAGACCTCAGAAGAACTCCTGTTGCTAGAACAAAAGAAATATGCTGTTTGTTGTTTACTATTGTGATATTTATAAGACAAGATTTGTCAAATTGTTAGGTATAGTTACGGAAAGCCATACAGTATTAAAAGCAAAAAGAAAGCAAGGAAGAGGAAAATAAAAGCAAACAACCAAAACGAAGAATAATTTTTAAAAAAGGGCAAATGTTTTTCTAATCACAATAGCATCCCTGCTATATTTATAGGCTTCTTTTTTAAAAAAGACAAGCTTCTAATAAAGAAAAAAAATCAGTTATAATAGTATGAACATAGAAAGCTATTTCTCCTTTACAAATAGTTTAATCAAATTACTCTGTATATATTTTTCCTTTGATAGAACAGAAAGCTGTTAATAGATTTAAATAAATTATACAATTTTATTTATAATTTTATAATAAAATCTTTTAAGAGTGCTTTTAAATAAGCTTATTGTATCATGAACTTCAGAAAGCTTTGTCCATTTAAAATTTAATAGTTTTTCTAAATCAAAACTTTTAGAGTAACTGTTTCCAAAAAAATCAGCACTGAAGTCTTTTGATATTTTTATAGATCTCTTAGAATCCTCAAACTATCTTTCTTTTTCAAATTTTTATTCATATAGCATATCGATAAAGGTGAACAAAAAATTCAGAGTGGTGTTTCATTTGAAAAGAAAATGAGAAGTAAGATTTGTACTAATAGTGTTTGGATAGGCTATCATGTCTGCATCTTGTACTATGAACAACCACTATGAAGACAACACTGCAATGTACTGATTATGGATACTGTCCTATTAATCGGTTTTGAAACTGTCTCATTGCTATTGGTTTTTCAATACAAATTTATGAAAAAAAAACAAAGAAAAGAAAAAATATTAACCCTTCTCACAGGCAGTGAACTTCGAATACCTGAAATTGTCAAGAGGAAAGAAAAATAAAGGAGGGAGGAAGTGTGAACAATCACTGATACAGGTTATTAGCAGCGGGAAGAGAGCTACGCCTGGGACAGGCTCTCGCGATGCCCTGTGCCACGCAAGCCACTCGTAAATTCACGTGTCCATTTCTCTGTATTTCTAAGTGCCAGCCACTCCAGCCAGGCATGCGTGCAGGCTTTCTACAGCTCCTGAGTGAGACGCCAACTAGGGGCCGGCAGCGTGATTTGAGCTGCGCTGCGAAACTCGTTTGTTCTGGTGTAAAAAGTATCTTTAGAGCCAGAGACTATACCTTAGTGACAGTAATTGTTGATTAGAAGTACAGAAGAACCTAGTAACTCACCTTGAAGAGGTAGGGCAATTATTTATTCTTACAGCTATCCAGTAACGTTGCAAACATACATTTCTTCTAGGATTAATTATTATGACTTATTTCAGAGAAAAGTGCTATGTAAGAGAGTAGTAAAACCTATAGAAAGACCTATTATTTACAGAATTTGATTTCAAGTTATATTTAAAATTTTTACCTTCTTGCTTTGACAAATCAACCTAATTACTCTGTAGTGGTTTAAGGTAAGTAAAGAGATTTGAGATATTGTACAATCTATTTTACAAATTAAATTTATCAAAGAAAGGGATACAGAAGGGCCAAGGAGAGGGCTCACTGGAATAAGCGCTTTCCTGGCAAGTGCAATGACCTGAGTTCAATCCCCGGTTCCACAAAAAAAAAAAAAAAAAAAAAAATGCAGAAAATATTATCATACATATTCATCCTTGTTTTTAATCAAGAATATTATATTATGGAGGCATCAGAGTATATGACAGTTTCAAATGCCACTGACACAATCACGAAAGCTTCATAAAATGTGTTTTCTTTGTTAAAATATTTCTGTGAAACAAACTCAGCCTCTGACACCATTTACTGCTTATCATTTTAGTGGATAACTTCTCTTAAATTCAAGAAAGTACTCACAGTGCTGTCATTGAAGTCATTTGTGAGCCGAGAATATACAGTAGGAAGGTATTTATACATCAGAATATTGTCCGGACAACCCTGGATATACACCTGTTGCCTAGTCTAGGTAGTAGCACTGTTTTTATCAAAATTTTTCTGTGTTGGATAGGAAATTCTGTGGAAACCTTAGTCACAGCCAAAGATCAATTAGAATTCAGGAGTTTCTTTTCTTTTTGTGCAGGGTCTACAAGGTCTGTAGGGTTTCACTACACTAAACAGATCGAACTTGTAGTGATTCTCATGTTTTCAGCTTCCCAAGTGCTGGGATTACAGGCGCGCCACCACACCTAGTCTCAATCATCCTCTCAGTGCACCCCAGGGGTGGGGCTGGCATGGCAGGCTGAGGATTGGACTCCGACCCCTGCACGCTTTAATCCACTGAGCTATTTGGGTGGCCCTAGAATTCAGGGGTTTCTAATTTTTCTATTCTTTAGTTGCTTCTTGGGATAGGCAGATTTAACTAAATACTGTATATAATTTCAAAATTATATTTCTTCTATCCTAATTAAAATATAACTGAATTATTCAGGTAAAAATTAATTTGAAAAATTCGACTTTAAGTTGTCAGACTGAATTTATAGCATTTAAAAAATGCATCAAAAAGACAATATTCAACTTTTATTTGACAAGGAGTAGTATTTTAGATATACATACATTTTAATTTCAGGGCCTTTTAATGAAATTTTGCATTATTTTAAAGAAGAAATTTGATGTGTTATCAAAATAAATCCATGAAAATAGCTTTTTGTAAAGTTAAATGGTTTCCTTTTCAGATAGAAAATTTAGAAAAGAAAAGAAACAAAAAAGATGAAATGTTTGTATTAAAGGAAAAGTTACTATTCATTAGTATTATTGTTCTCTGGGTACTTTCCGTAATGAATGAGAACAACTCTAATACAGTACAATGGGCAAGAAATGCTAAAGAACTTTTGTGTAGTAAAACCACACAAAATGAATTATCGTCAAACACATAGATTGCATACTGGTACTGACAGGTTCATTCACAAATGTTCATGATGTTCTCTGCTGTTTTGCAAGTCTTTTCTTAAAATGCTACTTTTATAGCGCTAGCTTCATTTTTGGGATGTGTGTGCATTTTGTTCACAAAAAGATAGAGCTAAGTATTTCTTTTGCTGTGTCACATTTAGGACTTTCTATTTGAAGTATTTCTTAGAAATTGCTACGCCACATTGTCCAGAATTTAAACCATTTCTTGAACATCTAATGGTGGGTGTGAAATCCTTCATAAGCAGAATGTTTATTGGGATTTATAAGACCAATCTACATCCTACTTTCAATTTATAATACATCCAGAGTTTAGTTATCTCTGGAGTCACACATATACGCAATAAATGTTTTCAAAAGGTACTGAGGTAAATCACTTCGGAAAGCACCTGTTTATGGAATATATACTAAAACAGTTTTCTCTTAGAATGGTAAGACAGAACCTGCTAAGCTATTTGATATGAATGCATTCATCTAATTTTTTCACTGTGTGATAATAGCAAATGGATATTAAACAGATAATCAAAGTAAGAAATAATAAATCTGAAACATACACTTGAAAATAGAGAGGTTTTCATAAGCTGTCCAATTCTCAACGTGATAATTTTGTTTTTATTGTGTCAATCTGGATACATTTTTTGAAGGAAAAAAATTCATATTTTAAAGTTGGGAATAAGTCATTCAAATCAAGGATAGGAAAAATCATATTAAATGCATATATTTTAATGTATATTCATAAACGGATATCATAAAATCTCATAGTAACATATATAATCCATGGAAATGTTATGTGAGGTAAAGAGGGAAAATATTGAAAAGGCAGTAAGAATTTAAACATCATGAGTGAATAAAGCTAGACTGTAGAAACAAAAGATGCTGAACTCCGTCTTTGAGCACGGAAAAATTAGGTACTGAACATAATCGTTTGACAGCTAAAATGCAGTGCTAACCACAGGCTCTGAAAAGAACTTAAAAGATATTTGAACGTGTGCATGCGTGTCTATGTGCTTGCGTGTCCACACGTATAAATAAAGTACTAACCTACTAGTTATCTCTTTTTACTCTCAGGCTGTCAAAAACCCCTGTCAGCTGCAAAGGCGATAAGGGGGGCAGTTTAAAGAAGATACTGGAGACTTAAGCTTCTTAATGTGCCAAGAATCAATCCCATGAAAGCGAACGACTTGAAAAGGGGTTCTCTGTATTTAGGAAATCTCGGAGGCTCCCTTCTTCCTGATCTGCTCCAGCCCAAGCTGGTGCTCAAGTTTTCTCACCCTAATGACCCCTGAAGCAGCCCGGAGGGATTGCAAAACAAGGCCGTTACACAAGGCAGCTTGCTAATTGAGAAGTTGATCGGGGGTAGAGAAATCCTGCTCTACCACGTTAAGGGTCGAAATCAAGCATGACTAGATTGACGTCGCCAAATCACCGTCTGGAGGCCGCACCACCTCAGGAGCAGCAGGGCTTTTCACACCTGATAGGACCTCACTCTATCTACATCAAGTCACATTAAGAAAGAAATGTATTAGGGAACTGGAGCCCCAGCCCTGTGAGCATCACTCTGCTGCCTAATTGCTGCCTCTTGGCTCCCCAGTCCCCAGGAACAAATGTCTTCGCGTGGCAGATTTGCTGCCTACCTGTCCCCTTTGGAAAACCAGCCTTTTCCCACCCACTCTGATAATTTGGTGTCTTATAAAATTATAACAACTCTCAGCCCCACAATAAGTTAGAGAAATGTAGTTGGGTTAGACATTGTGCATGACATATCTCAATCACGTTGATTTAAATTATAGGACCCTTAGAACAGTTACGAACACCTGCTTTTCAAGCTCTTTTTTTCAGTGAAGTCATAGATGCATAATATATGGAAAAAAAAAGAAAAACTCCTGCTGGTGCAGAGTAATTTAGACCTTGCACAGTGCGCAGAGAGGAAAGACCTTCTGCCTTTGAACTTCGGGTCCCCAGTCACGGATTTGCAGCACTCCAACCTAAAAATCTCCTGTGACAGATGGAATAATAGATATTCTCGACAGCCCAGACTGGCAGGATGATATTACTTGGTATTTTTCCCCCTACACTTTATTTGTGACAGGTGCAAAGTACTTAACCAATAATGTGTTTTAGGCTAAGGATAGGAACGGAATGAGGGGACTTCCTCCTTTTTTTTTTTTTTCACCACTTTTTTGGATTGTTTTAAATTGCAGTTATTTTTCTTGACACCATGGAGTTAAATCCTATCAGTCCTCTAGGAACAGAGAGAATAGCTTGTTTCCAACCACAAGGGTTATCTTTGCCCATTAGAAAAGAAATTCTTACATATGTTCGTAGCATAATTATCTTTGGCCATACTCATTGAGAAATGGTAGATGGCACCCGTGCTAAGGTAGGGCTCCTGAGGTCTCCAGCTAATGATAACTCACCTAACACCTCATGGTTATCAGTGGCACTGGTGAAAACCCAGTGACCTCCTGTGTCTTGATGCCCAGACTTGGGCTCACTTTGTAGGAGTCTTGTTGTCTTACTCTTCATCCAAGCAGGACACAATAGTAACAAAAAGGGACAAGAGAAAAGGTATTTTCTTTTGAAGAAAATATGACAAGGAAATTCATAGTACTGTACAACTCAAATGCCACTGACTTCCACGTTGTAATCCAAGCTTAACATGCTATCTGTCATGTTTTTACATAAAGCTAAACATGCTCTTAGTGGCTCTCAGAATTAATAAACAAACCTGTATGAAGATAACCCCACTAAAATAGAGGCTTTATTTATTTTACAAAGCATAAGATCAATTGCCATACACTAAAGGTAAGACTGTCGATAAAACATTTTTAATGTACAAACTAAGTAGCAGTCTAAGTCCTCTCTGATAATTACATGTCAGTAAATTAGACAAATCAGTCAAAAGATTTTCCTGTGCTTACATTTTGAAGAAACATCTCAAATCAATAGCAATATGAAATCTGGTCAATTACATAAGGGCTTCGTACAGAAGAGCTAATGTTTATTGAGTTGTGTCTCTGTACTTGATATTGTTTTAAGCATTTTACATGGGGCGTAACATTAATCCTTACAACAATTGAATGAGGCAGGTGGGGGTGTAGACTCCCATCTTTGGGATGAGCAAAACGAGGCATTTAGAATTATGGGTCATGCCGAGGGTCGCAGTGTCAGCGGGAGCCCAGGGACTCCACACACTCAGCTGCTTAGGCACTCTTGTCTCAGCAGAATAGAGGGGCCCTCAGAGGCAATTTCTGGGTCACTTTTCTGGTCACTTTCACCTTCTGACTGCTAGGAGATGATTACATTTAAAACTGAAATCTGTCTCCTTATTTGTTTTCCTTACTGGAGCATTGTAGAACAAATCAAACTCTTTACACATACAATCCTTCTCTCCTACAGACTATCCTGCCTTCTGCTCTGCCTGGGTCCAAGTCAAAATGAAAGTAAGGAAGTCTGCCGTTCTCTCAAAACCCTTCTCAAAGTCATACCTGGCTGCCTCTCTTCTCCTTACCTCAGACCACTATAGCTAGTCCTGTGTTCTCTCAAACAAATTACATCCTTTTCTGTTCTTTCTCAGTGACCTTCCTCTAGCATACGTATCTGTCCCTTACCCTTACTAAAGTTTCCTAACTGAACATCTCTTCTACTAGCCCATCCTGCCTGGCTCTTTATTCCCCATGCTGTAGTCAATAATCTTCCTGGAGCACAGATGGGATTTGCTGCTCCTCCTTAGGACACTCTAACACTCCCCAGGCTACGCAAGATAAATGCAGAGGCGCATGGAAGATCCATCCTGCGCACACACAGGCTTCCCTCTGGTCTTCTGTTCCACCACTGAGCCTTGTTCTGAGCTCTGCACCTCCTGTGGCTCACCACCTCCTACTCTCAGGCCATAACTCCTGGCTTTCCTGCCTGTTGAATAAAATATAAAGTATTGTTCCCACAAAACTACTACAGTACTCCTTTTACGTATTCATTTCAAATATCACCTGAACTATGAGTTTCTTCTTGTTTCCTTGAGGCAGAATGAGTTACACCTTCCTTTGAATATTTAAGCCCTTGGTTTCCTATACTACACAATTCTTTGAGAACTTTGTCAACGCCCTCCTGTTCCTTTCTTGAGATCATTCAGTCCCTGGTAGCTTGCTGTCTCCTTTCTCTAGCTCTTAATGCTAGCGATATTCACATGCCCTCATGTTACAGAATTACAGAGTAGGGCTATCACCGCAAATTAACACTTTTACTTGTCAACTGAATAGATGTCATATAGGCATTTTACTTATATCCACTAGGTTGGTACCACCTGTTTTTAATTTCTATATTTTGAACTCAGTGCAAAATAGACATGTGATCTCTAGGCAGAAGCAAAAAATATTTAGATGCTATGACAAAGAAATGATCCTATCACCCACCCCATGTCTTTCCTGAACTCTCTTTGAGAAATAACCCAATACATTCGGAACCATGCTGACAAAAGAAAACCACCCCAGAATCTTGCTAGGCAACATCACCATCTACTCACTGAAATTCAGCCCAAATCAGGTCTGCCTTTGATCATGTTCTAGAGGGCTCAGGTGCCAACACACCAGAATTCTTCTAGGAGCAGCTACAGAAAACTCATGACTGGCACTATCTGGACCTATCCTACCTCTCTACCATCATTACCTCATCCCTTAAAGAGTTCAATGCAGTGTAAAATCTGATGTTGTATGTCAACTCAGACCACTATCGTTCTGAAGGTTATGGGAAGGAAAACTTTCTTCTCAAGATCTATCAGCTAAACCTGCTTCCCACTCCCAAGAACATCACAAGTCTTCCGTGAGGTCTTCAGAAATAAGCTCCGTTATTGCAATCATTTGTCTAACCAGCTGGCAATTATCCTTTATTATATTTAGTGCATATGTTTTGGCCTTATTGCATACATTTAGCTGTTCCTAAATATTTCATTCTACCTTGCTTCCTCCTCTTGTCTTTCAGTCGATATAAAATACCTGTTGTCTGCCAAGTTTTCCATTAGATGCTGGGTGCAGCAATACCAGTAAGACACTTCCCTGTCTTCAAAATGTTTACAGTCTAGTGCTGGAGAGAGCACAAGGTAAGCATAAAAATAATCCAAAGTACACTTTCTCTTGACTATTCTGCACACATCTAGAAGAATTTTTTTTCCATGAAACACTAATTTTCTCTTTTCATTTATCTGTTCAGTAACACACAATGAGTCCTTGTTATCCAAAGCATACTCCTGCATCTGTCCAGGAAAGGTCTCTGAACCAACAGGACCATGGCTCTCTGACTGTCTTCTAAATGAACTACCTAATTATGGATGCTCTGTTTGATTTCCAGATATTTCTCGGAGCATATTTACTCATACTAAAAAATTGTCTTGTATCTAAAATTTGATTTTAACTAGGTATTTTATATTTTGTGTGGCAACTTTGCACCTAATTTATCCAACCTATTTTGGCTGATTATTAAATTTACAATAGACTGCAGTCCTCAGAGGGAGCTAACTACCTGAAATGTATTCTTTCCTCATCGTTCAGCCAATCTCATCTCTTCTCAGATGTTTTCCCGGGTGACAGAGAATGTGCTTTTCTTTGAATTCTTACAGTTTAATTAAACGTAGAAAATGTTAAGTAACTACCTAAAGTGACAGTATTGTAATTTTCTCAAATTCATGTACATTGAATATTTGGGGAATTCTAAGGGATTTTTTTCCTTCCAAAGGTTGTATAAATTACCAAAGTTTGAGAAATATTGCTTTTACTTAATTCACTTGAACAGTATAAATTAAAAATATCTTCCTGCTTCTCTTACAAGGGAGGAGGGAAGCAAGGGAAGGCTCAGGTAAGAGGAATACAAAAATAAGGAAGGAGATTGCTGTGTTTCTTTGGTATAACCCCATCTTGGCCTGAGCCAGGCTCAGGTCCAACCCTCTGGTGTAAACTTGTCAGAGTAGTATAATAAGAATCATATGATTTCACTAGAGAAATATATGCTAATAAAATCATCCATAGTTATAAACTTAATAAAGTCTTATTTAAAACAGAAAGTCCTTTTTTTTCTAATTAAATTGTTAAGGACTAATATACAGCACTTCTATACAGTTTTGACAGAATGTATTATTGTCAATAGTTGGCCCTTTCCAAACCAAACCCTCTCCAGGGCCTAGTTTTTTAAAAAGGCATTGATTATAAAGGTCAGATACTTCCATAGGACATTTAAAAAATCTGAATGAAATGTTTTCTCTTCCAGCATTAACTTATATATACTCTCATAGAAACACGTTATCTAGATATGTAGGACAAATATCATGAAATGGTTTGGTTGTTTTCCAAGAGATTTAAGAAATCAAGGGAAAAAGAATTGTTTAAATTTCTCTATTTTGTTAGAAAGATATTGACAGGAAAGTTGTAGATATCCTTCACAGAAGACTGACTGGTGAGCCTCAAAATAGAATTAGAACCTAATGTGCCTGAGACTGCTGTTGAGAGACATGTTCTTTGGTAGACACTACCTAGTTGTGCAGGCTGACACAGCTATATAAGTGGATCATTTCCTTGCTTCTTAGTAAACATTAGGTGTTAGGAAAAATTATAAAAAATATATCATTAGAATCTTGAACTATCCCAACACTTGGGAGGCTGAACACAGGAGGATTACTATGAGCCCAGTCTGTGTAGTGAGACCCTGTAGATCCTGTACTAAATACAAGTTCTATCTTAAAAGATGCTCAGTAGGAGAGGGCTGAGGCTGCCCTTCCCCTCACCTGTCCACATCACCTTTCCTACTAGGCACTCAGTAGGAATGCAGCCAATTTTTATCTTGCTTTCCCAGCAGGAATTATATTTCAAGGTAAGCGGAAGATTTCAGGGGCTGAGTGAAAGCTGTACTTTTACAGAAAAAAAAATGTATCAAGTAACACTTGTAAAAGCAGAGGTCGTGATGGACTGATAGAATAATTTTAAAGCCTTTGATGAAATTGCTGAGTTAGAGAATGATTATCAATTGTTATTTAGACCCATAAGGCTGAATAGTAAGTGGAGAACCAAAGCTCTCCTGGCATTCAAATAGCACTACACAGGGAAGTTTCTGTTCATGATGAGAAAGATGTAGCTATACAGAATCAAAATGGGATTAGTTTATTAGCACTTAGTAATTCACTTCAGTGTCACTGGTAATAAGATATAGATATTATGCGCTTCTTGATGTGATCCAATAGGATGTGTGTATCATTTATCATGTATTCTAGGAAAAAAATACCCTTGAATTTTATCAAGTCCTTAGGCTGAATTCTGTTGCTGTGGGAGTCTGAGGAATACAGAGAACAAGAGCATTGACACCAAAAGGACGTCATCAAATGTAGAGGACAAAACACTCTGTAGGACAACTACTACAGTCTAAATAGTAAGTGAATGTAAATGGCCGTGGTTAAAATTAAGAAACATAAGTGAATAGGATTGGATTATACCAAGACGAAAAAAATCTGAACATGAATCAGGTAGTAAATTGTCTGAAAATCTGCTGCCATGATAAGCTGTAGATCTTAAACTGAAAAGGTCTGATTAACAAACAGTAGGTAAAATATGACTCAAGTGGCTAAAAATACATTGATGTGCTCAACAGAGAGAGAAAAGATTTGCAATGGTAGTTAGTTAAATAGTAAGCTCTGGTCAGATTATGATACTTTTGACTTTGCATATTTACTTCTCTGTAGATTTTCTACAACATATTTATGCTTCTTTTGTAATAAAATTTATTGATATTGATTATAGAAAACAGAACTGATTATGTAGAAATTTTATCTAATATTTTTAATTCCATTATAGAAATGGATTGCTGGAGCTGGGGAGATGGCTCAGTAGAGTAAGTGCTTCCCTGGCAAGCACAAGGGCCTGAGTTCAATCCCTGGTTCCAAGAAAAAAAAAAGCATTGTTTGCAAACTGTACTAAATAAAAGTGACACTCAGTCATTCTGGAATCTTACGTTTGTTGCACTACTCTCTAGATCATATTTTCTTTCAAATTTTAAAATATTTATTTATTTATTTGGTATAGGGTCTTGCTACACAGCTCAGACTCATAGTGATCCTCCTGTATCAGCCTCCCCAGAGCTGGGATTACAGGTGTGTGCCACCACACCTAGTTTCAGTAGCCAGCTCTGTGCAGGGCTGACAGGGTATGTAGAACCAAGGATCAAACTCTGTCATTGTGCTTTCCAGACAGTACTTAGACCTCCAAACTATCTTTCTAGCTTCCTAGATGATATTTTGATGAAGTTGCAAGCACTAGCGAATTTTTAAGCCTACAATGAAGAAAACTAACAAATACTGCTAGGTCAAGCATAGCGTTGGTTGTATAAAAAGAAACAAAAGAAGTCTTGCAGTATACGGATTTCAGTGATGATTGGATGTTTGGAAATTATAGGCCTAAACTAAGGAAGCTCTGTGGAGTACACACTCAGCGTAGCACTTGAGAATGATCTCTGGAGGCCTACTCTCTGTATTTGTGTCCTAAGCTCCACAACTTGCATCTGGGGAACTTGGATGAAATAATCACCCTCGCCTTGGTGTCTTCATCTCTAAAATGGGTTTAATATTTCTCAAGGCTAAATGAGGTTGTATCTGTAAAGAACACCTCATATACAGTACTAATATATAAGACATGATTTCTTTTCTCTTTTTCATTCCTCTCTCTCTCTCTCTCTCTCTCTCTCTCTCTCTCTCTCTCTCTCTCCTTTCCCTCTCTTTCCTCCCTCTTTTTTTTTTAAATGAAGTTCTAATCTCTGGAATAGTATCTGTCAAACAGTAAATCCTCAAAAGTTATTTGGTGTGATCTGAATTTTATTCTATCAATTTTACTTCCAAGTGTTAAAATAAGCTATAAATATTCCAATGCTATTATAAAAACTTATTCTTACTCTTACTGAGATTTTTAATGATACTTTGCATTGTATATAAACAGAAAAGCATCTTGATTGCAGAAGTTTCCATTTCAAAGATTTCTTTGTATGAATGGCTAGATATTAACACTTATATGTATAAAGTGGTTTAGAACCATTCTTAATGATGTTTTTCTTCTCCAATTTTAACCAATTATTTTTGGTATAAGGTAAAATTATAATTTCTACTAATCTTGTCTTTTATTTAACAACTAAGAAAACTTGTGTTAATTTTTGAGTTTTCTCAATTACATAAAAATTATTTTTCATACTTATGTCGATTACTTCATTTTCTTATCTTATTACTTTGAATAGACCTTTTAAAACAAAATTAAATATAAATCACAGTAGTGACTAGCCCTGGCTTTTTCCTGAATTAAATACAACTGGCTTTAATGGAAATTTAATGCTTTATAAATTTGCAGTTAAGATTCAGTAAAGTCACTTAACATATTTAACTAGATTTCATTTATTTATCTTTAGTTGTAATTGTTGGAATGACTGCAGAGTTTTATCAAAATACAATTAGTTTTGCTGTATTTTTATATTATTTTTCTGCAGTGCAGTTACTTAGTTCACAGGTATCAGCATATATAGTTAGTCAGGGTGAGAATTCTACCAACTGATTGCTAGTTTCAAAAACCTGCTGAAGATTCTCAGGGTTATTGCCTTAACCATCTTGTGCATATAAACGTATGGCTTTCATATTAATATGCTGAGCTGTGAAAGGCTCAAGTCAACAACTTCTGAGGATAACCCACTACTATTATGGACTGCTGGGCTGTGTTGTATTGTTTTGCTGAATTCAAACACCTATAGTATTTAGATGCCAATGGAATACCCATCTCTGACAGGACTAAACAAAAAAAGGTGATACAAAGGAAAGACGATTTTGTATCTGTATATGCAGAATAGTTAGGATAGATATACAGCTACTTTCCTGTAATTCAGTGAGAAGAAAAATTTGTACTAATAGTGTTTGGACAGGATATTCTATCTGCATCTTGTACAATGGATAACCACTAAGAAGATAACAAGGTACAATGTATTAATTATTGAAACTATCCTATTAATCAGTTTTGAAATTGTCTCATTGATATTAGTTTCTCAATAAAAAAAATAAATGTATGGCTTTGCCCCTGTATGTTTTCTAGCGTTCTCCATGCCCTCTCTTTGTTGTCTAATCCTTAAGTTCTCGCTTTTCTTTTAATTGTGTTATACCGTTCTATTTTTATTTCTTCTTTCAAGTTCTTATACTAGGAAGACTATACAATATTTATACATTTATACATGTGGGTCTGGTTTATTTCACTTATGAATATATCTTCAACTGTGGCATCCACTTAAATATAAAAGCTTTAAGTTTATCATTCTTTATAGCTGAGTAATACTTCATTGCATAAAAATATCACATTTTTTTATCCATTCATCAGGTGATGGGCATCTTGGTTGTTTCCAAGATTTGGCTATCACAAATTGTGCTGCTATAAACATATGTACACATATATCACTACGGTATGACATTTTCAGTTCCTCTGGGAAAATTCCCAGTAGAAGGATAGCTGGTTTGAATGGGATTTCCAGTCCTAGTTTCTTAAGGAGTCTTCACACTAATTTCAATAATGGTTGCACCCATCTACATTCCCACCAGCAGTAGAGAAGCGTTCCTTTTTCCCCACAGCTTCTCCAACATTCTATATTGGAATATTTTTCTGAATTCATGCACCTACAATATTTAAATGACAATGAAATACCCGTCTCTGACAAAACTAAACAAGAAAAGGACCATTTTGTATCTGTATATTCAAAATAGGATAAATATACAACTACTTTCTCTTAATGCAATGAATAGAAAGATTTGTACTAATAGTGTTTTTGGACAGGATATCATGTCTGCATCTTGCACTATGAATAATCACAAAGAAGATAACAATATGCAATGCATTAATTATTGAAACTGTCCTACGAACCAGTTTTGAAACTATCTCATTGCTATTTGTTTCTCAATGAAATTATTTAAAATATTATCTTTATCTCATCAATGAACTATCTTCAAGAGACTTTTTAATGAATTGAGTCAGATGTTTTGAACTTGTGATTTGTTTCTGTAGCATTCCATACATATGCCAAATAATTGCTAGATAGGTATTTTTTAAACTTGGAGAAAAATAATGGGCTGCAAGTAGAGATTTAAGAATCATTAAAATATATGCGGGATACTAAGCCATAATGATAGATAAATTACTAAACTTCAATGAGAGTGGTGCTCCTAGGATACCACTATTTACTCTTTTAAAAATTTGAGGGGAGGAAACAGCAGGAAAGACTGAGAGCTGGGTAGGGTGGTGGAATGTGAGACAGTAGAAAGTTGCTGACCACTACAAGAAAAATTATTGTTTGCTAATTTCTGAAAAAAAAGTCTATTAGTTTCAATGATTAGTTATCAGAAAGAGTGGTGTCAGCAGAGAGCCTAGATGGAGAAGACAGATCTCAATTTATAAGGCACAAAAGAGGTGGTGGAAGTATGGATGATTGGATTGGATAAACCATTCTCTTTAAAAGGAAACAGGCACTAAAGCTATTGAATAACACAAACATATATGTGAAGAATACAGGGTGTTTTGGGAATGGAAAAATCTTGAATATATTCGTATGTTGAGGGTTAAGAGACCGTGGAAGCGATGTTATGAAGGACATTGAAACAAAATCATAAAAGTTCAAAAAATGAAGACCTGGCACAATATCAGAGGAAACAAAGACAAGGACATAAAACTAGTCTTAGGGGCTGGGGAGATAGCTCAGTGGCATCAGCGCCTGCCTGGTAAATGCAAATTCCTGGGTAACACATGCTTTGCAGGCCCTGGCATCCCAGGTGCAAACAGCCAGCCCTGAAACCTATAAGACCAGTGCTGGTATACTGAGACGTGAGGATCACTACAAGTCTGAGCTGCATAGTGAGATCCAGTACCAAATAAATAAATACATACACATTTTTTAGAAAAAGTAATTCTTGCTAAGTATATCATATGAGCATCTTGTCCACATGCATGTGATAAAAGGAGTTACAGCTAAATAGAAAAGGAAATGCAATAGACATGAAGAGGATGATTCATTTCAAAACCAATGCAAACAAAAACAACAGGAAGTAGCAATCTACATGTTATTTGTTTGTTTCTAGCAATGCTTAGTCATATGGTAAAAGCAGAAAGCAGGCTGTCGTACCAATACTAATTTATATAAAGCTGCACTAAATGCTCAATTGGAAGTCAGCTACGATAGGAGAAGTGAAGATGAGAGTAGACTAACATCATTGCCAGCTGAGTTCACAATGGCAGGACAAGGCAGACGCCTGAAAGTTGTGACCAAATTAGGAGAAGAGGATTTAACAACAGAGCTAACCATCTAAAATCAAAGATCAGTGACCCTGCAAGTGAGTTGGAACAAGAGCTTAAAGTTTAATAAGGTTCCTAAGATGAAACAATGTCCTGCAGGCACAAAACACTGTAAGTGGTCCTGGGATGGAGAGCCAGGTTCCGTAAGGTCAGGGAGATTCCGCCAACTAGGACTTGGTTGCACATGGACCAGCTACAAGCCTTAAGTCTAGAATGGCAAGAAGAAAATGACAGCAGTGAGAAAGGATAAAAACTAGTACATACTACACTGCATACACGCTGTTGCAGGACACAGTTTGATTGTCAAGAATGAAATTGCACAGACGCAGGGGATGCCAGGTTGTCCTCTTTGTATCATGGTTTGTGGGATGCATAAGAGTCAGCAGGAGCTTGCCTTTGTGGAAGTTTGCAAGGAAAACTGCTTCCCTCAAGAGGTTGCAAGCTTCCTGAATTCATGGGTGAACTTCAAGTTAAGAAAATGTTTTGGTGGGAGAAGTATCTTGCCAAAGGATATGATGAAGGGAACCAATCTCCTCTTTAGAAATTCAGGATGCAAGAAACATTTCTGAATACTTCTTAAACATGTATTAAGAAGCATGTTCAGTTGCTGGGTTAGCTTTCTATTGCTATGACAAAAATACGAAGATAGTCAACATTTTTAAAAACTCAGTTTATTTGTTTGTTTGTTTTCGCTCTTGGCTTTAGTGGTTCCAGTCAGTGACTGCTTGACTCTTGCGTTGGAAATAGTAGTGGCACTATACATCATGATGGATGTATGTGGCAGAGGAGACTCAGGTCATGGAAGCTAGAAAGCAAAGAGGGATACAGGAAGGGCCCAGGATTCCAATATCCTATTTAAGGGCACATTCTCAGGGACCTCGTGTTCTACCAGCAGGCCCTATCTCCAAATAGCACCATAGGCTGGTAATCAACTTGTGACACATGGGTCTTAGAGAGACACTTAGCCAAACTATAAAAGTTATTTGAACATAGCACTTTAGGATTATGCCCAAGAGGTTACATATTATTGGCTTGTGCACCATATTACTGGTCACCTTACATCTAAGAGATTCCACTACTGGAAAAGAATTAAGAGGACTAATCAGTAGTGTTTGTACTCCTATTTCTATAGTCTGCTGGAATTAAGACACACCATCCCACTCTGGAAGGGACATGCAAACTCTACCTGCTGAACTCTGGTACCTGGAGGCATTTGTGTTTGTTGTAATTCCTAAATTAACCTTTGGTGAATAAATAATTCGTCCTATTGTACTTTTCTGAAAGTATCATTATAGAAAATAAATTATTGATTGCTATTTCAGGAAATCAGACTTGCATCCATGTTTATATCTTTAAAACTGATTGCCCTTATGCTAAATAACTCATCATAATGAAGACAAAAATTAATACCAAAGGTTATATCTGCTACAGTCCTCATCCTATATAGACTAAGTTCAAGTGTGCTTCAAAATATCATTTCCAAGTAATGTTCCAACTTACTGATATTTTGTATATAATATCTAGAGTAGGGAAATAAATTCCTCACATGCTCCTCTTTCCTAACTTCGCGTCACTCAGCTGTGTCTTTCTCTCATGCATAGAGCCCTGAATGATTGAATATGTAATCATCAGATATATAGACAATTCCACAGATCATAGTAAAGAAAAATATGGGTGAAAGAACACAAAATTCTGGAGAATATTACTAACATATCTCGTAGTTCTGAACAATTGCTAAAAATAAATGATCTGAGCTTCCTATGAGAAAAATGAAGGAACTGTGATCAAATGTATGATTTACAAGTCCTAAAAAAGGGCCAGCCAAATAGTTCAGTGGATTAAAAATGCCTGCAAGCAGGTGCAGGGGCCAGGGCTTCAATCCCCAGGTCTGTTGTGCTGGCCCTGCCCCTGGGGCGCGCTGAGATGGCAATTGAGACTGGGTGTGGTGGCGCATGCCTGTAATCCCAGCTCTTGGGAGGCTGTAAACAGGCAGATCACTGAGTCCAATCTAGTAGTGAGATCCTGAACACCTTGTAGACCCTTCCCTAAAACTCAAAACAAAAAAAGCAAGTCCTAAGAAAAATAACATTTAATCACTGATAGCTCCAAGAACTTGTCTTAATACTAACATCCAGGGGAATTTTCAACAATGATTCTTTAGGATGTTATGTGATGTAGTAAATAATGTCTATAAAGCCATTCCTAAGACACAGAACTTTTCTGTAGCTATTTTTAAAAATATTCTTTAGTGAAAGTTAATGTTGAAACCCCGAGAAATGTTGGAAGACCAATGCAACAGAGGACAAGGTGAAAAGAAATACCTTTACACTGATCCATGTATAAATTTTTGCGTGATCTGAAAAGAGTCATGCTTTAGTTTTTCTTCCATAAATTCTACTTCCTCCAGTATACTCCTTAAAAGATAAGACTTGAAAAGTAGCATCTGAAGCTGTGATCTCTGGTAAGAACGCAGTGACAAGATGTTGTGAAGTGATAAAATCGGTATATGGACTTTAAGGAATATAACTAAATCAGGTTCATGAATGAAAAACCACTGCCTGGCCAACAGGAAAAATAATTGAAAATCACAGGCTTCCACAGCAAGCTTTACGGGATCTGTTCCAACAAACCTGAGTCAGAGCCTCTGGTGTATGTGTTTGAGCAAATTTAACAATAGGCATTACCTTCTAAGTCCACAGACAGATCTTTGGGAGAATAGAGTCAGATGCAGGCCAGCTAAGTTCTTAAGGATATCTGCAAAGTCATGACACATCTTTAACATCCTGTCTTGGCAGGACAGATTGGCTTCTGGGGCTTTTTTTAGGGTGTGGCAATAAGACTCGATATCAGGAAAAAGAATTCAAGATGTGGATCTCTTGACTTCTCATGACAGTGGACCTTTCCCCCCACGTCCCTCCTGCTTCTTTGGTACCTGAGTTAAGCTCCCTATGGCTCAGAGTATTTATCACATTACTTTTGGAACCTTTCTCCCAAAGGAAAATGTAATCTATACCCAGTTGGCATCAAATGCTGCTGGAAGACAGATTTGTTTCTAAAATGGTAAAATTAAATAATGTATCTCATCAAAATTCATGGATTTTCTCCTCTAATAATAGAGTCATATGATAGCTTAAAAACACATGCTTTATCATCATTCAGAAGCAGTTTATTCATTAGAACATTCTGTACTCCTCCAAAGATCTGACGGATCGCATCACGTCTTGTATTTGCTTATTTTCCTTCTTAAAAGATCTTTTTCAAATCCAGTGCATCTAACTACCAAAGTATTCCTATTAGGGTATATAGAGAACAGCTAACATTTGAAATTGTTTTACTTGTGGGTGTTGCTGACCTGTCAATCTCAAATATATTTATAAGCTGCACACACAAAAATGAAATGAACAAAGTGAGTCAGATTAACCAGCTCTGACTCCCCATTTTAAGAAAATCGTGAGGTGTGCCTAGGATCCAATGCTAACAATTTGTTATGCACGATGTTGTTCTAGCTTTCTAAATGGTAAGTAACTGTTTAAAAATTCCAAAGCATTCTTACAATGTTTCACTTAAGTATTTCTGCAATAAAATCTTATTGAACTGTTGCTTTCATTAATTTTCTACAGACTAAAAAGCAAGGAATTCAAGTTGGATTTTTTTTCTTTGAAGTTTGCCTACTACTAGCAAAAAACAAAAAACAAAAAACAAACAAACAAACAAAAAAAGACCTGTGGCTTTTTAAAAAATAAACTCCTGGCCTTGAGTTTTAGCCCCTTAATAGTAGCCTACATGGTTGACTACCCTTGGTGTTAAATTTTCTTAAATTGTATTTCTGTCAGTGTATCATTTTTTTTTAAAGCAATGGACTCTATAATAGCAAGCACTGGTCCGTCAGGAGTGTATTTTAACAGCACGACACAAGTATTTTTCTCTACAGGAGACAAACAATGATATGTATTACATGCAGTAAACACTGCCTTTGGTACATAGGGTTCTTTTAGTATTTATCTGTCTAAAATTTCACTGTGTCCTGAATGGGGTCTGGGGGAGGGGAGAGAACCCTGCTTCCTATTAACGCTGCCAGTGGCTAAGGTACAGCAGCTCGGGAAAGAGGCCACATATGTTGTCATATTTCTTATGAAAAAAAGAAAACCTTGTTTAACATTAAGTGAACAGAGCAAGAAATACCAGCTCATGCACAGAAAGTGCTTTTCTTTAAAATAACTACATCTTTCTCTCTGTTCCCAAGCGTTGATATTTTCCTGCTTTTATTTAGAAACATCATTACCAAACATTTCAGTCAAGCTTCAAAATTGAGAAGACAATAGCGGTGTCAAAATTAGGGGTGCAAAATCCCCGCAGTACTTCAAGAGTATATTTCCTATCTGACGCCTTTAACATGGTTTGAATAATTTGAAAATATGTGTGACGGCCTATTCACAACCTATAAGTACAGGTAATGTAAAGCTACTTAAATAGCTTTAAGAATAGATGTATGTAGTGCGAATGGTTAGAGGTCTGTATAAAGAAGGCTCTAATCAACAGTGACCTTTCATAGTCTCCGTCACCCAGGAAAAGATAAAGAATCAAAAGCATAAAGGAAATCTAAGACAACCTACAACTTTACAGTACCACCCTTCACCACGCCACAGAACCTTGGGGAGGACTGGGGTACATAAGACAAATAAGATAGTCATCACCTTGCTTAAGAGGAAACCAAATTTTCAGAAAGGAAATTTTCTTTCCCATAAGAATATATTTGCCTTAATTTATATAAAATACAGTCTAAGCTCAATTTAAGAACCATGCTAAATTCCAATAAACAGCATTGTTAAATAGTTTCTCCCCCCCCCTCACATGGGGTTCAATGAATATTTGGTATTTAGTATTTTCATATATATCTTTGTTGCTGATCAAAAGCAGGTAAAGGATTTTGTTAGACTAGTAGCCTTTCACAGTCTTAATAGTGATTATTAATAATGATCGGTAATCATTATTAAGCCTCATTTTAATCTTTTTCTTTAATCTTCCTTTTGTAGTTTTTTTTTCTTTTTTTTTTTTCTTTTTTGGTGGAACTGGGGATTGAACTCAGGCCCTTGTGCTTGCCAGGCAAGCACTTATTACAGAGCCATCTCCTCAGCTCCTGTAATTTTTTTTTAAACAACATTTTTTAAATGTATCTGGTTGTTACAGGGTCTCACCATGCAGTTCAGACTCATAGTGATCCTCCTGTTTTCAGCATCCACAGTGTTGGCATTATAGTCATGCACCACTGTACCTGGACTCTGTGACCAGCTCAGTGTGCCCTGGGAGTGGGGCTGGAACCGCAGGTGGTGCTGGGAATCCAACCAAGGTCCCTGTGCTTGCCTAAGCAGGGGCTTTAGTCCACTAAAATACCTCACTGGTCCACCTTCTACAATTTTTTTTAATAAATCTTCCTTTTATGTTTAGTTTTCCCACTATCAAATTTTCCTAAATCAACACTATTCTTCCTTCCAAGTAGCAGAAGTTACCCTCAGTGTCAGCCAGTGTAGTCAGCTGAGTCTCTGTGACACCTTGGAACAGGAATGCTATTCCTACATAGAGATAAGTCAGGGCCCGGGAGATAGCTCAGGAGAGTAAGCTCTTGCCTGGCAAGTGCAGGGTCCTGGATTCAATCCCTGGTACTGGAGGGAGGGAGAGAGACACACACACACACACACACACAGAGAGAGAGAGAGAGAGAGAGAGAGAGAGAGAGAGAGAGACAGAGAGACAGAGAGAGACAGAGAGAGAGAGACAGACAGACAGACAGACACACACATACACACATACACACACAGAGGTAAGTAAACTAAGGTGTGGAATAGCTTGCCTAGGAACATATACCTAGGATGTTGTAGAATGCTGCAGACTTTAAATCCAGGCTTCCCCCTGTCATGCTGCTTTTGAACTTGACTCCAAAATCTAGGGATTAGATCCAAACTTGTCTAGGTAGTGTTCAGGAAATTGGTAAGAACTGACGTTACTCTTTTTTTTTTTTAAGTACCATTCACAGAAAATTTAAAAAAAAAAAACCCAGTAGACAAAGAGGTCATAATAGTAGCAATGACTAATTTAACATTAATGCTCCTCAGTAGGGACAACCTACATGTGGGACAGCATAGCAATGAGAAACACCAGTAGACTGGTTAAAATACATGATACACATTAAAATCAATGAAGGATAAGCTTGTGGCTTTAGCAACATAAAAAAAAACTGGGTTACTATGAAAATGAAAGGTTCTGTTTACTACTCAGATGATAAATCTGAAAAGGACCATTTGAAAACACGTTAGTCTAAAATTTCCTTTTCTCTCCAAGTCATTGTAGAACACCACAGTGAATCAAGAAGACAGCATTCAGCATATTAGTCCAATGAGCTAGCTATCTGTATTAGAAAAATAGTGGTTCATTTAATAACTACCACGGGCTAGGTGATTTAAATGTTAAACTATTGTGCCGCTATCAAGCATCTGTTCCTTAAAGTCAGGTTCAAACTGATCTACTTTGGAAATAAGAATCACGTGGTTGGTGATTAGGAAAATAAGTCTTTAAGTCCACCAGGACATAACAGTTGTAACATCTACAAGAACAGGAGGGCTAGATGAAGTTACAAGACAAAAAAGCAAACAGATTGCAGGGTGTCCATAAGAATTAAGACTTTTAAAGCCCTTTGGCCACCACCCTCTTCTAGCTTTCTGATAAGCGTTCATTGAATTTGTGTGAGTGTATGTGTGTGAGAGTGTGTGTGAGTGTGTCTGCCCATGCGCGCGTGTGTGCATAAAGTATAGGTGGTATAATTTTGAAAGCCCATCATTATTCTGATGAGATTCAATGAATATTATCATAGCTTATTCCTGGCCCCACGATGGCATTCCAACCCATTTTGTAAATATAAATGTAGGCTCAAAGACTATGACTTGCATTTAAAGTTTAACTGTTATAATTTTTTAAAGGTGAAAAATAGTTTATATGTAGTTTCCACTTTTATAAAGAAGATACATCTTAGTCTTTCAGTTTTGAAAATTAGCTCTTAGACTTTCCTGAAGCAAGTCTGACATTCATGAGTAGTGTTAGTTTAGGGGTGAAATCCTTCAATACGCACATTTGCTAACAGTTGTTTCATTTCATCAAGAATGTTATTAAATTGTTTAAATAACAATGTGTTTTTAATGGATTCTTTCTAAATTTTTGGCAGAGAAACATTTATGGTCATTAAAATAAATATGCTATTTTAAAAGTTTGGTGCTGGAAAATAATTTAATTCACTAAACCTTGGCTTAAGTTTTGGGTGTATGTAGTGTTGGGGATCAGAACCACAGCGCTGCACATATAACATATGTGCTCTACCACTGAGCTACACCCCCAGCCTGAACTTGGCTTAAACTTTTAAAAGGTGAGAAAAGACCCCTTAGATTTAGTACAACTGACTTTAAAAGTTAAAAACCAACATTCCTTAAAAGCTTCACATCTATGCAGTTTTTACTATGTAAATATTCAAAAGCTTTCAATTACAACCTGGAAAAAGACCATCCACCTCATTCACCAAGGAGTACCTTCTCAATTCTGTGTTGTCAGCCCTAGCTCATCAATAAAAGTGTGTCCTGTTATTTCCCAGTGAAGTATTGCAGTATTTAAACAATCTATTAAAAGATTACCATAAATGTATTGAACACAGCATACAACTATCCCATACCCTGTGGATTAGCAATGGGTGATCAAGCCGTGAGGTTTGTTTCAGATTCCTATTTCACAACTATCACTTAATCACAAAGGTTCATCAATGAGGTCAAATAAAAATATCAGGAATTCATGAAAGAAAATAATCCCACTTAATTCAGTATGTGAATTCTCTAATCCCAAATGGAATTGGTTTTATAACAGCCCAACTGAACAACTTTTATCACCCCTTCCCTAGGGGACACTTAGAAGTGTGGGAGGGAATGTGTGGCAGGCACAATGACAGGGGACATCAGAGACCCTCACTACAGCAGCTCCTCCGAGGCCTTGCATCTCTTTCTCCCACTCACTCCAGCCACTCTGGTGTCTTGAATGTTCCTGAATCATATCAGAAAAGGTCTTATCTCTGGCCCTTAGAGTGGCCCTGGGATCAGAAAGCCCTTCGCATACTAGTCCCTGGGCTAGTTTTATCCTCCAGGTCTTCTGTTGTGAGGATCTCTATTTCTCTGCAACAGTAGCTCTTCAATCTCACTCTCTCTCTCCTCTTTTGTCCACACAAACATACACTCACTCGTGCACACAGCTTCTGCACCCCTTTATGCTGCTTCATACTCCCTCCATAGCTTTCTATGCCCCATCTGTTTTCCCTGACTAGAATATAATCTGTACAAGAGGAGAAGTGCGCTCTATCTAAGGCCTGTGTGCAATGCTGTATGATAAAGGCATTTACTGACTGAGAAAGTGGGGACAGTAACACTGTTTTATAAGGGGTGCCAATCGCACCTGGTAATAGCTTGCCAGTACTTGTGCTAAGAGATGGAACAATATGAATAATAACCATTTTTTTAAATTAAAAAAATATTGTGTGTTTATTTATTTGGTACTGGGTCTTTCTGTGTAGCTTGGACTCATAGTGATACTCCTATATCAGCCTTCCCAGCACTGGGATTACAGGCATGCTCCACCATGCCTGGTTTGGGGGCCAGAAAGGCATATGATACTGAGAATTGAACCCAGGTCCTTGTACTTGCCAGGCAGGTGCTTAGACCATTGAGCTATCTCCCCAGCCCTGAATAACTATAAGCTGTCTTACTCTGCAGTTGAAACATGGCTACAAAAGTCAACATTTTTGTAGTTCTGAGGACCCATTAAAAGGTGTAGGAACTGTATTGGATTATTTTGCTGAATTCACATACCTACAATATATAAATGGCAATGGAATACCCATCTCTAACAAAACTAAACAAGAAAAAGGGGATATAAATGAAGGACCATTTTGTATCTGTATATTCAAAATAGGATAGATATACAGCTACTTCCTCTTAATTCAGTGAGAAGATAGATTTGTACTAATAGTGTTTGGAAAGGATATCATGTCTACATCTTATACTATGAACAAGCACTACGAAGACAACAATATGTAATGTGTTAATCATTGAAACTGTCCTACTAATCAGTTTTGAAGCTGTCTCAATGCTATTTGTTTCTCAATAAAATTAATTTTAAAAAAGTCAACTTTTGCAGGACTACTGGTTTACAAAAGAGTTTTTATGTGGTTTGACTTTCACTTAGTATTTATCAGCTGTGTTCTTCAGAAGATTATCTAATCTCTCCTGGTTATGCTTTTTATCAGTCTCTGTCTTGATTTCATAGATTATACAGTAAAATTCCATATATTTTAATTATTTAAGAAGAATAGATACTATGGCCGGGGAGATAGCGCAGTAGAATAAGTGCTTGCCTGGCAAGCACAAGGGCCTGAGTTCAATCCCTGGTTCTGAAAAAAAAAAAAAAAAGAGAGAGAGAGAGAGAGAGAGAGAGAGAGGAGAGAGAGACAGAGACAGAGACAGAGACTATGTTTACCAGTTGTAGAAAATTTTAAATACAACTTTCCCTTAAATTCTGCAAGTTTCCAGATTGAATGCTTTGCTCTTTCGAGAGCAAAATACTAACAAATATATATTTTATGATTCTTACAGGAATAAAATAGGAATATTATATATCTAGCATCCATAGAAATGAAATATCAGCATTCAAATTGTTTATTATTGACTGAATATGTTGCTGTTAAACTGTTAAATAGACGGCAAAGCACACTGTCATTCTCATCCAAACCCAATTCTACCTCTTCAGCCAGAGAAAGGACTCTTCCAGCTCAGAATCTAATTTTTTTTTCTTAATACATAAACAGATACAGAAAATATTCACTTATAAATTTATGGTCAGTTTGATAGCATTAATTGTTTGTATTTCTGAAAGTACAAATGATCCTCAGTAGAATATTTATATGCGTCCCTCACAAGCTTTAAAATCATGTCCAAAATGCAGTCGAACTTCCTGCCTGTAAAATTCAGGTAAACTTGCCTGTAGATAGTAATACTTCTGAGCTGTCCTAGAAGCTGGATGTTCTTTTCTAGTTACTTCCTACATTTTCACCTGCCCAAGTAGAGGGACAGACAGTAATCCACTTATATTACTTAATTTTCTTTAAATGAAAAGGCTAGAATGTATTATTACAAGGAGTAGTAATTCGTGAGTGATGCAGAGAGTCAAAGAATAGAATACATTTATTTGTAAGTATATTTGTATCAATAGACTAAAAAAATTACTTGTGTTACTTAATTTTCTTTAAATGATGAAAAGGCTAGAATGCATTACTGCAAGGAGTTGCCAGACACAAATTTTAGATTTGTGACCCTTCTATTTTGGGTGAAATATGAGCAGTATTTCAAAATCTTTTTTTTCCCTCCTGTTGTGCTGGGGACTGACCCCAGAACATTTCTTTTTTATTTTTATTTTGAAATACATTTTCATTAAGTTGCCCAGTTTGGCCTTGACTTTGTGATGTTCCTGCCTCAGCCTCCAGAGTAGCTGGCATTATAGGTGTGCACCACCATGTCCAGCTATCCAACTCCTTAACAAACAAAACAACAACAAAAAAAGAATAAAAAAAAAACCTCCAAAAACTAAAATTACAAAATAACTAAACATACATTTCTATTAGAACAGTGTTAACAAAATATAACATTGTTCTAAAAGTTTTAGAAAGCAGGAATAAACTACTGATACCTGAAATTAGATTCCCCCTTCTTGTTTTTTTCCCCTAAGGGCATAAAAATATTATTTAAAAACCATCAGAAATTATACAGAATTTCACCCAGCAAAATGATAAGAATTCGACAATGGTTGTTATAGTACATATCGCTGTCTTCAAATTAGTTGTTCAGATTACCAGGTATTTATTGCAAGTTGGTATCCCACGGTATTAACACAATGGGGATTTCATTTTTCTCTTTTGTATTTAGATTACTGGTAAATGCTAGCATTAGCACATTTTATGAAGCTCCATGCCTCCTGACTTGTCCTTGCCATATTTGATATTTATGTTTGCTAAAACTGATTTTCTGTTCTTATTAATAAGATAGATTTAATGTGAACAATGCTTTACTGCATTAGTAATAACAATTTTACTTAAATGTGGCTTTGTGTACTCCTCTGCAAATAATCTTTGAATTCCTAAGAGTCTTTTATTTTCCCAGTAGCCCAGTTGAAGAGTTTTTAATATTAAATTGAATCATAACAATACATGCTGATTAGAGTCTAACTTAATACATGAAGCTTAATGTTAATTTTCCAACTTCAAATCAGGGATCTGATTATTCCAAGATGATTATTTATCTCAAGTGTGATTTTATTTTAAACTTGTAAAGCCCACAGCCAGACATTTTTACATCATTAAAAATCAACATTACAGAGCAAAAGAATACAGCAAAAAAGGAATCAGAGGGAACCTTCTAGAACTATAAAGATATTGTTGAGATGCGAAGGGCTATGGAAAAGTTTTGTATAAGTCTGTGGCACATGATGTCCATATTTCTTGTGGGGAGTCGGTACACAAACATAACACATCTAGAGGTGGGTGGAAGGGATGGAGCGAAAGGCAAGGCTTTCAAAAGGAATCACCTGCGTTATTCACAGATACTAGCTTCCCAAAAGGATTTCAAACATTACGTACTAATAAACAAAACATTTGTTTTTAAAAAGAAAGAGAACAAATCAAAAAATACTGAACTTAGCGATAGAAAGGTCATGATGACGTTTGAGTGACAAGGCTGCTGGAGGCCTGGGAATGGAAGCCTCGTTTCAGGGGATTGAAGAATGAATGTCTCATTGGGGAAAGGAGAGATTTGGGTAGTGTTTAAAAAGTCAAGGGAATCAACATAAAAATTTGGGGACAGGTTATCAAAAGGGGCACAAAATACACAAGTGAGTGATGTAGACAGCCAAAGAATAGAATAAATATATTTGTAAGTGTATTTGTATCAATATACTAAAAAGTTGGGCATTGTGGTGCTCATCAGTAAACTCGTTACTCTGGGAGGCCAGGAAGGAAAGTTGAGTCAAATCTGGGTAACGCAGCAATTCATAGAGGGCTGTATCTCAGAATAGAAAGTACAAAGCCAACCAACCAACAGACGAAAACATTATGGTTGTAGCTGTGGAAAGGGCTTGGGTTCGATATTCAGTATGATTAACAAAATTTTGAAAGTGTCCATCCTAATCCCATTAGAAAGAGGTAATACACTGATACCTAAAATAAAGACTACAAAAAAGTTGAGCAATAGAACTTCTTTTATACGAGATAAAAATCCAAATGGCACATTTCTTTGTTCGTGGAGGAAAGTTCCACTTCAAAAGAAATTTTATATAAAAATCTTAAGAAGAGAACTGTATAGTTAACATTCAGAACAAAAGAGTATGTACTTCAGTAGCAGAAATGAGAATAGAGTAGACATATTGAACTTGTAGAAGCAGACAAAAAACAGAAGTAGATGACAGAAATAAAATGGAAATAAATTTAGAGAAATAAAATGGAAATAAATTTGAGTAAACTCTTTGGGAAGACAGTGTTCACAGGGGTTCAAGATATAGCCTGATCGACCTCATGCTTGAAATGTACCAATGGAAGCTACAGGTTTAAAAAAAGCAAAGAAACCTGCTCAAAAGTCTGAATATTAAGTTCTGATATTTTTTATAGTATCTATGCTGCAAAAGAAAGTATTTTCGTTATTTCTCTTAGTTCCAGTTCTTTAATACTCACCAAAAAAATCTTAAAAATCTTAAAAATCTTCAAAGCTTACTAAGCTACGAAACTGAAAAATAAAATAGAAAAGTGGTTTTTGAAAGAAATATGACTAATAAAATAGATATTTTATAAATAATTTGACCAACTAAAAAAGTACTACTGTTCTCATTTTTACTTTGCTTCTTTTAAAGATCCTATCTATAATTATATATTTCAATATTTATAGGGAAGAAGTGAGAGCCATTAGCTAATATTTTGGATGATGCGATTGATCTGTACTAAATTATTATTACTAGAAAAAGATATTCTCATAGGGAATGGATAAGTGTTTTTAAGCAAAATAACAACTTGATGTTTATAGTACAGTACAAAGTTCATTTACATTGGTACAATTCTCCCTTTATGATATGAAATTTCTATATGAAGCCAAAAACTGAACCATATGTTATATTTCTACAATGTATATATTTATCAAAACCATTAGAAAATTACTACTTTCAGCATATTTTTAAAATGTAATCCTTTAATAAATTATGTTTATGCAGTCAAAACACAGCATTAAAATTTAGTATTAGTCACTTAATGGACATTAATGGTGAGTTTATAAATGAAGTGCTGGCTTACTTTGATATATTCTAAGAGCAACCAAAAATAGAGATTCTTTCCCAGCATTCTATGTATTTATAAAGTGCAAAATAAGCAATTTTAGCAATTCTCAAATGTAGTTCTTCCAGATGCAGTAATCCGAAATATACTTGTAGAAAAAGAATTTTTTTTTTTTTGCTAAGTCAGGTATGTCTAACTTATCTATCTTATGTTTAAAAACTATCTTTGCTGGAGTATTCCATGCATTATAAAAAGACATTAGAAGAGAAAAATATATAGATACTAAAACAGTTTGATGTTTTAAAAAATATTCTTGGGGGTTATAGTTTCCTTGAAGACATCTCAAGTTTTTTTTAAAAAACCCAAAACACCATAATGAATTTTATAAAATATGTCATTATTCATTCACTGAAAATCAGTGTATCGTAGAATTAATGATAGGTAGATATTGGAGATAACTTTTACAAATGGAAAGAAATTGCAAATATAGATTAAATCTTTTGAAGAGAAATTGTTGCAGGGTGATTGTCACTCAGGGATTCTAGGGTGAAAAGGCCATCCATTTTTTTCTCCTGCAGAAAGAGGTGTAGTTTTCTCAAATATTGTATAGAACATAATAATAATTCCTGTTTTGCACTCTTTCATGAATGTATAATTATGTGAAATATCTGAAACAGTAGTCAGAAATACTTTCCTACAGTAAAAGAAAAAAAATAAATGTAAAATTATAACCTTTAAAAAACTACAAATTAGGTAAGATAATTTGCAAAGAGTATGAGAGTATTTCTCATTCGATTATGGTATCCAATATGCTCAGATGTCAAAATATTTCATAATACAAAGGTTAACTGAGACATTTGAACATGATAAAGTTATTATTATTAAAATAAAGTGTTTAAAAGCTCAATTAAAGCTTTACAGGAGAGAGTATTTATAAGGAAACTTATAAAAGATTAAGTTTTCAAAATGTAAAATAATAAAAAGCAAGTTTTCAAGTAATAATGCACTGCTTTCTAGGGAAACTGCTTCCAATGCTAAAAGATGACAATGAAGAAAATAAGAACAAATACTTTACACTAAAGAAGAAACTGTGCTCTGAAATGTCAGATTAAACAACATTAACAACCATATTTGTATTAACATTTAAGGCTATAATTATACACTAATAAAAATTTAACCTTATATAAAAATTTAGAAGCAGTTTTGTTTGATCAGTATGAAATGAAGTTGCAACAAGATTTATGCTTCACGTGGAATTTTTATTTTCATCTTCTCTTTAAGAGTTATTATATTATTACATTAAAGCATATAAAATTTGTAGTCAGCACAGCGAGCTTCAAATCACTTTAGTTAATTGGCAAGTATGGTGGAGCATGAAGCATCATTCTTTGCTGGTAGTTTCATTTTAAACAAATCATGCTCACATATAAAAATAGCAAACTGCATTAAATTTGATATAAGACATTTTACAGCTTCTCACATAGGAAAAGCTATTAGCCTCTTTCATGGACTATAGCAGGGAAAGCAGCTTTGAGAAAACTCTTTGGGAAGGCAGTATTCACAGGGGTGCAAGATACAGCCTGATCGACCTCATGCTTGAAATGTACTAATGGAAGCTACAGGTTTAAAAAAAATAAAGAAACCTGCTCAAAAGTCTGAATATTAAGTTCTGATATTTTTTATAGTGTCTCTGCTGAAAAAGAAAGCATTTTCGTTATTTCTCTTAGTTCCAGTTCTTTAATACTCACCAAAAATCTTAATCCTAAAACTTCAGACATACGCATATTAATTTATTCTTACTTTCTAAAATGAAGATGATGGCAGTGACTAAAGCCTTATAAATATTATTACTAAGCTTTTAATTTGTATTCAATAATTGTTCATTTACTTTACATACTATCAATTTTAACTTCTGATTTAAGGTACAAAGATGCTTTCTGTCTAATTTGTCATGAAATTGCCTTTAAAAGATTAACACAGCTATAAATACAGAAGACATGTTTTTAACAGATACAGTTCTGGGTCTTGACATATTGATGGACAGATCAACTTCAGCATTTCAGTCAGAAAGCATGGTAGAAGTTTTAAAAAGTCAATCCTTCCCTTCCTCTATCTAATAAATTTCTAAGAGAAGAAAAGAGTCTGACAAATGGGTAAATTTTGTCAAATCAGATATGAACATTTTCCATTCTATGTTAAAATATAAAAATATACCAGAAGAGTTGTGTACAAATTGAAGAATATTTTTTCTTTTCCTTTTTAAAGATGTAGCTAATTATGCCACAAAGGGCAAAACATTTTTGAAAAAAAAATTATCAAAATTATGGTTTCTGCAGTCTTTAAGAAAGTATCTTATAATATAAATTATTTTATTTTCAAACAATGTAATACCTCACATCATTATTCAAAGAACTTATAAAAATGTCATTATCACTTCTCAAAATAATGAAAAGAAAAGCCCAAAAACATCAAGATTCACTGCTCAAAATTAAATATATAGTGTTTTTGTCTTACTTCTTGGAGAGAAAAGTTTTTTGAGAAGTTGAATATCATTGGCAAAAATATTTTACTGTTCTTTCTTCATAAAAGTTATCTAGCCTGAGATAATGCTAATCACCAATAATTTATTAGTATGGCCAACTGTTTCTTTATCATTTTCCATTTTTTTAGTCATCTAGTCATTCCAGCAACTAAATACAAATCTAGAACTTACATATGTCCTGTTTAGTGTCTCAAAGCAATTATATAATATTCAAGGACCCAAAACAAAAATAACTCTTTTTCTGGAATTTCAATAGTTAAACTTTGACGGAAAGAAAATATGCTGAACTTGAGGGAAAGGAGAAAAATTATTTTGAAACCCAAGAAAGTAGCTACACGATACTACTTGTGCACCGAACATATTACTGATTTTATGAAATTAAATTAAAAAATTAGTAGCCACAAAACCTTAATTTTAAAAATCTCCATTACACATTAACTATTTCATTCATATTTTTCAGAACAAAGTAAGTGTGACAATTAGCAGTGACTCGAGTTTCTTAGACACCATTACACAGCCCTGTTGCTTTTATTTTTCTTATTTAATTTCAACCATTGCTTAAAATATACCTATCAGACAGCGAACATTTAATAAGCATTTTAAAGTGACTGTATGTAATCAAAGAAATTGTTTTGAAAATAAATTTGATTGTACTTGTTGATTTAACCTATAGAATTAGATCGTTCTAATTTGTGAGAAACATATGTAAATGTCTATACAAATTCCTCCCGACACATGCCTTCCACATCAACCTAAACACCACACTTGGTGGCATAATCAGTGGCACACAACACACCATGTTTAATACACGCACCAAATTCTCTATCTTACTTCTACCAAGTTTGAATGGTGCTGAAGTTGCCAGAGGTGTCGCATCATCTACAGCAAACCTTCAGTTCTAAATAAGGGCGAAGCTGGCTGTTAATAACTTAGCTTGAAATGTTAACAACCTTCGGCTGTTAACATAACAACTAGCCATTCATGGGGTAACGACCAATTTAAGAGGAAACTGTATTCTGAGAAATGAATGTATGAGCAATCAGGACCAGGGTTTATATTTGAAAAAAGTATAAAATATTTGTACTAAGTTAGCTGGCATTAAAAGTTGGAGCCTAGCAGAAATGAACTAAAAACCACACCCCAAAGGTGACACCCATTCTGTTAGATAAGGATTTCTAAGGGAAATAGGGATTTCGAACAGAGATAAGGATTTCTGATATGAAAAGTAGCCTGATTAATTCCCTTCAGCAACATACTTGAGACCATCAAATACCAATTTCATTTCATATTTTTACTATCCTCAGGAAGACTAAAAGAAACTTTAGATTACTATATTCTGCTCATGGCTTTATTAATAACCATAAACCTGGGTCTTCCAGGCAACAGTCCTTTAGTAGCAAATTTATATTTTTGATTTTAAAACTCGATATATTTCAAGCAATTCCTTCTAAAATTTACTTAGTATTTTTTTGTTGTTGTTGTTGTTTATTAAACTATCTTAACCTTACTCCGATTGCATCAATGCTTTGTTTAGGATTGCAACGAGTTAACACACTTAAATTGTTAGCAAATGTACAAGTCAAAAGGGGTCAAGAAGCTGTGACTACTGCCTAGCATGCATAAAGCTAGGCCAGACAGAGGTGTTAAGGTATGAAACACAAATACAAATGCTTTATGTGGAAATGAGGCTTCAATTCACCAGCAGCAGAGGAAAAGTTTTTATTTCAAAGAGAAAAGTTCAAAGACTTAGAGTTCTGAAAGAATCCACCTTCAGAGTTAACTCTGATTGATTAGTAGTGCCGCCTTCACGAGGGCGCCCTGGCTGGTAAGGGTCTCTTCTCATTGTTGGCACCCTGTGTGCATTTTTCTCACTTAGAAGACAGAGAAGTAGTAACAAGTGGCCATAATTATTCAGGAGGCTGTCACACCAGGCAGCTCTAAGAGGGGAAAAGTAGGAGCTGATAAACTACTGGATTCACCCTCTTGTAACTACCATTAATCAAAAGATGTATTTTATATATAAAGATCAAATCTGACTTTAAATAACTGAATTATAGACTTAGACGGCTCCCTAGAAAACACCTCCCAGAATGACTAAGATGGTTAAGGAATAACAGCTGATTGATAAATTTTGTGTCATAAGGGGAAAAATTCAAAATAAATAGCTTAATGGCAGACAAGAAAAATGATTAATTGTATCAAATATGAAACCGCAAATGATGCCATATATCATTTCTCTAATTTGATAGATCCTACTTTATTAATATAAGTCATTTGCATCCGAATCAAGTCACAAAGTTCTCAGAGAAGCAAAATAATTGCCCTTTAGTAGAAGCTCTATGTTGAAAATGCTGGGAAACAAGTTTGGGTGACTTTGTGGCTTTATTGCCATTGGCCTGCACTATCTTGAGACCGTCCAGAGGTTTGCAGTGTGCAGTGGAGGTATCATTGCTCTATAAAGGTAGAGCTCTTCATTCTGCTATCATCCACTGAGACATGTGCGGCTGCTCCACGTTACACCAGGTCTTCGCAATGACTGTTTCTCATATCACAGGGAAAGACCTACTAATACTTGGGGAAAGTTTTCAAAACCACACAGTAAATAAATTATTTTAATAACTACCAGTTTGGAATTTGAAACTGACCTCCTCTAACAGACCTCAATCAGAAAGGATAGCTGAGTAACTTGAGGAGGATGTAAGGCCCAACCTAAGTAGAGCTTTGCAAAAACATTTAAAAGGTTTAACTGTTTCTTTGTGACGCACTCTACCTTACTTCTAATACTCTAATGAAAAAGGAACAGAAACTTAGATACTGACTCACACCACACACTGGCAGTTTCGATCTAAGTAGTAAAAGAAGTGACTGTTGAGTATGAGTTTGCATGCAAGTTAAATCCAAACAATCGAGGCAATAATTTTGCTGAGTATTGCTGAAGGAGCAATTCAGGTAAGACACACGAGGGCAACATGTTGAAGGCAGACAGGACAACTTCTTTCGGGGACATAAGCTGGCAGTAAGAAAATAAACAGGCAAGAAGAAATGCACTTACAAGTGGATTTTAAAAGGTATCCAGTCATCACTGGTGTGCAAGGAGAATGCCTACCTGAGATAGTCTCTGCGACAAAGGATAAGATTAGCTTTAGTGTACAGGGTGGAGCCCACCTCTCCCAAACGACAGTCACAGCAGGCACACTTCAGGCAGTCTTCATGCCAATATTTGTCCAGTGCCTTTAGAAGATAGCGGTCCTTGATCTTTCGGTTGCAGCCAGCACAACCTTTCGGCTTGGTGTCTGGCTGGACTGAGAGCATTTGTATACCTGAAGGAGGACAAAAACAGAATAAGAGAGCTGAGACCAGGAGACAGAATGAAAAGATGTCAAAAGACCTAACACAAGTTAAATATTTAATAGTGCCTTTTCCTAGAATCACTGGATTTTCTTTCAGAGAGATAGATGTAATGAAATGAAATCAAAGTAAATTTTGAAAGCAAAATATCTCAAACTACCAAATCCCTACTAAATCATTGGTACAGTCATACATATGAAGTGGCAATAATAAGGACTTCATGTTGTATATGGCACAATGACACTCTACATGTAAAGTTAAATAGCATGCAAACATTTTGTAGTGTCCCTGCTCTTTACATGCAGCAATTCCTTTAGGAAGAAAAGTGAATACATTGCTAACAATCTGAAGAGAAAGCTATTTAACAAAGTAATCATACAGAGACTAAAGGAGTCAAAGTTTTGCTTAACTGTTTAAAGTTTTTACTTCATATGTGCTGGATGGAAGAGGAAAAGTACATTCTATGTGGGATTACATGAACTTCAGTTAGCAGTGCAGATGTCTATAATTACGTACACACCAGAGCCACCCAAAAGCTTAGGAATTGTATCTTGCCTGTTTGCATTCAAAGATTTCTTTATGTGTCCTAGATAGTTCAAAGTATTACTTATTTAAATAACAAAAATATATTCATACTCACAATCATTTAGTGCCTTTATTAAGGACCCAATACTTAACTATATGACTGTAAGCTTTTATAGGAAACTAAAGTACAGGATTATATAATTTATTGCTATAAGCATGCACTTAATATTTTACAGGGGAAAGGTAAAATAATAGAAGGCTGGTGCAATATAAATAAAATTATATAATTATACAAGAATATGTGCAGAAGGCAAAGAATACTGTATTAGATATAGGGAAAATAATAATTTCAAGAACTGTGTCTCTTTCATAAATATGGAGTCTAGCTGGTTCTATGTTTTCTAACTTCAGTGAAATTATTTCAATGGATATTTGTGTTTAAGTTTCTTATTTTCTAAGCATCAAACACTCAGCTTTAAAAAAAGCTGCCCCAAATATTCAGAGTTTCATCTTTATCAAATAAGTCATTTTAAGTGCTATAAAATATTGCAGACATCATCAATTTCAAATACCCTCATTTTCCAAATTATACTGCAGAGCCCCAGAGATGTTAAGGCACTGCTGCAAAGCTGAAGGATATTTAAGTGTGGATTTGGAGCCAAGTGGCCCTCTTGCAATCCAGAGATCCCCCTGGTCTTCGTTGCTGCCTCTCCTATGCATAAAGTTTTAAACTTGGATGTAAAAGAATATAAACCACCAAATATGCCTGCAAGTAAAAGTGTCTCAAGGAAAGAAACACCAAGCTATCTTTGTCTATACATCTCTGTTCTCCACAACAGCTAACTCCTTGTTGCCTCTGATATTTTGCAGTGAAGTCCTTACCCCCATTACCTTCAAAGTCTTCTTTTCAAAAATAAAACTAATAACAGGTACCAGGCATCCCCGTAGCTGAAAACTTTTAAAGCTACAAATAATATATGAGTTGCACATTCTAATATTATGTTGTTGAACTTTCATTAGAAAATAACTTGTCTGGCAGAGGTCTGGGGAAGAGAATGCAGGCAAGGAAGCAGGGGGCTGTGCTTTCTGCACGGTATGTGTAGCTGGGGTCGTCAGGGCTGCAGAGAAGCAGTTGGATTTATACAGAAGAGCAGGTGGTATCCCTAAAGCCTGCTTTCTCTTCCTTTTCTTTGAAGGAGCTAAGGGCCTAGTGTAGATTAATCATAACCCTTGATAGCTCTGCTAAATCTCATTCTCTAGAACTTCTAACAAATGAAGTTCCTTTGATCAGGACTAGTTATCCTTTTCTAGCAGGGTTCCACAAGGAATGAATCCCTTAAATTATACTGCGCAATAGATCCAAGTGACTCTTAGCCATGTACCTAGGGAAGAGGAAGCAGGTTTGATTTGCCAAGTGGCATTCTGGATTTCCTTAATAACAACACCTAGAGATATATTAAGAGTAGCCAGTCTCATTACCTAATTTATAAGATTATTTTTTAAATCATAGAAACTTATTAAGAAAATCCTCTTACTATCAGCTAAGGTACAGAGAAGCAAATAGCTAAGCTATTCCCTATAGTTGTGTTACAATTACCAAGTGCAAAAGGTTAGCTATCTTTTCAAAATGCTTTGCAACTAAAACAGGTGATACTAACAGTTGGCACAAGTAACACTGGCCTGCTTGTGGTCACAAGATGCTTTTGTTGTGTTGACATTTTAATTTAGCACTCAGAGGCCAATTAATATTTGAAACTCTTGCATTCTATTTGGCCTTGGGCATATGAAAGGAGTTTAATATTTTACTCTCCACCCTCTGTCTTATTTTAGAGAATATCAGCTCATGTCTCTTGGACATGGAACCTTTGCAATGCTGTACAAGTCAACAGTTGCAGAAAAAGAATTATTGTGTAGTCCCCATGCTGCCTTGTACCTGAAAGTCTGAAAGCAGGCAGTGGGCTCCCGTGATCCTGCGGAAGAGCATGTCTGGGGCGAGTTAGGTCTGCGCGGCTGAGAAACATTTCACAAGTTGCTATGGCACACCAGGACTCATAACTAGTTTTAGATTGGCATGTAAATTGTTCAGAGGGAAATTCTTATTGCCTCTGAGACCCTGCCATTCTGAGTTATTTGACAGTTTAAGGGAAATCATAATTAAAAAAAGAGACATAAATAATAGCCTGTGCAGTGTGGTGTGCAGAAATAAGTGGAACCATTTCATTTAAACTCTGGTGAGCTTTTAATTGCCTGGATTGCATTGTGAGGCGGCCTAACGGTTGATTGCTTCCATTATATTCCCTTGTTCTGTGCTGTTCATCCGCACAGTCGAAGCTTCAGTAGTTAACACAACAAAGTAACCACAACTCCACAACACAGAGGGTTTTAGAAATAATAATAATAATAATAATAATAATAATCATAGATCTACAGTGCCTTGCCACAGTCTTTTATATTTTTTGGACAAACTACATAGAGTGAATGGAAAACATTTTGTCCCTGTGGAAAGATCCACAGAGGACAATTTGGGAGAAGGCACAGAAAGAGGGCTACATAAAGGAGACTCTGGGAGAGACGGGTGCCTCCAAAACATACTAAAACGGGAATGCAGGTCTGCAGCTGGGAGCAGTGGCACAGATTAAAAGAATTTGGCCAACACAGCTATTCGATTGCCAAGAGGTACCAAACAAAAGATTTTCTCTCCTACTGCCCATCTTCCTCCTACTGCCCCAACCCCCCTGCAGCCGGATTGGAAAACTGGATTGGGCCTAAAAGCTTGTTTCTCTCTGTGCACTGGCCCAAAGCGTCCCTACAGGCTGCAGCCCCCTAAGGGACAACAATGCAAATAGATGTCCCCAGATCTCTGGCACAGAAGCTGCTTAACTCTGTTCTGCCCCTTCAACTCCCAGCCCCCCACCCCATCCTGTAGCCACCCCCCCCCTTTGAGCAATGGAGCTGGGAACCAATTTGATTCCCTTTTTCTCCAATGCAGCTGCAAGGCTCAGAGATACTGACATTTTTCCACTCTTATCAGTTTAATTACAGTTACCATGGCAGCAAAGTGCTAGTGCTTGGCAAAGGCCAACAAGAGATTTGCAAGACTGAGTTCAATTTTGATGCAGCTCACATGCAAAATAAAAAAAAAAAAATAAGAAACATACATACACTCTAACAAAGAACCCCTTGCGGAGTTTATGCTCCAGCCTTTTGTGGTTGTGTCTTTCCAGCCACACAGGGGTGGATCGCAAAGAATGTAGCAGCATTTGTTGCACCTAGCAAGATTAATTGGTTGAAGCAGCAGTCTTTCAAAGCAGTTACAACAATAATATTTTGGATCTTTTAGAAAGGCACAGAAAGCAGCCGAAGAGCAGGAAGGCTTTCGAGCAGCCAGCAGTGCAGAGCGCCGGCAAAGCGCATCTATGATAGATCATAACCTTACCAAAACTTTTCTCCCTTTTCTGCATGAGTTGACTTAGGCGTGCCTGAGTTGCTGCGGCTTCGCATTGAGCACCAAGCCCAAAGGTAGAAGTAGAACGGAGTCTCCTCGATTCGGCTCAAGCGTGGACTTGATACGCAGCCTACACCACCGAGGACCGACTACAGTGAAGCCACTTTGGGAGAGGGTCGGGGTGGAGGCAGGGGGTGGGGGAAGGGATGAGGGCGGTCGGACAAGACAGAGCGCACAAACGGAGCCCCTCGCAGCGTGGCAGTGTGCAAAATGATGGCGAATGACAAAGCCACATGCTTCCCTAACTCTGCCCGCAATCCTAAAATCCCAGCGGCCCTTTTTAGCTTCCTGGTAACAAATGGATTTGATTAAACTGTCACATGCAGCGTTAGCATAGCATATCATGTTCAATATGAAAAAGATCATAAATCTGACTCGTATTTCATAACAGCAGTCTGAGTAGCCCCTGTACCAATGCGCTGCCTCAGTTTGAATCTCAACCTATTAGCACATGGGCGGGCGCCTCCTTCCACGGAACTGCTCTGCTCCGGCCCTTTCACACCGCCCCCCTCCAGCATAGTCACTTTTCCACCACAACAGAACCACATTGTGTCCTTGTGGCCGAAGAGGGAAGAGGCAGAAGTGTCCCCAACAATCGGAAGCTGGTAATCTCAACTCTTGGGTGGGGGCAGAGATTGGAGCGAGTATGCATGGGGGGTCCAGAGGAACACCTAAAACCGACCTCACGTCCCACGTTTCCCACTTGCAAACTCTCCCTGCCCCTCTATCCCGGGGAGTCAGGGGTGCAGAAATGCTGCCGTTCCCGGTGAACTTTGACTATTAGCCACCGAGTCCTACTTGAGAGGTTCCGCGCTGCAACCGCTCTCGCTGCTTCCACTAACATCTTCCGCCTGCGTCTCTTTCATGTCTCATCATAAAAATAATGAAGCCTCACATGATTTAAACAAAACCGTCTCAGTAGAGATGCAGCCCGAGTGAAAGTTGCAGCGCCGAGCTGGGTTGCAGCTCCAGTTTATGCCTCATTAGGAGAGAGGCTCGGAAGGGGGAAAAAAAATTACCCGCATCCGCACACGCACGCGCGCGCCCACACACACACACACACACACACACACACACACACACACCACAAATAAGCCGCCGCGTGTGTACACAGTTGCTACACTTACCTTCTCAATTAAGCAATACAGGGGGAGGCCGTTCAGTGAGCGCAGTGGCTGCTTTGTAGCGCTTCTCCTTGGGAAAGGTCAAAAAGAAGCATTGTTTGAAAAAAAGAAGGAAAGGGAAGCGAATCTCTATTTTTTTAAGTTTAAAATAATGAGGTCCTTCAGGATCCGCCAAGTAATGGTGTTGACCGCATCCGAGCCACAGGTGTCCTCCTTTTGGGGAACTGCAGTCCGAAGCCGTCTCCCTCCGTCCAGGCTCCAGACAACTAAACCCCAGCAGCGCGCTTGGAGCCAAGCTGGAGGAAGCCCCAGCTCTCAGCTGCAAATCGCAATCCCTTCCCAGCCAGACATAATACAGCCAAAGAAAAGGTCACTCAGTTATTACTGAGCCGGCGGAGCCCAGGCAGCGCTTGTCAAGACCGCAGAGAAGCAGCTCCCTTCCGATTTAAGACTATTTACCTCTCGCCCCCACCCTGCTCTCTCTCTCTCTCTCTCTCTCTCTCTCTCTCTCTCTCTCTCTCTCTCCACACACACACACACTCTGTCGCTCCCTCGCTCGCTTTTGCGTTCCTGTTTTGCAGCTCAGTTAGTACAGCCGCCCTCGGAAGGAAAGTGCAAAGCAGCCAGGAGACAGATCGGGCTTTGTTGCTAATTTCCCAGGGTGAAAATTTACAAGCCTGTGAGTGCAGTCAGCACGACCGCGTACATATGCTCCTCGCAGGCGCTGGGGAGGACCCCTGGGCACAAAATGCGACCTCTGCACGGAGTCGACTTGGGAAGGACCCTACCTCTTGGACCCGTCCAAATGAACTCCTGCGAAAGAGCTCCAAGAAGAAAAGGGTAGGGTTCTTAAAATAATTGGGGCATTTTGGAATAGATGGCCACAGTTAAAGCAAAATTGCTCTCTAAAGCCATTTCTGAAGCGACCAATTAAAGAAATTAAAATAAAAGCAAGGGACTCAAACTACTATAGGATTCAGTGGCCAAAGCACACACACCTCCTTTTTAAGAAACCTAGGGGGCGGGGAGGGGCCCTACAGTCGCCCAGTGTCTGTCTTCCCTTCAGGAGCTCTGAAGTCTGTTCTTAAGTTTGTCACACGAGCAGGTCCAGCGAGGACTCGCAAGTCCCTTCCGCCTTTCTAATGGCCCAGAACCAGCCTGTGAACTTGTTCCCCATAAACCAATGCTGACCCCCTACCTCCACTCCGAAACGTACTTCCTGTGATTACTTGGATTCTTCACTATTTAAAACTTACATGCTTAAGCGAAAAACACTCAAGAGCTCTGAAAACTGTATTTTCAAGGCTATTTGGGATAAAGAGCCCTACTTTCTCCGACCATTGCCATCCTATCATCATGTAAGGCCTTCTCTGATAGTTTTCTTTCTTGAAAGAGGTCCCATTTTTCTTATCCTCCTCTCTTCTTCACTTTGCATCTGTAAAGGCCATTGGTAGCTGTAACATATCTTACTGGTTTTGTAAGTTTTCAAACTTCAGTCATCCTCCCTTTGCCCAGCTCTTAAAAGTCTCCCTCACCAGGCTTTACAAAGCCTTGTCAAAGGTCAAGCTTAAAAATAGTGCAAATCTGAATGACACTGGCTGTCATGTTTTAAAAGGCAAGAGAGACTCAGTTGCTGAACTATAAAAACTTTTTCTTCCCTACATCATCAGTTCTAATCTAATTCTTTTTAAAGAAAAAAAATAAGCAAAGCAGTCCTAGTGAATATTTAACTTTAATTTTGCTCATCTGCATAAAGAATACCAGTCTAGCATCAATAACTTATTTTTTGCCCCCTCCCTTTTCAAGGCCCCTACTAAAATCCTATGTGGTTTGCTTTCCTCTCCCTTTAAAAGGCAAGAAAACTTAGAACTAACCTGAAAAATAACGAAATTCACAGACGACAGGTTAGTAAGAACCCCTTCAGTTGGTTTGCTCTGTACATAAGCAGATTTCTTAAGTTTGGCTTTTCTGGCCCGACTACACAGGCGCACATGCGCCTCACCCATCCACACAGCTCAGGCTAAACTACCCCACCTCTCTGCTGGAGCCACTCTGAAAGCACCCCAGTGTGTGTGTGTGTGTGTGTGTGTGTGTGTGTGTGTGTGTGTCTTCTGTGCTCTCTCTCAGCCAATGTACTGAGAAGAAGAGGGAGGGAGGGAGAAGTATGTGTGGGGAAAGGGAGAAATAAAATCAAAACAAATGGTACAGCTAATGAGGACAATTAAATTAATTATGTTCAAGGAGATGAGATTTTTTTTTTCCTCCAACTGTATGATCTGTTACCCCTCGCTGGCAACCGCTGCTCTGTAATTCATGGCAACTGATTAGTGCATCTATGCAAATCTTTGTTTAAATCATTCAACTAATTAAATGATGGGATTATTCCTCTGCCTACGGTGACATCATTCGCAGTAATTAGTACTCTATTTGGACTGTGGCAGTGAGATTCCCGATATCAACACCAACCTGCAAAGACATTAACCACTTTGTCACCTTTTTTTTTTTTTTTCTTTTTTTGTGAAGGGACAAACATCCAGAGCTCTAATTGCATCCCACCCCCTTTTCCCCTCAATCTTCCTTTTCCTCTCAGTTTTACTTCCTCCACATACATTTGTACTGGCAAACTGGGGATCAAGGGAAGGAAAGAGGGAGAGCGAGAAGGAGAGAGGAAGAGGTGGGGAGGGGAGAGAAAGAGAGAGAGAGAGAGAGAGAGAGAGAGAGAGAGAGAGAGAGAGAGAGGAACTTAGTGAATAATATGCCAAACCACATGTGTAAAGGAATAAAATGGAATAGTTAACATTCAGCTCCATGCCATTCATTTTCCCCTAAAATGTAATGATAATTAGATGGGTCATAAAATGCTCTTCTTTTCATTATGACTGATGAAATGCATTAAAGCTGACAGGGTATTACCTGACAGTAATTAGGTTTTGTCATGAATTAAATTATTGGGAAGCAGGCTATCTCCCCAATCACGCAATTTACAGCAATTTTTTTTTAATCTGTGCTACAGAAGAGAGAGAGAGAGAGAGAGAGAGAGAGAGAGAGAGAGATAGAAAATAGCAGTTTTTCTCTTCATAATCATATGAATTATTCACAGAAAAATATCATCAGAAAAACCCCGTGCAGATGAAGGGGCTTTGCCACTTAATGTACCGCACAGATGTGATCATCCGCGGCTGCCGACAATGAAATATACAAGTGCACACAAAGTGAGCTGGTGAACAAGAGGTGGAATTTAATCATCTTCTGCTGACACTTTGTGAAAAACACCATTAACCCTCAGCGAACCCCCTGTTTTCCTGGCTCCCCACCACCCCAAAGTCTTACCCCTCCTGGCAGAGAAAAAGTGAAAGAAGAATTTGTGGTTTTGTTTACTCAGCCAAGCTAAAGGTTGGATCCAGCCAGGCAAGCAGTTTCTTCATTTCCTGAGAGTAAACTACCCAGTTTAATTACAGATCCTCCGGAAATCTTTGCAAAAGGATTGCCATAAAGAGATCTTTCGCCAGATCTTCTTAGTCTGTCTTTTGCCTGTACTCTGTCTCTTCAACTTATCATACATTTGATGAGAGAATTTACTTCATCCACCCCCCCACACTTATTCAAGAAAAAGGAAAGGCAGAATGTCTTTTACAAGGGTCTCAGATTGTCATACCTTTATGAGGGGGAGGAGGGAGGAGGATGATAGAATGGGGTGGAGGGGATTGTTGAGGGGTGATCCGATGTATACTACTTACCTCTGCTTAAAGGAGATCTCCCACAAGAAAACAGTATGTATATATATGTATCTTTCTAAATATGTCTTCAAGTTTTCAGCTGTCTTTTTCTTTAAAACACACCTCACAGAATACTTTTGTGTGCGGGTGTTCAGTAATGAATTCTGTGGCGTCCCAAAGATGTCTCTGCAAGTTGCCGTCTTTATTTTTAGGGCTGCAGACAGGTGCTGGGGGGAAGGCCAAGGTAGTACACCCTACAGTCCAGGTGCAGTCAAAGGTCCTGGTCAAGGGAAGGACAATAATGCCCCACCACACACACGCCCACCATCACTCTTCGAAATTCAGCAACACGAATGAAAGAACCCTCTGCCTGCTTCTGCCTTCCGGGTTGGCTATGTGTTCCTCTCTTTCTCACTTTCTTCCCGAACTGCATACAAAACCTGAGTGGGCCAGAGCTGCTCCTCCAGTATTTAAACACCTCGCCAGGTCCCTAGTTAGCAGCTCCCTTCAGCTCATCCAAGAAGCTGACAAGTACTGTTAGAGGAGGCTGTACATGTTGCTCTAATGGACCTCATTAAGTTCTACTTACAGATGTTCTCTTAACATAATTGATCTGCGGTGAGTTGAGAGGACTGCAACTTATTCCCTAGCCCCCAATTATGGTTGGGTAATTAGATCCCCAACCTCCAATTTTTCACATTCACCCTTCTAACATTCCAAAATATCAAAGTATCTCTCTCTCACCAAAGCTCCCCCTTACCGGACTCCACTCCACTCACTGTATTGACAGTTAGATCTGCTCTAACCTTTGTAGTGACGCCAGTTTTAATGGTGCATTCAGTCCATTGACAGAGCTGTTTCTTCCCCCAGCCTCTCCTCTTCTCTCTCCTCTCCACGCTACCGTCCCCCCACCCCCTTAACCCTCAGAAACAAAAGGGTAAAGAAAAAAAAATCCTCTAACTTGTATAGTTTGTACTTTTGATAAAAGGTTTCAGTGATGAGCTTTGGCAGTGACGCTTCTTTTCTAATGTCTTTTTATCTGTATTAATTCCTCAGATGAAAACTTTAAGGAACAATGAAGGAGAGGGGTAGTGCTCTGAAACGGTGAGAAGAAAAAAATTACACAGCACACCTGGGACAGATGAAGCCAAACTAGTGCTTTTATAATGCCAATCAGCAGGGCTGTTATCGTCCCTCTAATTAGGAAAGCAGCCTAAAACAGAGAGCACTTGGGGAAATGGTAATGTTATGGTTTTGCACTTAAAAGGAGAGACATTTCCTGCACTGTAAGAATCTAGGATTGGGGCTGACAAGTCCTTTAATTAATGGGCAGGATTCCCTGTGTGTGCAAGTGTGTGTGTGCATGTTTTAATTCATAAAAGTGGACAAAGGGTGCGGGGGGGGGGTGTAGGAGGCTGACAGGGGAGGGGGAGTGAATGATTAGTTTGAAGATGAACAGAGTTCATAGCTACATTCATCCCTTCGCTTTTGCTTTTTCAAACCCCAGAGGACTAAGGTGCCGAACTGGAGTGAGCTGTTTTTATAGGAATTTGAATGTTGTACTGAATAGAAGCCCCAGGCCATGGGCCAAGCACAAAGTAGGAAGGAACCCACATTTCAAGTGAGCAAACCCTGGTGTCCTGGGTCGCCCCAATTCACTATCTTCTTGGGTTCCTATTTTACCTAGTTCATCCGGACTTTAGTGTGGACTATTTTTCCACACACAAGTGAACAGGATTCTCTTTCATTTTCCAGCACTGAAGAAGTACTTAGCTTAAATAATTCCAGGAACACGATTACTCTGACTGTTGAAAAAAAATTTTGGTATCATAGTTTAAGAAAAAGAGTTAATATTTATCTTTTTGAGGGTTTTGAGATTGAACACTTTGAACCAAGCAGCATCAGTTTCTCAATACTATTTTAAATGGTTTTTTAATGCCTAGGAAAATGTCTTCAATGACTCTAGGAGATATTTTTCAATTTCTTCCTTTTTTCTCTCTGAAATTATTCACAAATATGCATATCGTGATACATGTACATATATAAATACAGAGGGAGTGGGCTGTTTAATGGAGTAATTGATCTAAGATTTGGTAAGATCTTATCCAGAATATAATGTTTTTCCTCTAAATAAATCCAAGTGCTCTATTGCCACCTCAGATATACCAGAGAATTGCCTAAAATTAGCTACTGCCACTAAGAGGAACATACTAAAGGGATGCTGATTTTATGAAAGTTGTCATGATTGATTAAACAAATTTATCTTACATCACACTAGTGCTTGACTTATGAAACTCACTATGTAAAACAAACCAGATTCTTAAGAGTAGCATAGCCTATTCATTCAATATTTTGTCATAGTATCAATGTCTTTGAGTGAGAAACACAGCTTCTGTCTTCAAAATGTCACTACACTGAAAGCCTTAAATTTAACCTCATATGAGGACAGGGTTTTACAAGAGTGGTTATTTTTGGAAAGAAATTTAACTTTGTGAAAAAATGGAAAGAACAAATAATCCTCAAAGAAATCAATGGTGTTAGCAGTTTGCTTCTCTAGTTGAGATAGGAAAACTGTTTCCTAGATCAGAAAATGAAACTACATGGTCTAGTGTTCAATATCACAATGAGGGTAAAAGAATAAACCGAGAGGAGACACTGAGATTATTTTTCTAGTTTATTAGAGATCCCTTTCAGTAGAATTTAAAACATAATAAATATCACATTGGTAGTACTGATGGGAAAAAAAGTCTTCATCATTTTAAAAGAAAACCATTTCCCAAACAAATTAGGACATCCCATTCTTGTGTTCCTCTGGACAGCAGACACAATAGTTTAAATGTCCCCATGCAATTGATTTAACTCTCAAATCACCACACCCAGCTTTAATTCACTGTTTTGTTTTTATGGGTATGAATTTTTAGAAGGATAAGAGATACTTGTAGAAGAAAATGAATATGAGTTTTAATTTACAGTGAATTTGGGTTGGTAATAAGCTTAACAAAAGAAATGTTATAGTAAACAATACTTTGCTTCAGTTTATATGAAAGTAAAAAACAAACAGAAAAACCCAAAAGTTTCTTAATATATTTGATACATTCTTGATGCGTTTTTTCTGAGTTACTCTGTAAAAGCCACTAACTTTCAGCTTAAATTATGTGATAAACTGCAATATCAAATATTGCCAATAGTATTCTATATACATTTAAATCTTTCAAAAATTTTTCTAATTCATTAACTATATACCTATCACAACAGACTTACTCTTATGTAAAACAAATGCAGGAGGTCACTGTAATGACCCCTACCCTCCTACAAGTTTTGTTAAGTTTGTGTCCTTAGGATTTCTCTCCTGAAATTGGACCCATCTGACTCACTTTTCCACATATTGTATTGAATACACTCATCAGCCACTGCCAGGAGAAAAGTGATCTGAAACCTCAGAATGATACTATGTCTCAGAAACTGGGCCAATCTGGTACCTCTTCAAGCACCTCATTGTTGGTATTGCTTCAAGTTCAGTTAGACAGTTTTTTTTTTTAAACTATAGTAGTTAATTCTTACGTGAAAGACAGTCACCATGTCTTCATATTTCAGAAACAAATTTAATCTGTTTACCTTGGTGAATTCTTTTAGAGGTTAAATGTATACAGTCTAAAAGAGGTTGACACTTGATTTATGATTCCCTATTTTTTGTGAGTCTGAATGCTAGCTGGAAAGTTTACATCTGTACGTGGCCCTGAGCCAGGTTGGATGGGTAATTACCTAAAGAAGCTAAATGTAGTGCAGGTCAGGGGCTGTTCTGTTTTTATCTAAGTATTTTATCTTCTCTGTTGCTTGCCTGATCCAGTTTATGCCCATAAATGTTGCCTCTGTGCTTTATTACTTTCCAAGAAATGGGTAGAAGGATTTCAATCCAGATTTTAAATGTATGCTATTCTATTTTAATTAGGCCCCCTGAACAAAGAAGGATCATACAAATATTTCTACATTCTAAGAGTAAAGTTACAGCAAGTATCTACTATACTGTGGAGCTTATCAGAACAGTTTAATAAATGGTACAAATTAATGTTGTAATCCAGCTTGATAAATAAGTATCACCTATATGATGTCTAAAGTGGAAAAATAACACACAAATAGGAAGAGGCGATGCATAGTTGCACTAGATACAGTCATTATTAAAATCAACAACTTTCTGATAGATATAAAGAAAGAGGGGGAAAAAGGAAGACAGTGTAATTTTCACCCAAACCAAAATTCTCAACCCAAACAAAAGTGCTTCTCAAAAACTTTGAGCTTTTTGTAGAATTCACATGGATATGAATGGGCATATAATAGAATTACTAGTATTAAGTATCATATACCAGATTTAAAATTCTGTTTACAGTGAGGAAACATCTTGGGTAACAATTAATATGATGCAGCTCTGCCATGTTATATCCCAAAGTATTAAAGAAAACATTAGCAAGACAAAATACAGTATCAGGTCTCAAACCAAGTAAGCCTAGAATCTGGATAGAACTTCCGCATGACAAAAGCAGAGCAATTTTCTTGCCATCATCAGATTTCATCTTATGATAAAGTAAACACCTAGGGGCTGGGGAGATGGCTCAGTGGAAGAAGCACTTGCTTGAGTTCAATCCCCGGTTTCACAATAAATAAATAAATAAATACCTAGCATGATCAGGAAGCTATCTGTGGTTTTCTCCTATTCTTCCTGCAGGTCTACAAGCAGAGACTCAATGAACCAAACAAAGCAAATGCCCTTGCATTGATATTTGGGGCAATTAAGTGTTGATTCCCAGGCTCCTCCATCCTTCTAATTACTATTGTGTTTGCCTTTGGAAATACCATCTTTCAGAAGCAAAATGGGCAGCATCTATGAAGTAGGAGCATCACTTGTTTATTGCATGTTGTCTGTTTTGTTTTCTATCAGCAAAGTTCCAAATACCGTGGTAGAGATATCCTGGATCGAGAAGATGCTGAGACTTTTGGATTGTTGTGTACTTTATGTTCCCAAGCTTTTACAGAACCAGGCCAAAAATAAAGAAACACTGGGATCTCAGTAGAATGAATGAATGTCTAATAGACACTAATGAAATCATACTCATATATGGGCATCTTGTCTTCCTTTCTAGATATAAATCTGAGATTTTTGTTGTCATTGATTCATCAGAGAGTATCTAGGGGCAATCCACCTGTCTTATGTTTTGGAAGCTTAGGAAGTGCCCGATTCAATTATTTGTAAAGAAAAAGTGATCATTAAATATCAAAAAATGCTGTGGAACAAAGAAAATTAGACTTAAAATGAGAGTCAGTAAGGTTGTGTTTCTGAATAAGTAATTGAAAGGTATGGAAACTGAAGCAAAACTAAAGATATGCCAGAAGAAAACATCTTTTTAATCTGTAACTGTAGACTTAATTCACTGTACTGAATTCACTGTAAAGCAATAAAAGAAAGCCATAAAATTTGGATCATCAAACTTCTGAATTGTAAGAAAAATATATTACTTAATTTTAAAATTTTTATTATTTTTATTTTTTTGGCAGAACCAGGGATTGAACTCAGACACTTATGCTTGACACTTATGCTTTTACATTTACATACTTATTCTACTGAGTCATCTCCCCAGTCCCAATTACTTAAAATTTTAAAGATAAAAATAAGAAAAGGGGACTGTTTATTCACAAAGGAAACAAAATTCCAGCTATCACCAGACATTACAACTGCAAATATTTTAAGACGATGAAAACAAAAATCTGAAAGCTTTACAAATATCATGTCTGATAAGCAAATAATATATTTTTGTATATACATGTCATAGAAAAATGCAACAGTACTCATATAACTTTACAAGTAGCATTTGCATAACTTTAGAAATCAGTTGCTTGATGTGTTGTTCCAAACGGATATCAGAGAGTTTGATTTTCTTTTTTGTGGATCTGGGGATTGAACTCAGGCCCTTGCACTTGCCAGGCAAGCGCTTATTCTACTGAACTATCTCTCTGGCCCCAGAGAGTTTGATTTTAAAGTGCAAAGGTTGATGTCATGGGAAAAGCAAGTCCATCTACTTTCATCAAAATTTTAAAAGCTATTTTATTTAAAGATACTGAGGGCCTCAGTCAGGGTATCATGCATGCTGAAAAGTTGCTCTGAATCTGAACTGCGTTCTCAGCTCCTGGGTACACATTACAGCATACATCCCTAGGAGGATGCATGATCTACCACTTGCCTTCATGTGTTTTCCAATCTTACCAGGAAACATGTGTCTCATGTCTCAGCTCCCCCAAGTGCTGCAGTGACAAGTGTGTGCCACCACACCCAGCTCATGTCTTATTTTCTACCTTACTCTTTGGGTGGAATCTTACAGAAGATCCAAAAAGGTAGGGAGCCAACTAGCATCTATGAGCTATCTAAAATATTAATTTACATGTTGAGATATTATACGTTTCAGTTTCTGAGTGCTATACAAGGCAATCTATTGACTTTTTCCGTTTTCAATGTTTTTCCACTCGTTAATAAAGTCTTTATGGAGACTGGGTTTGTTTGATGGATTAGGCAATATAATCCCCTCTCTCAAATTGCAATAGTAAGTTAGTAATTAGTAAGTAATGTATTGCAATTTGTATCTTCTGAATTTCAAACATATGTTTGCTCCATTACGTTTAAATTTATGACTTCTTCGTGGAAATTCCAAAAATGGTACTTGATAATATTTTTTTCATCAGCAGAGTTGAAAGGAACCAATGTTCATGTCACTTATTTAGTTTAACATATATTGTTCAAGTCTCAAGTGTGCAGTTATCCTACATGATAACATTTATATCTGACAAATCACATATGTAATTTCCAGTTGTTATGATGGTAGATTCTAAACTTTTTTCTTGATATCTTTTTTTTATTAGTTTGAATCAAATAGTCCAGCATTACAATTTTTTGTTGTTGTTATTGTTGTTTTTTTGGGGAAAGAAATTGAAGGATCCATAGTTTTAGCTATGGTACTTTAAAAAATATTTATGTATTTAATTCATTTATGAATGTATTTATTTATTTATTTGGTACAGGGTCTCGCTATGCAGCTCGGACTCATAGTGATCCTCCTGTCTCAGCCTCTTCAGTGCTGGGATTATAGGCATACGCCACCATGTCTGGCTTCAGTGGTAGGCACAGCCGGCTCAGTATGTAGTACAGGGGATTGAACGTGGGTTCTTGTGCTTACCAGGCAGGTGCTTAGATCACTGAGCTATCTGCCTGGTCCAGCTGTGGTACTTCTTAAAAATGAATTTTTACAGAATCTCAAACTCAGAGTAAAAGTATTAAAATAGTAAAAGAAGTTTTTATATAACTTTAACCCAAATTTGTTGTTTAGATGTTGTCTTACTTTATCATTCTCTGTCCTTTACATTTACATACAAATACATATTTTACTTGACGTATTTAATAATGTATTAGAGATACTGTGGCTTTTACCCTTAAATCCTTTACCATGATTTTTAGGCAAAGAGAAATAAAGATCAAAGTTTAATATTCTCTTAAGTAATTAAATCCTGTTATAAAAACCAGGAATTTCAACAACAGTAAAATACTGTGTACTACCTAACCTGAAACTTGTATACAATATTTAATTAATTAATTAATTAATTTTTGTGCAGGGTCTTACTACACAGCTCAGACTCGTAGTGATCCTTCTATTTTCAGCCTCCTTAATGCTGCGATTACAGGCATGTGCTCCATCGCCAGCTCAGTGCACCCGGGAGCGGGGCCAGTGTGGTATGCGGTGCCAGGGATGAACCCTGGGCCCTGCACTTACCTAAGCAAGCACTTAGTCCGCTGAGCTATCTCGCCAGCCCTTTGCATACAAATTTCATCACTTGAATACCAGGATCTTTTATAGTTTACCCTGTCCTGTCCCCATCAAGGATACAGGGGTTAGGATCATGATTATATTTAGATCTTATAATACTCCTTTCTTTAGGATAAACTTTATACTCCCAAATAGATTTCTTCTCATGGTCAGTGAAGTCTGGAAAAAGATTACACACCATCTTGGTTTACATTTAGTCTTGTCTAACAAACTGCAAAACTTGGTTTTTCTTACTCTGTATTTTTACTGACTCAGAATACCAGGGAATAGATTGTCAGAAACTTGCTTTTTTGTTGACTTAGTTTTGTGCTCCAAAAATCTAGGTTTGAAATCACTGAACTCAGGTAATGATAGATTTAGAAAGAATCTTACTAAGATCAGTCAGAAAGGTAATAGAAGACAGGAATAAACTGAGGATAAGGAATGAAGAAAGAATTAATTGGAAAATGGAGGAGGTGGAAGATTTTGCAGCAGGTACTTGGGAGTGTCTACCATACATGCACATCTGGTCAAGAAGATAACTCTGGACAACAAAATAAAGACATTAACTTGGCTTTTATAATTTTAAGATCCATTAAAAAATTGTTTCCTGAATAATTATGACCTGCTATGTAGGAAAATATTTCTGCACACATGTACAACTGAAAAATAAAGTCACAATTTTTTTCTTTCTCACAATTTCATATATTAAAGTTCATCATATATGTAGCATGCACTTGATTTAGTTAACCATATCACCCTCATTGGAAGAATGCCTGTCCTATCTGTTTATGTATAACATTTATTTCTCTCCCCAACAGTTTCATATGGTGGAAGCTCAAGCCCCACGGTGGTGATACTGGGAGGTGGTTCGGAACTTTCAAGAGCTGGGCCTAGTAGGAGGTCCTTAGATCAGCTGCAGTGCCCAGAGGCTCTATGGCTTCCTATCTAGCAATGTAGACACTTCCCATGTCCTTCCGCTGTGATACCATCCACACCACGGGGTCCCTACCAAAGGTCAGAGACACCCGGTTTTGGACTTCTAGCCTCCCATGATATAAACCAAATAAACTTTTCTTTACAGAGGCACCTGGATCTGCCCATTTGGTTGAAGTACTGAAAGCAGAATGATGCACGTCAACACAAGCATTTTGTTTACATGACTTTAGAAGTTCCATTAGTTTCTGAAAAACTGGACCACGAAACTTATTTTTTTTTTCTTTTTAGTGGTAATGAGGATCGAGCTCAGGACCTTGCACTTGCCAGGCAAGTGCTTATTCCGCTGAGCCATCTCCCCAGCCCCAAACCTGTAACTTAGTTTTTAAAAGACTTTTATGAGTATAAAATTATAAAACATGTCTTTTCTATACCATTCTTAGTTTAAAATTACATGTAGTGCCTGAACAGCTAAGACTACCAAAAAGCTGTAATAAAAAGTGATTTACAAATCTATACATGTGTAATGCGAGTGACTATTGTAAAACCATGCAGATGATCAACAAATATGTAGAAAATGGTTGGCTAAATCAAAGTAAAGGTATTTTGAAGGATAAAATATATTATATAGACATAATACATGACTGGATATTATTTCATCAAATCTTTCTTCATTAGAAGATAAATATGAACTTTGTAAGCATCTCATGAAACTACCTTGTATGTTCCTTTTGAGTTTCCATAATAGAGAAAATACTAGACTGTTAAAAAGTAAACCCAATAAATCTTGGAAACATTTGTTATTTCAGAGAAAAATGAGGCTACTTTTGTTACTCTTCCACTGAGATATAATAGAGGTGTCCCTAGAGAGCATATTTGTGATTTTTTTCTTTTTTCTTTTCTTTTTTTTCAAAACCGGGGATTGAACTCAGGCCCTTGCACTTGCCAGGGAAGCACTTATTCCACTGAGCCATCTCTCCAGCCCCAGTAATATTTTTTAAGTGAAGTGGTCATCCAGAGTATCTCCATTATGGCTACTTAAGGAAAAAAAAATTCTACAGTTTTTTTGGTGGTCCTGGAGATTAAACCAATGAGTTCTAAGATATATCTTTAGCTCTTTGTTTAAAATTTTAGCTTGAGACAGGATTTCAGTAAGTTGCCCAGGTGAGCCTTGAACTTGTGATTCACCTGCCCCATCCCTTGAGCAGCTAGGATTATAGGGTTGTACCACCGTGCCCAGCCTAAAGTGCCATTTAAACATTACATATTAAAGTGATATCATATTACTTATTAAAATAAATAACTTGAACTATATTACTTGTTTACATCTTTTCAAGTGTAGCATTTACCATATCTTTAAATATTTTAGCGGAATTCGAAATCCCCCAAATCCCAAAATGCAATTCAAATCCCCTCATCAATCACTGAAAAATATCAATATGGAGTATCAGTAAGCATCAATTTGTAGTTAAGAAGATATTTAATATAACCAGCTGCTCCCTTTCAATCACTTGTTGTCTTAGTTACTTTTCTTGTTGCTGAGACAAGATGACTGACACCTAAATTTAGAGAGAAAAGTTTACTTCTCTCGCAGTTTGTAGAGGTTTCAGTACATAATCAGCTGGCTCCAAGGGAGGGTGGCACAAGGCAGAAGAATAGAGGCTTATGGTGTGCAGGAGCTGCAGGAGACAGCAGAGGAAGTGTGTGTGTGTGTGTGTGTGTGTGTGTGGAGAGAGAGAGAAACAGAGAGACAGGCAGACAGAGAGAGAGAGGGAGAGAGAGACAGAGACAGAGAAAGACAAGAAGAGAGACACAAAGAGAGACAGAGAGAGGGAGAGACAGAGAAAGACAAGAAGAGAGACACAGAGAGAGACAGAGAGAGGGAGAGAGACAGAAAGAAAGGGGGAGAGAGAGAGGGAGAGACAGAGACAGAGAGAGGGACAGAGAGAGGAAGAGAGAGACAGAAAAAGAGACACGGACAGAGAGAGACAGAGGGACAGAGAAAGAGGGAGAGAAAAAGAGAGAGAGAGGCAGAGAGACAGAGAGAGGGACAGAGACAGAGAAAGAGACAGAGAGAGACAGAGAGAGAGACAGACAGACACAGAGAGAGACACAAAGAAATAGAGAGAGGGACAGAGAGAGGGAGAGAGAGACAGAGAGACAGAGAGAGAGAGAGATAGAGAGGGACAGAGAAAGAGGGAGAGAGACAGAGAGACAGAGAGAGAGAGAGACAGAGCGAGACAGGGAGGGAGACAAAGAGAGTGAAAGCGAGTGAGAGAGAGACAGGGAGAGCGAGCTTTCTGTCCCATGCAGACTACCTATTCCCAGGAGATATAGCACTCACATCCTTAATCCCAGCACTAGACCGCGAACCAATCACAAATTCCAGATTCAGCCATCTCCAAAAATTCCAGCCCCCATGACCACATGACCACATGAGGTTGCGGGGGACATCCGGACACAAAGCATAACACCTGCTAAAATCTCAGTCACAACAGGTCCAACTCTCTGAAGTTCCTTGGGTCTGGGTTTCCATGGATATTACCAGATGGCATTCGGACCAGAGCTAGATGAGAAGCAAGGTTCCCATGTGGGTCCTGGAGAGAGTCACACTTGCGATCCTGGTGACTAGAAGGAGTGATGGGGACTCTCCTCGTTGTGCAGCAGCGTGACCCTGGATCACCACAGGAAATGTGTCTTATTTGTAATTTCTTGGCCCAGGCTTCTCACTTCCCAATGTGGTGAGGTCGTCTGAATGACTGAACACACACAGAACCCCTCCACTCTTCCCCTTCCACTCCCATCAAATCTCATTCATTCAGTTACATCTTCTTTCACTCTCCTTATAAGTACCCTAAGCGTACAGGGACCTAAGGTTTTATTTATCTATTTATTTGGTGCAGAGTCTCACTATGCAGCTCAGACTCATAGTGATCCTCCTGTCTCAGCCTCCTCAGTGCTGGGATTACAGGCGTGCACCACCATGCCCGGTTTCAATGGCTGGCATGGTGTGCCCGGGGTTCAGAGGCCCGCACAAAATGCAGGTGGTACCGGAGATCGAACCCAGGTCCTTGAGCTTGCCAGACAGGGACTTAGACCACTGAGCTATCCCCCCAGCCCCTTGGCTACTGTCTTGTGTCTACAGATAAGTTGACAGAATTTTTTGTCAAACCCATAGATTGTGTACCATTCTTCCTTCTGTGACTTCTCGTTTTCTTGCTTGATTTTATCACTTTACATTTATGAATGTGGCAGCTAGTTCATTTCAGCCTTTTCCTAGCTATGATTGTGCTGTGTTTTTAAATATTATTTGGTCCTTCCTTTTTCAGAAGGCAATGCTGCATATAATACATAATGAAAACACACTTAGGAGGCTGGGGAGATGGCTCAGTGGAATAAGCGTTTCCCTGGCAAGTGCAAAGGCCTGAGTTCAATCCCCAATTCTGACAAACAAACAAACAAACAAACAAAAAGAAAAAGAAAAAGAAAAAGAAAGAAAGAAAGAAAGAAAGAAAACACACTTAGGACCCACAGAGGAATTATTAGGTAAGTTTTTTTTTTTTTTCTGAATCAGATCACTGGCTACCAAAGTAAAGTTTTGAGGCCTGCACTGAGTCTTCCACTTTCTGCCTGGCAAGTGCAAGGTCTTGAGTTCAATCCCTGGTACAAAAAATAATTTAAAAAAGTAACCACTTCCTTCATGGTTGCTCTTGCTACGAATGGAGGACTACCTACCTCTGTCCGACAGAACATTCTAGGATGATGGAAATATTCTCTTTATTTAAAGCCCAGTACTTCAGCTTCTAGCCACATGTGAACCTCTGATTTTATACTTTAATGAATTTAAATATCATGCATGATTAATGGCCATTATGTATTTATAATGTAATGGTAAATACTTTTCCTGGATATTCTTGCAGTTCGATATTTCTAAGGCTTGCTATGCCCCATTCATCCCTTCAGTCTAGAAAATCCTGCTTCTCAGAATAAATACAGACTAGACTTATTTTCTATGGAATGCCTCTGTGCCATTGAGTCTGCAGCCTTTCCTTTCTTACGCCTGTCAGTGATTCCCCCCTCTGGTACCTCTGGCGCACTGTCGTATCCTGTAGTTGAGCTGCCTCACAGAAGTGTATTTTTCTCCTGAATCAGACTTAAACACTTTTAAAGTTTAGAAACTCTGCCTAACATTGCTTATGCGTTCCTGTTGGCAACTATCTTACGCTGGGCACCTGGTTGCTGTTAAATAAATACTTATTGCACGGACAGAGTAGTTTGCATCAGCGAGCAGGGTGACTGGGTAGATGGTTCCCAAATGACAGAAATACTACTTCTTTTTACTGCAATAGTCCATGGACTATTTTAATGATTTTTTTTTTTTTTGAGGGTAAAAGGTTTAGGAAAAGTGTCTGAGAGCCAGAATATGCAGTTAGAAAGGTTGGCGAGGAGAGAAGCAATTTCTTGGAAATTGCAGTGTGAAGTTCAGCAGTCTTGCAAGCCCAGGTTTCTCTGTCTGATTTCTTCCTCCAGTGTGAAATATACCTAGGCAGAACAGACTGCCAGCGTGAAATTGTAAGCTTTCTCTCATGTGTGTGGAAAACCACAGGGTGGCTCCCACCACTAGTGATTTCAGATCAGTCTAGGCGTTCTGGTTTAACTTTATATGACTTCTTTAAGCAGTTAGCTATGCTATTCCTGTAGAGCATCTATTTAGACTGTGAGCGCGAAGACTGTTCTTTCTGAACTTTCTAGAAGAGGGTGGGGCAAGAAAGGTAAATGACACAACCAGTAAACAATGCAAATCCTGCTGACCGAAAAGAGAGAGAACCTCTTCCACAGCATGAAAAATTCTTAATAAGTCTGAAAAGAGGTAAGTTTGAAGTGATAGGCCATGTTTCAGCAACAAAATGCAGGCCACAAACATTTCTGAAAGACGTCAACAATGTCTAGAATTTGCTGATATATATGACCTGCATTTTGGATGTAACAGCCAGGAAAATCTCATTTTTGTAGACTTCACTTGCAGATCTCTGTGGTCTGGTCTAGCTTTAAAATGCTGAATATAATTCAGCATTTATGATAATTTGAACTAGGCTCAGCTGAAATTTACTTTTGTATGATCTATGAAGCAAGGATTTCCTAATAGTGTAAACAAGATTGCTTGAGGCTTTTAACCAAACTGTTCTTAAAATTTTTTAACACATTGTTTGATACAAATGGGTTCAGCTAATTTGAAATGATTCCCACCTATTTATTAAAGCATGCAAGAAAAGTCTGTTACTTAGAAGTGTTTTTAAGAGCAACTAAATTTAGGGTGAATTTCAAATATCTGCGTATTTATTAAAGTTTGTAGTTAATTTTGTTCTTAATTCAGGTTGATTTTTCTAAGGTTGACCCTATCAAAGAGGCTTTCCTGTGATCAGAAATGTCTATAAAAGGGTGATAAAATGTATGGTGAATATTTACATTTTAAAAATTTATTGCAGTAAAAGACACATTGTCCTTAATTCCCTTAGAGTACTTTCCTATGCTTTGAACACACCCCATTATTCTTGCTATTTGCTGAAGCAATCCTGAAAGTCTTCTATTCTGAGTGTCTTTAGGAGGCATTATTAAAAAAATACAGTGAATATAGCTGCCCATGCCATCTGGTGGAAAGATAGGCTCTTAAAAAAATTAGGAGGGTTGGTGGTATAGCTCAGCGGATTAAGCGCTTGCTTAGGTAAGCGCAGAGCCCAGGCTTCGATTCCTGGCTTCGCATGCCATGCCGGCCCCATCCCCTTGTGTGCTGAGCGGGTGATGGAGTCCGGGTGTGGTGGTGCATGCCTGTAATCCTAAAATTAGGGAGGCAGAGAGGATCACTATGAGTCCGAGCTACGTAGTGAGACCCTGCAAACACACACACACACACACACACACACACACACACACATCTTTAAAAAAATAATTAGAGTATGTCCTCATCAACTCTATTCACCGGGTTGGGCACACTATGGCTTCCAGCTCTTCTTCCAAGTCTGTGAAAGTGAAGCCTTTTTGGGCCAGCCAAATAACTCAGCGGATTAAAGCCCCTGTAAATTAGGCACAGTGGCTGGGTTTCGATCCTGCGGGCCAGCCCCTCCTCTGGGGCTCGCTGAGAAGGTCATTGAGACTGGGCACGGTGGTGAGTGCCTGTAATCCCAGCTCTTGGGAGGCTGTAAACGGGCGGATCACTACGAGTCCAATCTAGCAGTGAGACCCTGAACACCTTGTAGACCCTTCCCTAAAATACAAAAATAAATAAATAAATAAATAAATAAGTGAAAAATAAAAGAAAGTGAAGCCTTCTTAAGTGATTCAGAATACTGAAGAAGCCCTAGTAGTTTATCTATATTTGAGCACCTTATTCTTCCATTTTACTTTGTTTTCTTTGTTGCCTTGATTTGTTTAAAACACATTCACTATATGTTGATATTAGTTCAATATCAACTCAGATTTGGCTGGGCTTTTGTGGTAATTACTCTTAGAGGAATAATTAAAAATGCAGAGCTTCTCAAAATTGGCCATAATTCTGATAATCATTCAACTTCATCAAGATTGCAATGAATTAATACAGAAATTGTAAGGTTAGGTTAGTTTTTATGAGGTCTTAATTTTCTTCTTCAACATGTTAGCATGGCCATAGACTTACTGATGTTGACAAAATTTGTGCTTATACAGACTACATGATTTTCTTTACCGTGCTGTGGAACTGAGATTTTAGGTAAAACGACTTGACACTTTGCTTCATTTAAGTACAACAGAAAAGGCCAGGGAGATAGCTCGGTGGTCTAAGTACCTGTCTGGTTATCTCAAGGACCTAGGTTCAATCCCTAGCATGCCATGCCGGCCCTGTACCAAGCTGGCCATTGAAAAGACACAGGGTAGCACACACCTGTAATCCCAGTGCTGAGGAGGCTGAGACAGGAGGATCACTATTAGTCTGAGCTGCATAGAGAGACACTGTGCCAAAAAAAAAAAAAAAGCAAAAGTTATCCTGAAGATCTGTACAGAAGTACAAATGATACACTTTACAAAAATGAATATCAAAAAGATTTGCTCAATAAAGCACTATATGTAGTTTAGAATAAGTTAAAGATCACGGAATTAAAAGAATGAAAGTCTCTGGGAAGATAGCTCAGTGAAATAAGTGCTTCCCTGGCAAGCACAAGGTCCTGAGTTCAATCCCTGGCATCTCAAAAAAAAAAAAAAATCAGTCCTCTAAAAGAATGAAGGAAATATTTGGCATCACTTTCTATATGCTTATAAAACTAAAAAGAGAATCATTTCTACTGGAAGGTGTCTGCATAAAATTTCCGTGGTCTTCCTTTACAAGAATATTTAAAAATACTACTGTCTGGGGTAGGGAGCTCAGTAGCATAAGCATATGGCAAGTGTGAGGTCCCAAGTTCAATTCCAAGTAGCAAAAAAGAGAAATATACTCTTTTGGTAACATGTAGAAGAGAGGTGTTCTAGTGACACTAGTGGACATATTTACATTAGTACATAGAGAGCAATGCCTGTGGGGCATACAGTTGAGTGCAAATCTTAAATCTCCCAAGTCTTTTGAACATTTTAAAACTTTATTTAATTAAATAACATTTGTTAAAAAGATGTATATGTATATCAATACATATACATACATATACACATACATGTATATGTGGAGTATTATTGGATGCTTCCATACATGTATATATGGTATCTTTTAAATCAGTGTAAGCAAATCCATTTCCACATACTATATTCTTCATAAGAAACATTTTATGTCAATGAAATGATTTTTTTTCAGCTTATTAAGTTCAATACTTCTGTGGTCATAATACATGAATTGTACTTATTACTTCTTGGCATAGGGAGGGTAAAATTATGTAGAAAATACAATCTGTTGAATTGGTTTCTAGAGATTCTCATATACAAGGATTAAAGTTTAATGATATCTAAATTATTTTCTGTTCTTTTTCTTTTCTCTCTTCAAAATTATAGTGAATGGGTCAAAACCTTTAGCTTAGTCTCTAAAATCAGGAGCAAGAAAAAAAGTGTCCACTATCACTTCTGTTGAATATAACCCACACAATCAAGCAAGA
>NW_004524588.1:7688111-7694394 GCF_000260255.1 Octodon degus
ATGAAAAGAAGATAAATTATCATTACTGTATTTGTAGAATACAGGATACTCTACATAGAAAACGAACCCAAAATTCCCACCAAAAACTCTTAGAATGATCAAATTCCGTAAGAATATAAAAGTCAATGCACAAAAATCTCATTGCTCATGTCCACTAATAATGAGATTACTGAAAATGAAATTAGAAAAAACTACCATTCACAACAGCACTGATGAAATTTAAATTATTAGGAATTAACCTATGGAACTTAAAGATCTCAACAAGAAAAACTATTAAAAAAGAAGTCAAATAGTACATCATTAAGTGAAGAGATAGTTAAAATAAACATACTTCTATAGCAGATAGACAGATTTAAGGCAGTCAGAATAAAAATACCAGCAACATTCTTCACAGAACTGGAGAGAAAAAGCCCTAAAATTCATATGGAAGCAGAAGAGATTCAGAATGACAAAAAGAAGTTCTGGAAAACAAGAACAAAGAGGCAGACATCTCAGTTGAGGATCTGAAGTTATATTACAAAGTGACAATGAGAAAAATAGCATAGTACTGAAACTCAAAAAAAAAAAAAAAAAAAAAAAAAAAGACATATGGGTCAGTAGAACAGGATAGAGGATTCAGAAACAATCCTTAGTATATTTAACTATTTAATCCTTAATGAAGGGGCCAAGAAATAGAGTGGAGAAAAGACAGCTTCCTTATTAAGTGATGCTGGGAAAAATTGGCTACTCACATATGGAAGATTGAATAAATTATTTCTTACCATGCATTAAACTAAAATAAAAATGAATCAAACATCTATGTATTAAGACAGCATCACTGAATCTGCTGGAACATAAATGGATCAAACTCTTAAATATGTAGGCATAGACGAGGACTTTCTGAAGAGAACCATGGTGGCAAAAAAATAACAGAGTATCAACAAATAGGAAATGGCATCACATTAAAACACTTCTGCAGAGCAACCAAACAGCCAATAGAGCAAAGAGACAAACTAAAGAAAAGAAAAAAAAATTTTGCCAGCTATTCCTTAGACAAAGGAATATTCCCCATATTATAGCAGCACAACTCATAATAGCTAAGTCTTGGAAGCAGCCTAGATGTCCATGAACGGACAAATGGGTAAACACTGCGGCGTTTACTTACCATGCAGTGCTCCTCTGTCATAAAAATGATAAACTTGAGTCATTTGTTATGGAAATGGATGCATTTTGAGGTATAATGTTAAGTGAAATAAGATCTAGAACATTATAACGTTCAACATTCCTGGTCATTGGAGAAATACAAATGAAAAAAAAAATTAAGATTCCATCTTATTCCAGAAAGAAAGGTTATCGTCAATAAATCAATCAGCCTTTCCTCCTGGCAAAGGCTGCAGGAGGAAAACAAAAGACACTCTTCTGCATTGTTGGTGGGAATATACGCTAGTACAACCAGTATGGAAATCAGTATAGAGATTCCTCAAATAACTAAAACAAGAAATTTCATTTGATCCAACTATTCTCCACATAGGTATCTTCCTGAAGGAGTTAAAGGCATTGTATTATAGCGGTACGTGGATACCCATATTACAGCAGCGGAATTCATAATAGCTAAGTCTTGGAAGTAGCCTAGATGTCCATGAACAGACAAATGGATAAACACTGTAGTGTTTACATACAATGGAGTGCTCCTCTTCTATAAAAATGATAAGCTTGAGTCACTTGTGAGGGACATCAATTCATTTTGAGACATAATGTGAAGTGAAATAAATCAGATACACAAGCTAAATATTTCCTGGTTTCAGAAGAAACTCAAACAACTATAAATAAAAGTAAATAAAAAATAGATACTATAAGGTAGTAAGATAGAGTAAAGATCAAGAAATGCAGGAAGAGTTGATGGAAGGGGATGAAAGGGGAAGGGGATGGAAGAAGGAGCCAGATGTGTTATATCTATCTCCCAGCTCCAAAGAATGCCATCGTTAAGTACTGCAAACATATACTAATAAAGAATAAAAATTTAAAAGTAAAGCAAAAAGTATGTATTGCTCCAGATTTTGGGATACATGTTAACTAAATACAGATAATACTCAATTTGAATTAATTCTTGCCAAAGTACCATTTTAGCTCCAACGGCATTTTGGCTGTGTGATGTCCAGGTAGTAAACGTCTACAAATCAATACAATGTAAAAAATGAGGGAGGTGAAAATTTCCCATAAAAGAAGTTGTTATTACCTGAAGCTAAATCCAGGAAAATATTTTATTAAAAAACCTACCTAGGGGCCAGGGAGATAGCTCAGCGGCATAAGTGCCTGCCTGGCAAGCACAAGGTCCTGAGTTTGATCACTAGGGCCACACACACACACACACACACACACACCAAATCCCCCCAAATCCTACCTTTCACATTAAATGAAAGGTTTACTAGAAGAACTAACATTTGGCTTACTAGAATAATTAACATAAATAATTAGAAAATATAACCAGAGCTGAGATATAGCTCTGAGTCAGGGTATGTTTTTGCACATTCTAGGCCCTGTGTTTGATCCCCAGGAAAAAATAAGTATAACCATTAATAAACATTGATATAGGCGTCACTGATCAATCAATTTTTTCTCATAACAGTTAAATGGCAAATAAACAATTCCCATACAATTATTTTCCATAAAAGAAAATGGCAATAGAAAAGAGAAGTGATAGAAGGTAAGATGCTGATCATAGCATTTAATTGGTTTAATTAATTTACTATCAGTGCTAACTTCCCCATAAGAATTTATTTTTTCTTTTATTATTTATTTACTTATTTATTTTGTGGAACCAGAGATTGAACTCAGGCCCTTGTGCTTGCCAGGCAAGCACTTATTCTACTGAGCTATCTCCCTGGCCCCCTACTTTTTCTTTTAGCATAATAATTATTTTCAGAAATATGAAGTCAAAGTTTAGGCTGAAAATATTCACTGTAAAAATGGTGATGTAAGAGTGGCAATATAAGGTATTTTACATTCTTTCCAAATCTATAGTTTGCCTCGTAGGACAAGCTTACACGTTTGCCTGTAGATGTCACAATCCAGTCTCTGTCTGGCCTCAAATGCCACTTCACTATCATTCTGTCCCATTTAATACAGTAAATGTATTCCTATAAGTTGGCAGACATGGTTTCTGGAAAATTGAAGTATTTTTTTTTCTGTATCTCATAAAGTGATTAAGAGGTTTTTTGTCTTTGAAATTTTAAGAAGTGAAAAATTCACGGAATATTAAAGTGTTTCTTTGAAACAATGAAAGAAAACTCATTGAAAAGAGTGGAAAATTCATTGTCACTGTAGATTTTCCTATCTGCGATGTCACTAAAATGTGGTATTCAAGTGTTGTTTTCTTTTTTCCAAAAAAATTATTTTGAAAAAAACGTGCCAAATGTGGTTCATTGAAGATTTCCTTCTTTGGCAAAGCTAGCAATTCAATGACCCATTGAATTAATGTCATTGTGGTATGTGGTTTGGTTTTTCTGCTTTATAATAAACCCAAAAGCTTTAACTAAATGAATGTGATTAATTGAAAATTTTAAGCAATAGTAAAACAGGAGCAGAGGAGAAGGAACAAAGAGTTATCTTGTTATATTATATTAGAGTCAGGGAAGATGACATTCAAGAGTGCAAGGATCAACTAAATTATAGTGACTATAAGTCTTGTGATCATTTTATTATCAATGGAACTCAAAATAAAATAGTACAACGTAGCAGAACACATTGTGTTGCCTGGGATGACTGTTAAAAATATTTGGATTCATCATAGGGGACAAAGTCATATGAACATTGTTAAAAGGAAAAAAATACTTTAATAAATGGTAACCATACACGTAATTAACATCACAATAGAGTCATTTATTTTTCTGTTTTATGATAGAAATTTATTTTCTTGGATCTGGGTATTGAACGTAGGCCTCCTACACACTAAGCAGATGTCTTTTCTGACCAGTGCCCTCTTCTAGTAAATTTCTCTTGTTTGAAGATTGTCTTATGACAATTAAATCATTTCTTAAAAGTATTAAAAATTTCTAAGGGTATCAATGAATTCACATTGACACAGTTATGGTCTACTTAGATAAGGCTATTGGTAGGACCGGCCTGATAGCTCAGTGCAGTAAATCGCTTGCTTAGGCAGGAGCAGCGACCGGGGTTCGATCACTGAGTATACCATGCCAGCCTCATCCCATGGGCATGCTGAGACGGGACTGAGACTGGGATGGTGGTGCACACAGGTAATCTCAGCATTTAGGAGGCTGAAAACAGGAGGATCACCAGGAGTCTGATCTGTGAAGTGAGACTCTGTAGACCCTGTACTAAATACATAAAAAAAGAAGGCTATTGGTCAATGAAATAGGCTTATCATACAGTAGGCTTCCTTCTGCTGAAATTAAAAGCTGATAGAGTCTAGCATGTTGTTGCATGTCTGTATTTCCAGCTACTTGGTAAGCTGAGGAAGGTGAATCATAAGTTCCATGCCGGCCTGGACAATTTACTGAGACCCCCCCTTTTTTTTTCTTTTTTAGAGGAATAAAATACTAAGACTTGTCTCAAAATTTTAAAAAAGTACCAGCAAAATTTGGGTATGTAATTTAGCATTCAATCCTCAGCACTTCAAAAGGAAGATGAATGGCTGATAGATTCCAACGTGGGGTGTTCCTGTCTGGTGTAACAGAAACCAAGCTAACATACGGAAAATATTACACAATATTTTAATAATGTTTAGAACTGGCGCCAAGTGAAGATATACTTTTAAAAATATGGGAGCATGTAGACTAGCAGGAAAAGTCACCTCCAATTAAATCACAACTTTTAAAATTAAATTTTATGAGTTTTCATGTTTCATTAAAAAAATAAAACAAAAATTTCAGATTACTCACATAAATCTACTCTGAACTGAAAAATATCTGAACGATGCATGTAAGTGCCGGCGTGCTTAACACCTTGAGGAGGTACGGGAGGAAGCCAGTTCACTAACCAGCCCGGTTCACATCCTTCACATGTGAGCTGGCCTTAGGAGGCAGCATCTGGGAGGAGGTGGAGGTGCAGCCTTATTTGCAAAACATAGAGTCCAAGTAGGTCCTGGTGATAATGATGTTTAGGTTATTCCCAACAAAATACATGCATTTTCCATAAAACAATTGCAGGTTTTAAGATTAAGATAATATTTTAATGTGTTTTTAGTTTAAGTGGTCAGTTCTTCTCTGGTTAGAGACCATATACACAACATTTGCCAGATCAGCTCTGATTTCATTAAAATGTTCTTTTCAAACAAAAGAGAATCTGTAACTGCATAATTCAATGTAATTTATACTTCGGAACATTTTTGTGTAATTGAGTTCACAAGTGAGAAATCTGAACAGTCTACCACACGTCCTGGTTTTAAACCCAGAATATATGGACATTGTTTTCATGGCCTAATCCTGTAATATTTTAATATTGTGCTTTCATTAACGACTGACATATATTATGCCCCTTAACATATTGATTGAACTGTACTGAATGTGTGTATGTGATATCTTTTTTCTTACTGTCTCTCACAAACCTTTACTTCCTCTATTCAGTGTGTCATGTAGTCTACATGACGAAAGTCCAAGGTCTGATGTTGCCGCCTGTCTGTCCGCCTGCCTCTTTGCTATTGGTCTCATTTATGCTCTTATTATTCCTGAAGTGAAATCTTCATCTTTCTACCTTCTCTCTTGCTTTTCCAATTAATATACCATTGTGCTACCAGACTCATGTACTTCTTTTGATGTTCATGTTTTAAAGAGAGCACAAATTAGAACTAAAACAGAAAAAAATTTACAAGGGATACAGAATTTCACTTAGCCAAGTAACAGGCATTTCCCATTGTTTGTTGTAATACATAGTGTTGTCTTCCAACCAGTTATTCATATTACTAGATATATGCATGTAAAATTGGAAGAAGAAAGAAAAAAAGACAGAAATGTATAAGAAATTAAGAAGAGGAAAAGTACAAACAATTGAAAACAGGAGACAAAACAAATTAAATACGGGGAGATAGAGGGAACTACTACATGCCTGTCACTTTATGTATCTGACCTTATTCCAGTCTTCACTGGAACTTCCTGGCACAGGTCTCATTTTTATTTTATGAATGAAAACTGTCAAAGCACAAAAAACTGTCATGGAGTTAAAAGCCAAAGCCTAAATGTAACTATTTGTTTCCTTCCTTCCTTCCTTCCTTCCTTCCTTCCTTCCTTCCTTCCTTCCTTCCTTCCTTTCTTTCTTTCTTTCTTTCTTTCTTTCTTTCTTTCTTTCT
>NW_004524588.1:7694809-7710710 GCF_000260255.1 Octodon degus
TTTTGGGGGGGGGACTGGGGATTGAACTCAGGCCCTTGGGCTTGCCAGGGAAGTGCTTATTTTACTGAGCCATCTCCCCAGCCCTATCTTTGGTCTTTGCGAACTGTAGCAGTGGCTTACCATCATCGTATTCCCTCAGACCATCATGGTTCAAAAATCTCTACCCTGGATACTCTGATGTGATTTCTGCATATCTGCATAAAGTCTGCAATTCCTCGTTGCACCATTCCACATGAACCTCGGGCCACAGCCTGCTATGGTCCATGTGAGGCCACGTTATTCTAAATAGCTGACTACTGAATTGCAAGTCAACATTTTATCAGGGGAAACAGCAATATGCAGTAAAAATATTAGGAGTCAAAATGAAACCATAAGCAATGTACAATGCCTTTGAAAACCATATTTTAGTGGAAGGTATGCACCTTCAGACCTTTACAGAGTATTGGGCTGAGGAATTTGATGACAGTAGATCAATTTATAATGGTAGGAAATCTTTATTTTTCTTTGAGAAAAGACATTAGTACTTGGACAAGAAGCTGTTCAGGTGGCAAAAATACAGTTAGAAGGATGGGGGAAAGCACTACGCCCACTCCTTTGCAAAATGTACTTTAAGGAGAAGAGTTCTTCCCAAAGACTTTATCTGTAGAATGAAAAACCACTATTTTGTATAAAATGGATATAATGTGGATAAAGATCATAGTTAGCTAACAGGGACACTGCTTGCCACAAAAAAGGAGAAATCTATGCAAATGAAAACATCATAGTCTAGATTACTAAGAAGACCACTAAATGTCCATGATTAGTTGCCATAATGGGTAAAACTTTTTTTTTCATTTTTGTCTAATTTGATCACTTTCCCTGTGTCTTGACTTTTATTTTTTTTTATTTATTTATTTATTTTTTTTTGGTTCCTCCAATGCCTTCAGGGCACTTTTGGCCAGCGAGAGAGGTGTGAGTTTCGAACTCCAACAACCTGAGGCTGACAGCTTTGTGGAAGCAGCCGCTTAAAGGCCTGAGCTAGGGCCAGGCCCCCGACTTTTATTTTTATTTAAATATTTTTTCATTTATTTGTTTGGTATAGGGTCTCACTGCACAGCTCAGATTCCTGGTGATCCTCCTGTTTTCAGCCTCCCCAGTGCTGGGATTATAAGTGTGCACCAACAGGCCCAGTCTTGGTGGCTGGCTTAATGTTCCCAGGCTTTGGGCTGGTATAGCATGCAGTACCGGGGATCACACTTGGGTCCTTGTGCTTGCCAGGCAGACACTTAGACCAGTGAGCTGTCTCCCCAGCCCTGTGTCTTGATTTTTAATATTTCAATGTAATCCCTTTGTAGTAAAAACAATATGAAGTTTGAAGGAAACATTTTGAATCAAATACTGATACATAATTTCAGAATACCTGGGATATGGGAAAGGAGAAAGAAAAGAAGGGAAAATATACATGTATATACACAGGACAGCTTGGATAAGGGCACTGCTGATTTCTACTGGTCTATTGAAAGGCAGAGTTAATGCTTATTTTTTTTTTACTTCTTTTTAATTTTTTTTGATTTTTTCGTACCAATTTTGTATGCTTATGTCTTAATCTGAACAACTAATTTGAAGACAACAATATGCAATAGAGCAATCATTGTTGACTTCCTATCATTTTGTTTAGTAAAATTCTGTATCATTTCTAATGTTATTTTTGCTATTTTTAATTCTCTTTAAAAACTAAAAGTTAAATTCTTCAGACAGCAGTGCCACTCTATGTGTGCTACAATTAAAGCAGAGCAGGGTCTCCCTGAAACTCACTGTGTTTCACATTGAATAATATGTTAAGCAAAATAACCAATGAAAAGCAGTTCATTCAGTTTAATTTGTGCAAGCCTTAGGCCTTACATTGTGCTGGCTTATTTACTTTTCTAGTGTTTGACTTTCCTAAAAGTGGACAACTATTAATTTCATGCTAAAGGTAAAAGGAAAAGCAACATGGCAGATCTTGCTTTTTATTTCATTTTGCCACTGACTTGGGGAACTGGGAGAAAGCATTTTGGAGGTCCAAGAAAAATATATGTTATATATGCCTCCTTGCAAGAGTAAGAATGTATATTGGGAGAAAAAGGATAATAATTATTTGTTCCATTTGCAATCGGGGTAAAAGTAAGCAGGGAGGTGGTACTGTCTACCAGGTGAGCTGGCGTCCTTACTGCATACATTCAATACACATATGCACAGTGTTAAAAAGTATAAAATTTAACATGGTCCTCTGTGTGTGTGTGTGTGTGTGTGTGTGTGTGTGTGTGTGTGTGTGTGTATGTTTTGTGATTTAGCAGCACTGGGGATTGAGCTCAGGGCCTTCATGCTGGACTGCATCCCTAGGCATTCCTTAAATTAATTTTATTGAGAAAGAAGTAGCAATGAGACAGTTTCAAAACAGGTTAGTAGGGCAGTTACAACAATTAATACATTGCATATCATTGTCTTCATAGTAGTTGTTCATAGGCAGCTTTTAATTTCCCCCTTTGAGGAAGCATCTCACTAAGTTATCAAAGCTGGGGTTGAACTCGCAGTCTTCCTGCCTCAGTTTCCCGCAGTGCCGGGGTGACAGGTGTGCCTCACCCCATCCAGCCAATTTATATTCTTATGCACATTACTTTGCAGTGTTGTTTCTTCTTATGTGACTTCAGGTTTTCATTTTTGATGGGAATTATTAAAAAATGATCACATAACTGTGCCAAGTATTTCTGAGGATATATATATATATATATATATATATATATATGTAGAAGGGAAGAATGTCAAGCTTTGATTTTCATAATATTAGTTGAAATTAATCAAATATATATATAGTATGTCAACATACACATTAGAAGGTTTACCCGTAGCTTATATACATAGTGAATTTTTATTGACCTGGAGTGATGACTAAGTGAATTAGACTGGCATTGAGGTTTCTCTCCAAATAGTTACATTGCAGAAAAGAAATGAGGAATAAAGGTGTAAAATAGTGAATAGTGAGCCCAAATTTATATTATAAGAATAGGAGTTGAGTGTCTTTATATAGCACACTCTGCTCGTAGTAGATTAATGCAACAATAAATATATGCCACATGAAAATGGAATTATCTAAATAATTTAAAAGCAACTCAGTGTTAAATGAGGTTGCATTTAATAAAATAATATTTCATAAATCACTCACACAGACTCTCTGCATCCAAATCCTCCAGAAACTATCAGCGCTTCTTACTAAACAACCTGGTTTTAAAATCTTTCTTCGAAAGTGTATAATAAAATATAGCCAGAAGAAAAATAGTATAAATAATTGGATAACTGTGAATATATATAGATATTTCATTATAGATAGAAGCAGTTCATGGGGACTTTAAACACAGAGATATTAGAAGTCCGGGACAGGATTTTTGTATTTAGAGAAGTGTTTGTTTTATGTGGATTTTTTTTTATGAAGGGAATAAGAGGAAAGTACTCAATAGACTAGGACCTCTAATATGAAATTTACCAGCAGTGTAAATAACTATTCCCAGAACAACTTTAGATCTAGAATTTAATGTCATATCATAAGAGCTTCTCCTTTACCGTTGTAGGCATGTTATTATTTCCCCGTATGCTGCGCTTTCATGCAGTCAGGGATTTTTTTTTAAAGAAAGAATAATGCTATATTGTGATATTTATATGTCAGATGGAGATGGATACATTTAGGTGACTATGGAATAGACATATAATCACTAGTGCCATGTATTTCCAGTGCTCAGTTAAAAGAAAATCAATTTTATTATTTATAATATAGATGAGTGCCTTTTCTACTTCAAAACTATGACTGTATGATTATTTTAGTTATCTAAACTAGTGTAAAAATTAAGATTATAGATAGGTATTTATATATTTAATTGTGTTTATTTGTGAAACATGTATATATCATCTATCTCTCTTTTAAAAAAACTTAGATTAATTTTCCATTATGTTTTGACTTTATCTTAGTAAAGTACAAATCTGAAGTCTTAACTAGTTTGGATTACATTACCTTATATTTCTTATTAGCTAGATTTAAATCATGGTTTGTGGAGAGAAAATTAATATGCAATATTGGAAAATCGTGTTTTGTTTCAAATGTGCAATACAGTTTTAAACCTAGCTGGTGTAAATGGTACCTGAAATGTCTACTTCAGTGTTTTAATAGATGGGACTCTTTACTGTTAAGTCTACTTTGAGGTTGTGAAAGAGTGACAAAATTTTCATTAATCTGTTATTCTTTGTCACTTTGCTCTATAAAGAAATTTTTAAGTTTTGCAAATACTCGTTTATACTTAAAGCTTTAGTTTTACTTACATACTTATGTTTTGGATATAGGGGGTTGAATACAGAACCTCATGCGTGCCATGTGTGTTAAGTTACTGCACCACACCTTTGGTCATAAAGGTTTTGATTTTACAGAAGAAGTTTAGATGCAATGCTAACGAAAGATAAGAATTTTCTAATTCAGGAACATCCCATGACATGAGGCTTAGTTCTCGATCTTGCACTTGAGGAAAAAAAAGCAATGGCTAATTAATATGCAAATTATTCATGAATTTCCTTTTTTTTAACGGATTTTGGGAATCTGTATTTTTCTCTGGGATTTGATTTTTTTTCTTTTTTGGTGGAACTGGGGATTGAACTCAAGCTGTTGAGCTTGCCAGGGAAACGATTATTCCACTGAGCCATCTCCGTGGCCCCATATTTTATATTAATACATTTTTTGCCAGGCTATGAAATATTAAACGCCAAATCTCTCCAACTGAAACAAAATATGGGGCAGATTCTGATAGTTTTTCAGGAAAATCACACACACGTTATATTTTACATAGAAAAATCGCATAATGAACATCTACGGTTGTTTGTTTTCATATTTTTGATCTTAGATACTTTAAAGTCTCGGTTTGTTGTGCTAGTTGGCAGAAATGACAATTCCTTCCATAACTGACTTTGAGCATAATTAAATGAATAGCAGTAAGTGGAACAATGAAGAGAAAAGTACAGGTGACATTTTCCCCAAAAAGTATTTAAAATTTAACTATGGAGAAAAATTCTGTGTACAAAACCCAGTAAGCATATTTGTGGAGGTGGCTTATCTAAACACTGTCTTCCACGGAAGTACCCTTTGACCAGGTGCTGATGGCCCATTCTGCCCAAACTTCCTGCCATCTTCTGAATTCACTACAGTGGAGTGAATTTCTGATTTTGGAGAAGCCAGAACAGAGACCTCCATGCATCCTGATAAATGGGACAAGAAGGAGTACATTCGCCCTTACAGCTTTTCAGTTATTGGGTTAACAAACACATCAAGAATCAACTCAGCCTATCTCTGTTTTCACCCTTGCCAAGCCACAAAAGCTGAATTTAGACTAAGGTGCCTGTGAGGACCACATCTGGAGTCACAGAGTGAAAATAAACCAATAAAATGTTGTACCATGTCCTATGTGATGGAACATGAGGGAGAGTGTGTTCGAAGTTTCGTTTCTAAAGTAACTGGAGCTAACTAAAATTTAGAAACACTCTTCATCTCTGGCCTCTGTAAATAGTTGGCAGTGATGAATTGTGAGTCCATATCTTCCACCCACAGCAAATATGCTTTGGCTTAAGCTTCCTTGAATATATCTGTACCACCTGCTACCAATATATGAGGGAATAATAACATACTTACACTTCTCTAAGATAATCTAATAATCTGTGAACTAGATGTTTAACATTTGTATTTTAACAGGTTATTTTCCAGAACCAATAGACTATCTCCAAATATAGTGGAGGTGATACCACTCATAGGTCCTTTCAGTTCAAACTTGTTCTGCCGATAAGGAATGGTTCTGTTGGTTTTGCATTGTGGTATATTTCCACATCAACCCAGGAATTAATTGCATTCTCATAACAAGTATAATTATATGCTTATCCTTTAAAACAATCACATGGGTGAGTCCTCAGTGGTGATGTGAAAATGAAAAGGATGTGATCTTAATGTGCTAGCACTATGGTGGAGACACTGGAAAATGAACTAGGGAACTTGATAAAAGTTATTGGTAGGAATTCTTTTTTTAAATAATTTTATTGAGAAACAAATATCAATGAGACAGTTTCACAACCAATTACTGGCACATTTTCAATAATTAATGCATTGCATGTTGTCTTAGTGGCTATTCATTGCACAAAATGCAGACATGATATCCTGTCTCAAACACTATTAGAACAAACTTCTCTATTCATTGAATTAAGAGAATGTATATCTGTATATCTATCCTAACTATTTTGAGCATACAGATACAAAAGGGTCGTTCATTTCTGTCCCACTTTTTTGGTTAGTTTTGTTAGAGAAGGGCATTCTGTTGTCATTTAGACATTGTAGGTGTTTGAATTCAGCAGAATATCCCAATATAGTCCAGTAGTCCACAATAGTAGTGGGTTTTCCATAAGACTGGCAATGTCCAATGTTGTTGACTTGAGTTTTTTATAGCTCAGCATATTAATGTGGCTTTACTTATTATACTTCGTTTTCGTACTTTTCTGCTGGATGGTTAAGACCAGAAATTCAGACTGTTAAGCCACTAATTTCAATAAAATATTTAAAGTGCTGTAATTGAAGTACTAGCTAAACAAAGAAAGAAGTGATTACCTGTATTAATTGAGACACAAAAGATATTATAGAAGATAGATGAGAGAAATTTTGAAAACTGAGTTTTCTAGGAGGCAAATAGTAATGGGGGGGTTCTATACCTAGATGTGGTGGTGTGAAACCCATAGGCCTTGAATTTTAAATAAGGAATCAGTCTTGCAAAGAACTGAAGTTGATGGGAAAATAGTGAGGGCAATGGCAGTGACCATTGCGGATAGTCAAGGGATGGCTGTCAAGAAGTGCACTATCAAGCATTACCTACCAAAGGCACTGACAGTGGGCAGTGATGTCTGGTTAGGAGAGTCTAAATGGTATTATTATAGCTAAAGTATTGTTTATCCAGCATCACTTTGCCCTGCCATTTTTAGGATCTTATTCTCATTAGAGCATTCTCTTATTTGTCCAGTTGACTTTTGGCAGTGCTTTTCTTTTTTGTTGAAATGAGCCAGAGTTATTTTCCAGTGCGCTTAGATATCTTTGCTCAAATAGCTGTGACAGACAAGAATCTTGATTTATGTGGTTGGTTGCTTTTACTGTAGGTAGCACTATTCCAACTGATGTAGTCTTGGGCCTGACACAAAAGATAGTGGAGATTGAGTCATTGGAATTGAGGGAGACTCTAGGGCTAGGATGTTTGGTAGATTATGCCCTTGACATTGGAGTTACCCATGACCATTATCATATTTATGAGTTTTTCAGCACCTTTGTTCGGGTATGGGAATAGGTTAAAAACATAGATTTGTAGACATCAAGATGTTTAATGCAGTGAAAAGTGAAAGTTAATAAGTCAAAATTTCAGTATTATAATATATACTGTGAGTTTGCCATAGCTTGGTACCTTGTTCAGTTTAATCTATACTTCTTATAGCTCAGTGTGATATTTAAATGAATGAAATACCTCATTTATCCCAATGCAGGAATGGCATTGAACACAAATAACAGAGATTTCAGACTCATGGAAAAATGCTATTTTGTTTACTAGTAACAATAAAGATAAAGGAATACTTTTATACAGAAAATATTAAATTTGGGTATATGAATGAGGGGATAATATTGCAAGTATGTATTTGGATGCCTTGGGACTGCACAACAATTACAAGTCACCGACACTGTTATGTAAAAAGAAAACAATAGAATTTAAGATATCTCCTTTCCTCTCATTGCACATGGATCTCAGTACATTTGAGAGTGCTGTAGAAAACTAGGTAAACGTTTTGTGAAGGAGATGCAGAACAATTGCTATACAAGAGAATGGGAATTCCAGGAACAGAGGAAAGGGTTGAGAAAATACCTGTAGGACAAGTAGTTGGTGAGAAGACTAGCTTAATATCAGAATGAGATGAACAGTGAGCGTATTACAGAAAGAGACTGTGTTTGGCCAGTATCCTGGATCTCAATGAAAAATAGCACATTGGAATGGTACACATTTAGAAGACCAAGATAAGAGGCATTCAAACATGGGTTTTGTATTACACATTGCTGTCCTCAATGTAGTTGCTCAGATCACAGATATCAGCATACGGAGGTAGTCAGGGTGAAAATTCTAAGGCTGGCCAAATAGCTCAGTGGATTAAAGCACCTACGCACAGGCACAGGGGGCGGGGGTTCGATCCCGAGGCCTGCTGTGCTGGCCCCATCCCCGGGGGCAGGCTGAGATGGCAATTGAGACTGGGCATGGTGGCATGTGCCTGTAATCCCAGCTCTTGGGAGGCTGTAAACGGGCGGATCACTATAGGTCTGCTCTAGTAGTGAGACTCTGAACACCCTGTAGACCTTTCCCTAAAATATGAATGAATAAATAAATAAATTCTGGTACAAATGTGTTTCTGTCTTGGGATAATTAGCTGAGTATGGCCGAGCATGGTGGCACACGCCTGTCATCCTAGCACTTGGGAGGTCGAGGCAGGAGGATCACTGTGAGTTTGAGGCCAGCCTGGGTTATATAACAAGTTCAAAGCCAGCTTGAACTGCACATTGGATCCCTGTGTCAAAAAGACAGAAAAAATCTGAAGTTAGTGAGGAGAGATGGTTAGAGTCTAGTAATCATCAGTAGTGTTGTGAGTGCTTGGACATTTTAAGAAAACCTGCTAAATATTTGTTTTGTTTCCCTAATTAACTTATTTCTAGACTAGGGTTTCTTAATCTTCACATTACTAGTATTTGGGGCTTGATAAGTCTCCTTTGGTAGAATTTTCCTTTGAATTTGAGGATACAAGAAAGAATACCCAGCTTTCATTTACTAGACACCAAATTCACCCCCTCCCAGATGTGAAATTTCTCCACATATTGCCTGTGTCCCAGCCTTAGACATAGCACTTATGCTTTAAAATAGAAATGTAATACATGGAAGTTTAATTTCAGTCTAACAATTCTTATTGCATACAGATTGAAATCTGGATGGCACACTGCTAGTTTCCCAATTAATTTTTTCTCTTCATCTCCACTTCTGTGTTTACCTCTCTGTCCCTTCCCTCTATGGACTTTTCCAAAATAACCCTTGCAACTTCTCATGTTACTTTTGTTTGCCTTATTGCCCTGAACATTTCTCCTCTAAAAGCTTGAAAAGGGATCCAATGTTCAAGTCACATTTATACTAAGATTCAAACCATGAAGATTTCTCCAATTCTGTTGGTAGGATTTAAACTTTTCCTCTTCTGTAATGATTTAAACATTTTCTCTTCTGTAGGAAAATATAATTTTACCCTGTTTATTTGTCTTCCTTATTAATAATATGATTACCACTTGAGTTTATTTCACTATAAGGTGAATATCATGTTCTTTAATTTCAGAAAATTTTCTTTTATTATTGAAAATTTTTCTGTCTCATTTGTTGCAATACTTCAGGGAAACCAGCAATATTTATGTTGCATCATATTTGTACCCTGAATTCATTGTCATCTCTCTAATTTAATCATTTTGATTTACCTTTCTGAATTTACTGTATATTATTGAATGATTGTTTTAAAGCTACTTCCTATTTTGGTTTTGCCTATTCTTTTTTATTTTTACAACTATTTTTGTTTTATTTTATTTTGAAGAGTTAAAACAGAAGCAAAAAAAACCAAAAAAAAAAAAAAAAAGAAAGAGGGTAACGTACAACAATGCATATGTTACAGATTTCAAAACTAGCATGCCTAATTAACAATGTTTGTTATATTATCTATTTTTATTATTGAATCTGTTGCTCAGATTAACAGATATAGTGATGGAAAATTGAAGAAATAATGGCTCTTGCTTTCAAGAAATCTTATTTTTTGTTGTCTTTTTTGTTTTGTTTTAAGGAAAGTATAATAATTGATAAGACATTAGGAATGGTACACATTTAGAAGACCAGGAAGAGAGGCATTCAAACATGGGTTTTGTATTACACATTGCTGTCCTCAATGTAGTTGCTCAGATCACAGATATCAGCATACAGAGGTAGTCAGGGTGAAAATTCTAAATGTTAACTGCTATTTTCAAAAAGAACTGATGGAAATTATGAGTAAAGTCATCTCAGCCATCCTGTATATATATACTTGCATGTTTTTCCCTTCTTCCTTTTTTCTTATCTTTTCTCCTTTCTCTCATCTTCATTGTTTAATTATATCTTTCAGGTTTTATTTATTCTTTCAGGTTCTTACACTAGGAGACAATATGATATTTTCATAAGTGGGTCTGATTTATTTCATTTATGAGTATAGCCTTTAGTTGCATTCACTTACCCACAAAGGATTTGAGTTTGTCTGTCTTTAGAGTGGAGCGGTATGCCATTATATAGAAATACCACATCTTTTTAATCCATTCCTGAAGTGATCAACTTTTGGTTGTTTCCAAGATTTGGCCTCAACAAAGTATGCTGCTATAAACATGTGTGCACATATATCACTGTGGTATGATCTTTTCAGTTCTTTTGGGAAAATACCCAGAAGGGGAAAAGCTGGATTGAATGGGATTTCCAGGCCTAGTTTTTTTTAGGAGTCTCTACACTAATTTCCATAGTGGTTTTGCTAGCCTCCATTCCCACCAGCAATGGAGAAGGGCTTTTTTTATTCCCCACAGTCTTTCCAGCATCTTTTTTTATTGTTAGTTGATTTCTTTCTGGGGTAAGATGGTCACTCTATGTTGTTTTATTTTGCATTTTCAAAAGGCCAGGGCTGTGAAACATTTTTTCATTTATTTATTTGCCACTTAATATTCTTCCTCTGGAAAGTGTGTATTCATCTTATATGCCTATTTTTGGAATGGGTCTTTAAATTTGGGGGCCAATTTTTGTTTTAGTTCTTTATATAATTTAGATAGAAGTCCTTTGTCTGAGTGATTTTTGGATACAATTTCTTTCCAATTTCTGGGTTGTCTTTACACTCTGTTGATAATTTCTTTTGACATGCAGAAACTTTTCAATAAGATGAGATCCCAGTGGTTTTGTCTATTCTGTTTCCACTTTATTAAAATGTTTTCCTTATTTCATCTTCATGGAACTACTGGCATAAAATAATTTAAAAACGAAACAAAATAAAAATCTGTTTGTTAGAAGCCCCCAAATAAAAAATATTTTCTTTTATTTTATGAGAGGATGGAAAACATAATAGGTAAGACATTAGAAATGTTATATAATTTCTAAACAAAATATCCCAGAGATAATACGTATTCAACAGTAGCTATTATGGTGCACATTTTTGTCTTCAGAGTAGTTGCTCAGATGACCAGATATAAACATGTAAAATTGGTCAAAGTAAAAATTTTAAGCATTAATTTCTACATTGAAAAACAATAGAGATTAATAGTACAGTCATCTTATCTGTCATGTGTATCTCCATACATAATTTTTCCCCCTTCTTTTTCTCATTTCCCTCAACCCAATTTTTTATTCTGTTGCTCAATTTCTTTTCTTTTTACTATATCTATTGTACCTTTGAGATTGTTATATACTCTTTCAGGTTCTAACACTAGGAAGTGAATACAGTGTTTACACATGTGGGTTTGATTTATTTCACTTATGAGTGTAGTCTCTATTTGCATTCATTTACCTGTAAAAGCACCAAATTAATATTTCTATATAGCTGAGTAATACTCTGGGGCATGAAGATACCTCTTCTTTTTTATCCACTGTGTCGTTGATGGGCATTGGGTGTTTTTTGAAATTATGCAGCTTTAAACGTGAATGCACATATATCAATGTGGTAAGATGATTTTTAACTTTCTGGAAAAATACCCTGAAGGGGAGTAGCTGGGTTGAATGCGATTTCTAATCCTAGTGTTTTGAAGAATCTCCACAGTGATATCCGTAGAGGTTGTTCCAGTCTACATTGTCAGCAACAGCGGGGAAGGGCTCTTTTTTCCACACAGCCTCTCCAGCATTTGTCACTGGTTGATTTCTTTATGATTGCCATTCTTTCTGTTGTGAGATGGTACCTCAATGTTGTTTTAATTTGAATGTGTCAAATGACCAGTGTAGTGGAACATTTTTTTTCATATGTTTATTTTCCATTTTTGTTTCTTCCTCTGGGAAGTACATATTCATCTGAGATGCTCATTTTTGTACTGGGCCTTTCAATTTTGAGGTCCTGACATTTAGTTCATTTATTATAGATAGAATTCCTTTGTCTTGGTTGGGGACATAGCTCAGTGGCATAAGCACCATCTTGGCAAGTGCAAGGTCCTGTGTTTAATCTCTGGTATTGCAAAAATAAAATAAAATAAAATAAAATAAAATAAAATAAAAAAGAGAAGTATTTTGTCTGAGTGACTGTTGGTTAAATGTTTTTCCTTGTTTGTGGATTTTCTTTTTAGTCTGTTGGTGATTTCTTTTGATATACAAAACATTTTCAATAAGATGAATCCCAGTTGTTGATTCATTGAAGTATTTCCCATGAAGTTTAGTTTTTGTTCATGCACTCTTTTCCTATCTGTATGTCTTCAAGGAATCTACCTATTTTCTCTTCCAGTAGGTTTAGCGTTTCTATTTTAATGTTTAGGCCTTTAATTAATTTTGACGTTAGGTTAGTGTATGGTGATAGGACTGAATCTAGTTTTAGTTTTTGGCATGTGGAAAGCCACTTTTTCCAGCAACATTTATTAGTTTATCTTTCTTCCAGTGAACATGTTTGACTCCTTTGTCAAAGTTAGGGTGTCTAACTGTGTTTGTAACTGAGTCTGTATCTACTACTCTGTTCCATTGATAATTAGGTCTGTTTTCTTCCCAGCACCATGATTTTATCACAGTCACTTAGTAGTGTACTTTCAAATCAAGGATTGTGATGCCTCCTGCCTTTCCTTTGTTTCCCAGAATTGTTTGAAATCCTAGGTCTTTTCTGGTTCTCAATGAATTTTAAAATGTTTCCTCTATATCTGTGGTGTATGCTGATGGTACTTTGATCATGATGGTATTAAATCTATGTAACAGTTTTGGGAGTATAGCTATTTTCACAATATTTGTTCATCCTATCCATAAGCAAGGAATATTTTTCCATTTTGAGGATTTTCTGAGATCCTCCTCTATCCCTTTTTTCAGAATATTGCAAATTTCATTGTATAGGGCTTTTGCTTCCTTTTATTTCCTTTGTTAGATTAATTCTTAAGTATTTCTCTTTTTCTGGATGCTGTTGTGAAGTGTTTTATTCTCTAATTTCTCAGTGAGTTTGTTTTCTGTGTATAGAAATATTATTAATTTTGGGTGTTGACCTTGTATCTTGCTATACTACTAAATTTGATGATTAATGTAGGGGTCTATTGGTGAATTTTTTTGTGTATTACATGTAGAGTATCATGCCAATTGCATATAATAATAATTTCACTTCTTCCTTTCTAATCATTATTCCTCTTGTTGCTTTTTCTTATCTAATTGCTCTAGCTAATGTTTCTAGAACTGTATAAAATAGGTGACATTAGACATCCTTGTCTTATAACTGATTTTAGAGTGAAAACTCTTTTGTTTTCTCTGTTTAGAATGATGTTGGCTGCTTGGTTGTCATCAATAGCTTTTGTCAGATGGAGGTAAAGGCCATCTATTTCAGATTTCTGTAGGGTTTTTATCATGAATGAGTGCTGGGCTTTGTTAAAGCTTGTTCTGCATCTATTGAGATGATCATGTACTGTTTGCTTTTGTCTCTGTTGTTATGATAAATTATACTTCTAGATTTGTATCTGCTGAATTGTCTTTGCATCCATGGGCTAAATCCACTTGGTCATTATGTATAATCACCATGATGATTTGCTGCATTATATTTTCTGGAAATTTCCATCTATTTTCATTATTGAGATTGGCTTATAGTTCTCTTTTTGGGTTGGGTATTTCTCTGGTGTTGTTATCAGTGTACACTTGCCTTCAGAAATGAATTAGGAAGAATTTGTTCCTTTTCAATTTCATTGAAGTGTACTGTGATGAAATCTTTTGTAAATTTGTTGTAGAATTCAATTGTGAATCCATCAGAAATTGAGCTTTTCTTTGTTGGAAAGTTTTTTAAATTACATTTTCAATTTCCTTAATGGATATTGAGTTATTCAGAGTTTTTTAAATATCTTCTTGATTCTGTTTTGGTAATTTATACATGCCTAGAAATCTGTCCATTTCATTTGTATTTTCTATTCTATGAGAGTAAAGATTTTTGAAGTAGGTATTGCTGATCTTCTGAATTTCCACAGGATGTGTAGCACTTTCACCTTTTTCATTCCTTACTGCTTGACTTGTGTTTTTTTTCTCCTTTCTTTAATAGATTGGATAGGGGTTTATCAATTTTTTTTTTGTATTTTAGGGAAGGGTCTACAAGGTGTTCAGGGTTTCACTACTAGTTCAGACTTGTAGTGATTTGCCTGTTTACAGCATCCCAAGAGCTGGGATTGCAGGCACAAGCAACCACACCTAGTCTCAATTGCCCTCTCAGAGTGCCCCTGGGCTGGGGCCAGCATGGCAGGGCTGGGGATCAAACCCCCCAGCCCCTGCCAGTGCTTGCAGATGCTTTAATCTGCTGAGCTATTTGGCCTGCTATTTAGGAGTTTATCAATTTTATTTAATATTGTTAATGTATTTAATACAGGGTCTACAGGGTCTCACTGCATAGATCAAAACTTGTAGTGATTCTCCTGTTTTTAGCTCCCCAAGCGCTGGGATTATAAGCATGCACCACCATGCCAAGTCTTAATCACCATCTCAGTGCACCCCTGGGACAGGGCTGGCATGGCATGCCAGGGATCAAACCCCAGCTGCTTTGCTCTGCCTAAGAAGGCACTTTTTTCTGCTTACTTAATCTTTCAAAGAACCAACTCTTTAATTCATTAATTCTTTGTGTTATTTACTTTTTGTCAGTTGAATTAAATTCTGCTCTGATCTTTAAAATTTCCTCCCTTCTTTAATCTTCCTCTTCTTTTTGTAGAAGGTTGAGTTGCAGCCTTTGTTTGTTCCCATTCTGTTTTCTAATGTGCAAGTTCACCACTGTAAATTTCTGAGAACTACTTTTATTGTGTTCCACAAATTATGATAAATTGTGTTTGAATTTTCATTGGATTTTAAATGTTTAATTTCTTCTTTAACTTCATCTGTGACCCATTGGTTGTTCACAAGGGTGTTATTTAATTTCCATATATTTAAGGAGTTTTTGCTGTTTCTTTTGTCATTAATTTCTATTTTTATTGCATTATGATCCAATAATATTCATGGGATTATTTCAATTTCCTTGAATTTACTTAAATATGTTCTATGGACTAATCTCTGTCTACTTTAGAGAACATGTCAGTTGCAGCTGAAAAAGATGTACATCCAGATGTTGTTGGGTGGAATACTGTAAATCTCTGCTAAGTCCACTTTTTCAAATGTTTGCTTATGTTCTGCCAACTTTTTGCTAATTTTTTGTCTAGCTGATTTGTTTTGTTTGAAACAATGAGGTTTTAAGATCCCCTGTTAAGACTGTGTTATTGTTTATTTGATTTTTTCTGCCTTTTGAAATTTGTTTTATATAGTTTGGTGTTCCCATATTTATGATTGTTATTCCTTCTTCTTGCAGTTTTCTCTTAATAAGTATGTAGTGAACTTGTGTATTTTGTTTGATCATTCTTGGTTTGAGGTTCACATTGTTTGCAAACTGAATAGCTACCCCTGCTTTTACCTGATTTCCTTAAGCTCCTAGTAGTTTTCCTCCTTTTACTACCAACCTATTAATTTCTTTTTGAACTAAATGAGCTTCATGTATACAGCCTATTGTTGGATTTTGTTTCTTGATTTATCATGCCAGCACATTTCTTTTAATTGGTGAATTGAGGCCATTTGCATTGCTGGCGATAATGGAT
>NW_004524588.1:7710810-7718310 GCF_000260255.1 Octodon degus
ATTTTTTTTCATGTTATTTTCCTGCTGTTGGCTTCCTACTTTTCCCCATGTTTAGTTGCTGGTCCTGTTTGGTGGCTTATTTCTGTTGTTCTTTGAATTGTGATCATTTTTATCTCTTTCTAAAATAACTTTCATTCCACTTTGTAGGGTTGGTTTGTTGGTCATAAATTTCTTTATCTGTTCTTTGTCATGGAAGTATTTTACTTTTCCATTAATTTTGAAATATAGTTGTGCAGGACACATGAAACTTGATTTGTTGTTGTTTCCTTTCAAGACTTGAAATATTTTATTCCAAGCTGTTTTGAACTTGATGGTTTAGGTTGAGAAAACTGCTGTGATTCTGATGGGCTTTCCCTTAAATGTTTCTTTTCTTTAACAGCTTGTAATATGTTTTTAATGTGCTGAATTTCTGAGATCTTGATTATTATATGTCTGGGTTTATATTTGTTTTAGTTCATGCCAACTAAAGTTCTATATGCCTCACTTAACTGTATGTCATATTCTTTACCCATGTTTGGGGAATTTTCTCCTATTCTGCAAATAATCTTTTTATTTCATGCATTCTTTTTGCTTGACACCTATCAGTCTTATGTTGTTCATCTTTGCATCATCTTGTAGCTGTGAAATTACTATATCCTGGTTTCTTGTTATTTTTAAGATATCTTTTCTTTCCTGGTTGCTATTTGAAATGATGTCTTCAAGGTCTGAAAGTGTATCTTCAATTTCATTCAAATGGTTTTGTCAGCTTTAAATGAAATTTTTAATTTCCTGGATATCTCTTTGAATCTGTTTCATACATTCTATTTTTCCCTATGAATCTTTTTCATACATTCTATTTTTCCTTATGTTAAATTTAAGGTTTTCATCATTTTTCTATACTCCTCAATTTTTTTATCAATGTCTTCTTTAGATATGGTGAGTAATTCTTTCACTATAATTATCATTTTTTTTAACTGAGAGATTATTTCTGATCCTATTTTTCTCTGTGATAATCTGGAGTTGTTTTTTTACTTCAGTTGCAATCATTTCAGAGATTTCAGGTGTGTGGATTTTAACACCAAAGTAAAAATACTAAACATCTTTTCTCTCTTCTTCAATATTTAATGGCATTTTTAAAGTTTGTATACTTAGCCGTATAATTACACTTTCTTTAGTTTTTAATAATTTATCTTTTTCCCTGTATTTTTAGGGAACGGTCTACAGGATATTCAGGGTCTCACTACTAGATCAGACTTGTAGTGATTCTCCTGTTTACAGCCTCCCAAGAGCTGGGATTACAGGCACACATCACCACGCCCAGTCTCAATTGCCATCTCAGTGCACCTGTGGGGCAGAGCTGGCACAGCATGCTAGTGATTGAACCCTGGATGCTGCACTCCGCCTAAGCAGACACTTTAGTTCACTGAGCTATCTGGCTGGTCCTCTACCGTTTAGCTTTTTTCTAAGCATGATGAATTTACGATTCACTGATGTTGCAGTACATAGCATTGGTTTACTTCTGTATATTGCTGAGTCATATTCATCACTTCTACTACATACCTACATTTGTGTTTTCACTTACGTATTAATGGATATTTGAATTGTTGCAAGGCTTGTTCCATTACAATGTTGTAATTATGGTTGCATTTTTTAACATGCATGTACTTTAATTTTTCACAAATATTCAAGAATGAAATTACTGGATTACAGGATGGTATCTATTTAACTTTAAAATCTTTTCTTAAGTTTAAGACTTTTCAATTAAGAATTTAAAAACATTCAGATTTTTGCCCATACAATTTCACATTCTTATCAACAGTCTGAGAGAATTTTAATTAATCCATATCATCTCCAATACTTGACACGAATGGTCTTTTCAATATTAGGCATTAAAGATTTATGGGATATCTATCTATCTGTCTATCTGTCTATCTGTCTGTCTATCTATCTATCTATCTATCTATCTATCTATCTATCTATCATGCTCTTTGGCAGGCTAGTTTTTGTTTTTCCTCTTTCATTTTAAAATTTGGCTTGTTCTTTTTTAAATAATTTTTGAGAATTCTTCAAACATTTTGAATACAAGAACACATACTGTCTCAGGCATATGACTTGCTAATACAGTGTCATTCATCTAGTTAATTTCCAAGTATGATAAGTCAATTGAAATTTTTCTATAGGTACATTAACATTTCATGCATTTCAAGTTCTTCATATTTACTTCATTTGCACTTAATTTTGGATAAATTTTATTCTTATTCTTCATTTTTATTGCTTTCTCTCCACAGTTTCTAACTTGGGCGTCCTCCCAGTATGCTTTTCACCACATTGTTTATAGCTATGATCTTTAGAAGTTTGATTGGAATCTTTTTTTATAACTTGCATTTAGACATTTAACTTTTTAGACATATGGAAGATGAACTTTTCTCTATGGATTTTCTTTTTGTGTTTTTCTGATTGAGCACATTTGTAGTGTCTTTTTATATAGTTCTTTTCAATTTTAAAAAATCTCTTATTTATTCGTTCGGTTCAGGGTCTTGCTACATAGCTCAGACTTGTGGTGATCCTCCTGTCTCAGCCTCCTCAATGCTAGGATTACAGGCAGGTACCACCATGCCTGGCTTTGGTGGCCAGCTTAGTGTGGGACTAGCACAGCATTTGGTAGTGGGGATCAAACCCACATCCATGAGCTTGCCAGGCAGATGCTTCTCTCTCCAGGATAACTGAAGTTTCTTGCTCTAAAACCAATGATTTTATTTAAAAAATACTTATTTATTTATTTATTGCAGTACTGGGGATTGAACTCAGGACCCTGTGCTTGCCAGGCAAGCACTTATTCTATCGAGCTATCTCCCTGGCTGACCAGTGATTTTAAAACTATTGCTTTATATATTTTGAATGATTTTGTTTCTTTTTTGGCCATGCATAAAAATGTTTCTTTTCAAAAAGCTTATGGCATGAGTTACGCCTGCAAATATTTTATGTCTGTTAGTAAATTTTTATTAAATATGTGAAAATTTTGTAATTATTAAGGGAACAAATGTGATTTGCTTTTTTGTCTAATAGTATAATTTAACATTTTATTTGATAACATACCAATATATATATATATATATATATATATATATATATATATATATATATATATATATATATATATATTTTATAATCTTCATGCTAATTGAGAGTAATCTCTCTTCTCTATAATCTAGAAGCTATGGAACTGAATTTTTATTCACCATATCTTTCCCCATTCACATTTATTTGTTATGATATTTACAGGCCCAAGCAGAAATCTTACCATCTTGGGGTATGGAATGTGAGGAGTGGGTCTTGAGGATTTTCATAAGCAAGATGGAGCATAGTTAGCTCAGAATCCTACAAAATCAACTTGGCATATTTACCGAGCTCAGCCCCACACCAGTACATCAGGATGATTTAAAGTTGGGGAAATAGGTTCCCCTGTTGACTATTCACCATCTTTTAAAACATCCAGTGATCTGGTTGTCTTATGTCTATGCATTAGTATCTTGACACCGTACATAAAACTGAAGAAAACAAAGCAAAGTTTAAAGAAAGAAGAGAGGGAGCAGGTCTAGTATTATGAAGTCAATGTAGGAAACCACAGATCTAAAGCTTAGTTGTGGAAACTAACCTATATGGAGAGAATGTCAATGCAATGAGGTTAAAGTTAAGATAAAGTTGTACCTATGGTGTTATTGAAGCAGAAAGAAGAGGATCTGGTATTGATTGTCTAGGTAAGAAAGGATAGAGATGAAATGAAATTGTCACATAATAGCTATGGAGTTCTTTTCTTTTCCTAATAGATGTTCTTCTTTGTCCTTGTGTTATCCTACTTCTTAGGCAAAAGGAATGGGCAAGTTGGTCTATTCTACTTTTTTGGACCACTTTATTGGCCCATGGAAGTAGTGAGGTTGGAGAAAAGTGAGAATTCCCCTTCTGATTCAGGAAATTTAAATCTCGAGCAGACACATAGCAATAAATGGTAGCTGATGTTAGTGCTAAGGCCAGTTTTTTAGAGAAATTATTCTCATTTCCCTGTGGCTTTTTGGTTTTTAATCTAGAATCCCATAGATCAAGTCCAGTTTTTGTTACTCAGATTTGATTTTCATTTGCTTGATGCAAGAGAAACTTCTCTAATAAAATTATGATTAAGAACTTCTTTGATGTTATGGGAAGATAAAATGCATGGGAAAATATTCAGCTGAATAAAGAAAAGAGATAGCTGGACATGGTGGTGTACTCCTATAATCCCAGCACCCTAGGAAGGGAAGTCTGTGGGTTGCAAGTTGAAGCCCAGTTGGGCAGTTTAACAACTTAATAAGAATCTGTTTCATTAAACAACAATAGGAAAAACAGCTGGAGAACGTAGGTCAGCTCAAAGGTGCTGGGTTCAATCTCCTGCATTGAAAAAAATCATACTTCTTGCTATGATGTTGTGATGTTTGGTCTTTATTTTTTATCTTTCAGAATTTTAGGAAATAAAACTAAATTACTTCAAAGTTTAGTTTCAAATCAATCATCCTGACAGCAGTACTCAAGAAAGATTTGAGAGGGATAAGCCTTGGAGATAGAATTACCTTTTTTTTTCTTTCTTATTTTTAGGGAAGGGTCTACAGGGTGTTCAGAGTCTCACTACTAGATTGGACCCATAGTGATCTTCCTGTTTACAGCCTCCCAGGAACTGAGATTACAGGCGCGTGCCACCACACCCAGTCTCAATTGCATTCTCAGCCATTCCTGGGGGTGGAGCCAGCACTACAGGCCTGGGGACCAAACCCCCAGCCCCTGTGCCTGCCTGCAGGCACTTTAATCCACTGAGCTATTTGGCTGGCCTTGAGATAGAATTTTCAGTAAGATTCTACTTAAGCTAAAAGATACTGATGACCGAAATCAGCATATTAGGTTTCTGTTGTTGCCAAAGTAAATTAGTAAACATGTCATGACTTATAACAACAGATTTTTTTAATATTGCAGTTTTGTAGGTCAAAAGTTTAGAGCATTCAAGTTAAGCAATCATCATAAACTATGCTCAGAAGAAACCATGCTCATAAACCAGTCTTCTTGCTTAGAAGATATTGAACATAAGAAGTGAGATCTTTAATGTTCAAAGTAAAACCACACACCTGTTTAAAACTTTGTGTCCAGTGAAATTATCATTCAAAAGTCAGAGTAATGAAAACTTTATCAGAAAAACAAAAGCTGGGGAATTTGTCATTAGTAAATCTAACTTTAAAGAAATGTTAAAAGTTCTTTAGAAAGAATAATAAGGATATAAATGAATAGCTCAGAACTATACGAACAAGTGAATACTGTTATGTTTTTGGAAACAATTATTATTTTTTACTTATCTATTTATTTGGTACATGGTCTCGCTGCACATGTTGGACTCCTAATGATCTGTTGTTTCAGCCTCCTCGGCGCTGGGATTACAGGCATGCACCACCATGTCTGGTTTTGGTGGCCAGTAGGTTGTGCCTGGGGCAGGGATGGCACGGGGCTGGCTCAGCATGTGGTACCAGGGATGTCCTTCCACTTGCCAGGCAAGCGTTTATAATACTGAGCTATCTCCTCTGCTTGAATGTGATATCTTTTAATTTTATCATTCTTGATTGATGTTAGGGATAATTTTGTTCATAATAATAACAATGATTTCAGTGGTTATAGCTTATGCATAGGCGAAATGAATGATAGGAATGTTATAAGGCATAGGGAAAAAGAAATGGGAAATACTTTGATATAAGGTAACCAGAGCTAGACATGCATTACAACATAACATTATTTGAAAGAAGACTTAGGTTATTTGTAAATGTGTTCTATAAACTCTAGGAGAACACCAAAATATTAAAAAATAACTGATATATCTAAAGAGAAGAGAAAAATATCACATGAAATGTCAATTCAAACTCAGGAAGGCAGAAAAGGAAGTGACTACCAGAAAAACAAAAAATAAATGCAATGAAAAGATATTGCAGTATAGTAGATGTTAATTCCACCATATCAATAATTCTCCAAAATGTGAAAAGTCTAAGTATAATAATTAAAAAGTAGACTGGCAGGGTAGGTTAAAAAGTTACACCCACATCTCTGCTATCCATATGTATCATAAATTAAATACAATGTAAAAATAAATTTAAGGTCAAGGAACAGAGTAATTTACACTATAGTAGCATAACCAAAAAGCTAAAGTACAGTATTAGTTTCAGAAAAAAGACTTCTAAGTGCATAAAAATTATTAAGGATTAAGAAGAGCATTACATAATGATAAAGAGGTCAGTTCTCCAAGAAGTGATAGCAATTCTTAATGAGCATATCTCTACCAAGAGTATAGAAGTACATAAGCCAAGATGGAAAAATTGTAATGAGAAATAGATGAATTCCCTATTACATCCAGAGGGTTCAACACCCTTTTATAACTGGCAGGCCTAGCAGGCAAAAAATTAATAAGGATATAACTTAAGCAAGCATCTCTGTCAATTGACTGGATATAACTGAAGTTTATGGGATATTTCATCTAACAACAGAGGAATATACACATTTCGCAAGGTCACATGGAATATTTAACAAGGTAGATCAAATATTGGTCCATAAAATAATCTTAGAGAAGTATGCCCCAAGAATATAATAGAATTAAACTGAAACTCTGTTGCAGAAAGCTAGAAAATCTTATTCAGAGAATAAACACCAAATGTCTATATGACAAATGAATCAAAAGAGAAAACCTCAAAAAACCCTTTAAAATATTCTAAACAAATTAGAATTGAAAGACAAGATGAATGTCAATAGAATGCAGCAAAAGCAGTGATTATAGGAAAATTTATAGCATTAAATCTTGTACTAGAAAAGAAGAAAAGCCTAAAATCAATAGATTAAGCTTCCACTTTTAGAAAATGAAGAGCCATATAAAATATGTATATAGATCAAGGGCCTAGGATAAATGTATTTGTCATTTACAGTAAATATACACTAATAAAAATAAAATAAAACATAGAGTGATAAAATTGAGAACAATAAAATGATAGAAAAAAATCAATGAATCCAAAAGATGTTTTTCTGAAAGGATCAATACTAATGATGAATGTCTAGGAAGACAAAATGATGGAAGCAGAAAAACACAGATTTCTAATATCAGAAATGATGGACCATCATAATTAATCTCTTGAACCTTAGAAGGATAATAAATGAATACTATGAATGACTTTATGGCCCACAAATCTGGGAAGTTACACAACATGGGCGAATTCCCTGAAAGACAATGAATAAAACTTCATGCAAGGTAAAACATGTAATCCAAGTAGGTCTATATTTACTAAAGAAATGGATAACACAATTAACAACCATTCCAAATGGAAAGGACATTGCTTAAGTGACTTCATTGTCAAAGTCTAAACACTTAAGAAATAAGTGGCACACATTCTCTCCAGCATGTGTGTGAGGCAGCTTTCTTGTAATTAAGACACAGTCACTGGCTCCTACAATTTAAAGAATTTTAATTACGCT
>NW_004524588.1:7720810-7723802 GCF_000260255.1 Octodon degus
ATTATTTCGAGGTAACAATACTTTGTACTTGGGATGTTACAGAAAGATATTTTCTTCTAATGTGGCATATGCTTGAACTTACCTATATGAAAGTGGTAAAATTGCAAAAAATATATAAATAAAAAGTCAAAGTTAGTTGAAATTGGAGAAATGTATGTGATAAAATATTAAAAGAACCCTTGAGGGTATTTGAAAAATTATTTATTCTCACTTATTTTACTGAGATAATTAGCCAATCTCTCCTGTTCATAATTAATGAAGAGGATTACATATACCTAAAAATAAGATTTCTCAACTTTTGAATACATTCATTTTATTATTTGTTTGGTCTTTGAAAACTACATTCCACCTCTTCCTACATCTGCTACATTACAGATATTCATAACACAGATTTAAATTAATTTTCTTTGTATTACATGACATTTTTGAAGATTTCTCACTTGTTGCCATAGTCATAGGACACAGAAGGTGGTTTAGAAATCACTCTCAGAAAAATATTGCTTCACAAAATTTTAAATTGATTTAAACATAAAGCTTACATAAAGTAGTACTTTATTTTTTTCAACCTCATCATTTAATCTCTGCAACAGTTTCCATCATTACTTTATTTAGTTTAAGTTTATCATTTTCTGGATAGCAACCTTTTGCCCATTATTAAGGAATGAGGATGTCAAAGTACAAGTAAAATATTTTTTATTGATAAATGACTTTCTTTACAGCGAAGAACTAGATCTCTGTATGAATTGAGTAAATTTTTAAAAAGTAAGTTACACAGTAATGGGATAGTATGCTACTAGTTAGGTAAAAATTTAAGACACAAAATAGAATCATGTATCTTCAAGAATCATGAATGAACAAAGAAACAGTATAGAAATTGATGCAGAGACCCAGTTCTAGCCCAGGCCCGGTGAGTGTGTGGGAGAGCTTCCAGCTACACTGTGGCAGTGGGATCTACTGGTCCCAGCCCAGGCGTAGCGTGGGTAGGACCCTTTTCCACCCCCTTGGGATGTCCTTCACCACTCTGCAGCACCTCTCTCACCCCGCCCACCAAGTAGGAATTTCTGTCATGTTCTGGGAACCCCCAGACCCAGTCCTAGCCCAGCCCTGGTGAATGTGTGGGAGACCTTCCAGCTACACTGTGGTGATGGGATCTACTAGTCCCAGCCCAGGCATAGCCTGGGTGAGACCCTTTTCCACCCCCTTGGGATGCCTGCCACCTCTCTGCAGCACGTCTCTCACCCCGCCTGCCAAGTAGGAATTTCTGCCATGTTCCAGGAACACCCAGACCCAGTCCTAGCCCAGGCCCAGTGAGTGTGTGGGAGAGCTTCCAGCTACCCTGCACCATCAGGAACTACTGGTCCCAGCCCAGGGGCAGCATGGGTGAAACCCTCTTCCACCCGCCTAGAATGCCCCCCATCATTCGTAGTACCCCTCCCACACCCCTCCTGCTGAGTAGGAATTTCTGTCATGTTCTGGGAACCCCCAGATCCAGTTAGAGCCCAGGCCCAGTGAGTGAGTGGGAGAGCTGCCTCTCCCCCCTACCCCACCTTGTCCCCTCCAGACTCAGCTCAGGCCTGGCATACAGGCCTGGGGTGAAACCCTGCAGCTGCAATCCCTGCAGAGAGGGTAGGGGACAGAACCACTCAGCAAGTCCAGGAGCAGAACATCTTGCCAGAGGGGCAAAACAGGTTCACCCCCAAGGGCAGCAAGAGCAAGGAGCTGAACACAGCAGCCAGACCCAAGCCAGGCCCAGCTGGATAAACCCAAACTTTGTAGGTCTGCACCTGAACTTCAGTAGGTGCTAAGGTTATAACTGCAACAAAGATCTACAAAAAAGGTCAGAAGACTGTGCTACACAAAATGACAAGAAGGAACAAAATGCAATCTCAGAATCCAAGCCCACCCATAACAAGTGCAGAGGATACTAACACAGAACAATTTAGGAATCACACAGCTAAAAGCAATGAATCAATGGCTTCTGAAATAAAGAAATAGCTGCAGAAAAGTATAGAGAAACTCAGATTGGAAGTAAAAAAAGAAATCCCTGAATTAATAACATCTGCAGTAAAGAATCAAATGCAGAAACATATGGAGGAATCCCAATGCCCACCCAGAACAAGTGCAGAAGACACTAGCTCGGCTCAAATGTATGAATTAATTGCATCTATAGTAAATAAGCAACAGCAGAAAGTCATAGAGGAACTCAGAGGGAATTCTTTTCTACTAGCTCAGCTCAAATGTACGAATTAATAACGTTGAAAGCAAATAAGCAACAGCAGAAAGTTATAGAGGAACTCAGAGTGGAATTCTTTTCCGATATAAAAAAGGATTTCTCAGAACTCCTAGCATCTGAAGTAAAGAATCAACTACAGAAACATAAGGAGGAAACCCAAACTGAAAGAAACACTGCACTAAAAGAATTTATAACTGCTTCTAAAGAAGACATTGATAAAATAATAGAGGAGAATAAAAAATGACAGATTCCTTGAATGAGCAATACAGGAAAGAAATAGATCACATGAAGCAGAGTCAAAGAGATATAGAGGAAATTAAAATCTCAATCACAAGCTTGCAAAACTGTTTAAGTGAAAGTGAAGTCAGAGTTTCAGATCTTGAAGATGGTGGTGCAGCTAGTGAAAAGGTATGAAAGGATCTCTTAAAAACAACTAGGTTGCAGGAAAGAATAATCCATCACCTGCAAGATGATGCAAAGATGAACAATGTGAGACTAATAGGCATCAATGAGAAAGGAGTCAATACATATAACATTAAAAAACATATGAGCAGAAGTAATAGCAGAAAACTTCCCAAATATGAAGAAACAATCTGACATGCAGGTAACCGAAGCATACAGAATGCTAAGAAACCTCAACCCAATGAAAAACACACTGAGACATAATAGTCAAGATCCCAGAAATTCAGCACAAGAATAATCTACTGAAAGCCGCTAGAGAAAAGAAGCAGATCACATTCAAAGGAAAACCCATCAGAA
>NW_004524588.1:7724082-7729141 GCF_000260255.1 Octodon degus
TACTGAAAGATGTTCTAGAGAGGGAAGAAAATGATCAGAACTCCATGAATGAGATCAGAAGCAAGCAATTAAATAGGGAAAACAATTAAACACAGGAAAAAAAGGATTAAATGACAACAGGTAAATAACATGTCAACTGTAAGTCAATATATCTCAATTCTAATCAACAGCGTAAACGGACTCAATTTACCAATTAAGAGAAATAGACAGGCACAGTGGATTAGGAAACAAAATCCAACAATATGCTGTACACAAGAAACACATTTAACTCATACAGACATTTATAGGCTGAAAGTCAAAGGATGGAACACAATACTACATGCCCCAGCATCTCAGAAAAAAGCAGGGATAGCAATTCTGTTCTCAGACAGTCTCAATTTCAAACCAAAAATGATCAAGTAAAATGAAGATGCCACTATATACTGGTTAGAGGAAAAATTCAAGAGGAAGAGGTAACACTCATAAATATGTATGCACCAAACATGGGAGCACCTAACTATTTAAAGCAAATCTTAAAGGACATGAAAAATCTAATATCCAAGGGCTGGGGAGATGGCTCCATGGAATAAGCGCTTACCCGGCAAATGCAAGGGCCTGAGTTCAATCCCTAGTTCTGAAAAAAAAAATCTAATATCCAATAGCATAATTTAAGCAGGAGAACTTAACATCCCCTTATCCGCAAAAGCTAGGTCAACCAGACAAAAACTTAGCAAAGAAATAACAGAACTGAACTGAGCTTGAAACAAATGGACCTGGTGGACATATACAGAGTGTTCCACCCAAACACAGCTGAATACACATTTTTCTCAGCTGCACATGGGTCATTTTCTAAAATAGATCACATACTGGTCCATAGGTCATGCTTAAATATATGTAAGAAAACAGAAATTATCCCATGCACATTATCTGACCACAGTGCAATGAAACTGGAAATAAGTGACAAAAGAAACCAGAAAAAAAACCCTTAAATACATGGAAATTAAATGACATCCCACTCAGCAACCAATGCATCACAGAAGAAATAAAACAAGAAATTCAACAATATCCACAATTCAATGAAAATTCAAGCAAAACTTATCCTAACTTATGGGATACAATGAAAGCAGTTCTGAGAGGGAAATTCATAGCTGTGAACTCACATATTAGGAATACAGAACAGGAACAAATACACTAATGCTACACCTTCAACAACTAGAAAAGGAAGAGCAAACCAAACCCAGAGCCCAAAGATGGGAAGAAATCATAAAGATTAGAGCAGAAATTAACTCGAAAGAAATGAAGAAAACAATTCAAAGAATTAAAAATGCAAAAAGTTGGTTCTTTGTAAGATTTAATAAAATCAATAAGCCCTTAGCTAATCTCATCAAAAAGAGGAAAGAAAAATTTGAAATACAAGCAATAAGGAATGAAAAGGGTGTAGTTACCACAGACCCAATGGAATTTCAGAAGATTATGAATAGCTACTTTGAGAATCTTTACTCTCACCGAATAGAAGACACAGAAGAAATGGACAGATTCCTAGAAAGGTACAAATTACCACAACTGAATCAACAAGATATAACCACTCTCAATAGCCCAATAATAGCCAATGAAATATGAGATGTAATTAAAAACCAACTGACAAAGAAAAGTTCAGGTCCAGATGGACTCACAGCTGATTTCTAAAAGACATTTACAGAAGATGTAGTACCTGTACTCCTCAAACTCTTCCATGAAATTGAAGAGGAAGCAATTCTCCCAAAATCATTCCTGGAGGCAAGTATTATACTGATACCAAAATCAGGGAAAGATGCTATTAAGAAAGAGAACTACAGGCCGATCTCCTTCATGAATACAGATGCTAAAATCCTCAGTAAAATCCTAGCAAATAGAATACAGCAAATCATCAAGAAGATCATACATGGGGCCAGGGAGATGGCTCAGTGGAATAAGTGCTTCCCTGGCAAGTGCAAGGGCCTGAATTCAATCCCCGGTTCCACAAAAAAAAAAGAAAAAAAAAAAGAAAATCATACATCATGACCAGGTAGGATTCATCCCAGGGATGCAAGGATGGTTCGATATTCGAAATTCTATCAATTCTAATACACTATATCAATAGAGCGATAACTAAAAATCACATGATCATCTCCATTGATGCAGAAAAGGCTTTAGACAAAGTCCAACACTCATTCATGTTCAAAGTCCTACAGAAAATTGGAATAGATGGTCTCTAATTCAATCTGGAAAAAGCCATTTATGAAAACCCAATGGCTAATATAATCCTAAATGGGGAAAAACTGAAAACTTTTACTCTTAGATATGAAACAAGACAAGGATGTCCTCTATCACCATTCCTATTCAATGTAGTTCTGGAATCATTAGCTACAGCCATTAGACAAGAGAAAGAAATAAAAGGAATAAGAATAGGTAAAGAAGAAGTTAAATTATCTTTATTTGCGGATGACATGATACTTTACTTGGAAGACCCAAAAAGCTCCACCAAGAGGCTACTAGAATTAATACAGAAATTCAGTAGCATAGTGGGTTATAAAGTCAATACCCAAAAGCCCATAGCATTCCTCTACACACATAACAAACACACTGAGAGGGAAATTATAGAAACAATACCTTTTACAATAGCACCGAGGAAAATAAAATACCTTGGAATTAATCTGACTAAAGAAATCAAAGATCTTTTCAAGGAAAATTACAGTACTCTGAAAAAAGAGATCATAGAGGATTTCACAAAATGCAAAGATATTCCATGCTCCTGGATAGGAAGAACCAACATTGTGAAGATGGCCATACTCCCAAAATTGGTGTACAGTTTTAATGCAATCCCTATGAGACTACCACCAACATACCTTGCAGACCTATAGAAATCATTCCTAAAATTTATCTGGAACCAGAAAAGACCTAGAACAGCAAAGGCAATCCTGGGCAATAAAGACAGGGCAGGAGGCATTACAATTCCTGACTTGAAATTATTTTACAAGGCTACTGTGATAAAATCAGCATGGCACTGGCAACAAAATAGACCTCAGGATCAATGGATTAGATTAGAAAACACTGAAGCCCCTACAAACACACTCAGCCACCTTATCTTTGACAAAGGGGCCAAACGTATTCACTGGAAGAAAGATAACCTCTTTGACAAATGGTGCTGGAAAAACTAGCTCTCTACATACCGAAAACTCAAACTTGACCCAGGTCTATCACCATACACTACACTAAAGTCATAATGGATTAAACATCTAAACATTAAAGCAGAGACACTAAATCTGGAAGAGAAAGTAGGAGGAACTGTTGAAGACATAGGGTAGGCAAAGACTTCATGAACAGAAATCAAATCGCACGGGAAACAGTTGAAAGAATTAACATCTGGGACCTGCTCTTACTGAGAAGTTTTTTCATGTCAAAAGAAATTACCAATAAAGTGAAAAGGCAACCCACAAATTTGGAAAAAATCATGACAAATAACTACTCAAACAAAGTTCTGCTTTCTAGAATTTATAAAGAACTAAAAAACAGTAGGGCTTCCAAATTTAATGACCCAATCTAGAAATGGGCATCTGAGATGAACACACACTTTTCAGAGGAGGAAATTAAAGAAGCGAATAAATATATGAAAATATGTCTCACATCACTAGCCATCCGTGAAATGCAAATTAAAATAACATTGAGATATCATCTAACCCCAGAAAGGATGGCTATCATAAGGAAATCACCCAACAACAAATGTTGAAGAGGCTGTGGGGAAAAAGGAACCCTTCTCCACTGCTGGTCGGAATTTAGACTGGTACAACCATTATGAAAATCAGTGTGGAGACTTAGAAAAGTTGGACTGGAAATCCCCTTTAAACCAGCAATTCCTCTACTGGAAATTTTCCCAGAGCATCTGAAACATATCATGAGATATATGTGTGCCTATGTTTATAGCAGCACAATTTGTGATAGCCAAATCTTGGAAACAACCAAGATGCCCATCACTTGAGGAATGGCTGAAAAAGATGTGCTATTTTTACACAATGGAGTATTATTCAGATATTAAGAATGATAAACTTAAAGCTTTTATATTGAAGTGGATGCCACTTGAACATATACTCATATGTAAAATAAACCAGACAAACGTGTAAATTCCGTATAGTCTCCTTAGTATAAGAACTCAAAAGATGAAGGACAAATAGAAAGGTATAATACAGGTAAAAGGAAAACAGGATCTTGACGACTAACTAATAAAGAGAGGGAAAGGAGAAGAGCTAGGAAACATGACAATGTCAACCCATACAGTTATATGTAGAAGATGAGCAAGGCAATGATCCTTAGAATATCCAGAAGATTTTTGAATCTAGCAGTTAATTGTAAAGATTCTCACACTGACTAACTATATATACTGATATCTGTGAACTAAGCAACTGCACTGCAGATGGTAATCTCTAATAGTAGTTTCATGTTTAGAGGACCTGTCATTCTGGTCTTCTGCATCCAGGCTCCTTGCCATGACACTCCAGTTGCTGCTATGCTGTCTCTCAGGTAGATAGTTGTTGAAAAAGAAGGGGGTGGTGAATGGAAGCAAGAGACAGGAAAAGGAATACTGTGGGACTATCCTGCTTCAAGTTTGTATACGGTTAGATTTTTGGACTTATGTGGAAACATAAGAAATATATAACTTTTATGCCTATTTTTAAAATATATTCTCATTTTTAAATGTTTTTTTCATCATATTCTGCAGGGACTTAAAGTTCAACATATCAATACTTGATGAAAAGTATCTGTTCTATGTTATGCCTAAGATGTTTGATATGCAGACAGATAGTGAGGTTAAGCTTAACAGCCTAAATTGTATGGTAATAATAATACGATTGTCTTCTGGATGGTTAACAACCTAAGTTTGAAGACCAAATTAGAGAAAAAGGAGGGCTGCAAGGAAAGCCAACATTTTGGCCCTAGCCTTCTAAGGTCAATTAAGACTCAGGACATAAGAGAACTTGTACTGTAACGTCATGTACCTCGGTAGTGTCCCAAATTTTCTGATCAAGATTATGGGGGCCAACGAGGAAAGTGATTGATGATGTAGAGT
>NW_004524588.1:7736167-7743415 GCF_000260255.1 Octodon degus
AGGACACTCATATTTTATTTATTTATTGGTGCTTGGAATTGAACTCATTTCTTATGTTTGTCTGGCAGGCATTGTGACACTGAACTATAGCTCCAGATTTTTCATATATTTATGAGTCCTTTAGTCTTTTTTTCCTCCTAACACAGGGCTTGATTTCTGCCAAATCTTCTGTATGAGTTTTTTCTTTTTCATATTAATTTAAAGGCATAACTTATATTGAAGTGTTTGTCACTTGAAATGATAGTGAAGTATTCCACCCTATTTTCACTTGATTTTATTTCTCTCTGTAGTATACTGAGTGTCTAATAATTATTACATTTTAATTACTATGATGCACTATTTTTTCTTTTCACTGTGTTCTTTTCTGACATAAAGTACTACTTCTGTCTCAATATTGTCTGTCTCTGCTTTTTTGTATTTAAACATAGCTAATTTCCCAAGAACCTGTATCAGTATGTGTCATTCAAAATGTGCATGCCAAGTTTTATTGTATCTTACTGAAAAATTAGCATTGTTGTTTATTAACATACTGTATTTATTATGCATTTAATGTATTTTATATTTTATATATGTTGAACATTTCAATATTATTGTTGTGGCATAATGAAAATACTTTCTAGGTTCTTTTTACATCTTATTTTTTTAAATGTATTTGGTTAAGGGTCTCACTATGCAGCTCAGACTTGTAGTGATCCGCCTATTTTCAGTCTCTCCAGCACTGGGATTACAGTCCATGCCTGGACTTGGTGCTGGCTCAGCATGCCTGGGGCTGGGGCTGGTGCAATATGTGGTGTCACAGATCAAACCCTGCTCCCTGCACTTGCCGAAACAGGTGCTTAGTTTGCTGAGCTATCTCACTGGCCCCAAGTTAAAAGTTATTTTGGCTTTTACATTGTAGAGATCTCAGTACATAGTCGGCTGGCTCCAAGGCTGGATGCTGTAGCAGAGGGCCACAGTAGAAAAGAAATGGTTCATGGTGGGTGGAAGAAAGAGGCAGGTGGCCCAAAGTGACAAACCACAAGCCTCTTTCTGTCTCTTATATATTATCCAGGTTACTCACCTTAGGGTAGGTAGTACCTATGCCCTTAATCCTACTCCCCTTATCCTAACATTGGACCATGAATCAGTCCCAGTGTCACACACTCCAGATCAAGTGCTTTCTGAAAATCCCCACCTACGAATGCATGAGGCTTTTGGGAGAGAGCATCTAAAGACAAGCCATAACACCTAGGAAATTTTAAACATTCCTTCAGACTTACAAAGAAATTTGGGGGCATTTTACATCTTTCATATCTTCTTGTGAAAGAAACATCTCTACATTGTATGAATTTGCTTCATAGTCCCTCAGTAAAATTTGTAATATTATTTTGGTAGATATATATTTCTTGTTAAATGTATTACTCTGAATTTTGTGTTTTGTTTCTGTTGTGGGTGAACTCTTTAAAGTTTCTATCTGACTATACTATCATATGAAAATCTTGTTGAATTTTGTGTTACATTTTTTTCTGGTCATTAACAGTTCTTATTTTTGTTTGATGTGTGCGATTAATTTTCTTCAATCTTCAATGAAATAACACAAGATAATCCTGTAATAATTGGTCACCATCTTTCTGATAACTATTATCTTTCAAAATCCCAAAATAAATAACATTCTTGTTTATTTTGTAAAGCATAATTATTTCATTGGACATAAAAAGGAAAATGAAATCCAATAAATTATATCAAATAAGACTCTCTCTATTAAAAACAGATTGAATCACTGAGTTCATAATTATCTAAAATCTTCATTCTTCATCCAAATCTTTCCCATCACAACATGATGGTGGTATAATATTCACAATAAGAGACATTGAAACTTAAGGTTGGAATTATCTGGAAATAATAAAAATTTCAAGCTTGGCATTGAAAAATACAGTAGCTCAGTAGGAGCAGACATATCTTCAGGGAAGGAAACTATGCATCCTTGGGGTGGAGAAAGACAGTACAAATAAAGACAGCAAAAAGCCACCTGGAAACTAGGTTGGCTCAGATAAACAGGATTAGGATAAATGAAATCCACAAAATTTCCAGGTCTCACTTTGCTTTGCTCCAATTAATACACATTCTGTGTTACCTATGGTATAATTTTATAGATTAGCATTTTTCCTCAGCTGGAAGTTTTAAATGTATGTTACTCAAATCATAAGGTTTTCTAAAAGTGTGTGTGCTTTTAAAACTTTAAACCTAATAAGAACAAGTGAAAATACTTTTCACAGTGCTTTCTGAGGAAATATTGATTTTTCAAGAGCAGAATAAGCCATTGTACATAAAGCAAAGGCTAAATGAATGCTGAACGAACTATAAATGTGTATTCACTTTTATAAATAAGTAGATTTCCAATAGCTTCAATGTTTTTATGCCATTCTGCTCATATACTTCACAATCAGAAGATACACAAGAAAAAAATTCTAATTTTCCAGTTGAATTATTTCAATGAACATGTTTGAAGAGTATCAAACCTTTATAATATCTTGTTCAGTTCCAGTCCTAACCAAGTGAGCAAATCATGCCTCACTATAATGTAAGATAAATGATTAAGGGTCCATTTTCTTGCTAATTTCCATTAGCAATGATGAGAGTCATGCACATGTATCAGAGGCAAAGAAGACTCTTAAAGAACTCAGAAATATTAACTACATTTAAGAGGTGCCATTTCAAATTGTCTAGCCTTGATAGGACTTTCTCCACTACATCATATTCTGAAGCAGTACTGAACAGCATTGGAAATTCGATCAATAGAAAGCACTCTTTTTCTTCAATCCAGCACTGGACAATTACTCCAGAATGAGATAGAGGAAGTGCTGAAGATGCTGTCATTTACTTGTAGTCAAGGCTCTTCTGCAAATACATCTAACGACTCGTCACTGTTGAAGACTTTAAAGCACTGGGCGAATAAATGAAGTCAAGTCCAAAATTGCTGTCTACCAATTGGTACCTATCTTTTTCATTGAAAAACCAGCTTTCAGACACCTGTTTTTTTCCTTTTTAAAAATAATTTTCAGGATGTCTTTATGATAATGAATTGAAAGATATTTAGTAGTGTTCTGATGTAGTAGGAATTCTTCACTTTGGTGCCATAGCTGCCAGATAACTAGCAATTCTATTAAGTAAATTTTAAAAGCAAGTAATTTAAAAAATAATTTTATTGAGAAACAAATAACAATGAGACAGTTTCAAAACCTATCAGTAGGACAGTTTCAATAATAAATAAATTGCACATTGTTGTCTCAGTGGTTATTCATTCTACAAGATGCAGACATGACATCCCATCCACAAACACTATTAGAACAAATCTTCTTATTCATTGAATTAAAAGTAATGTAGCTGTATATCTATCCTATTTTGAATATACAGATACAAAATGGTTATTCATTTGTATCTTCCTTTGTTTAATTTTGTCAGAGAAGGGTATTCTGTTGTCATTTAAATATTATATGTGCGTGAATTCAGTAAAATATTCCAATATAGTCTAGTAGTCCATAACAGTAGTGGGCCATCCGCAGGATTGGCAATGTCAGAAGTTGTTGATCTGAGCCCTTTACAGCCCAGCATACCAACATGGCTTCACCCCTTATACTTCATTTTTATACCTTTCTCCTGGATGTTTAAGACCAAGATAAAGCAAGAGCTATATAACAAGAAATATAACTTTTGTATCTGATAAGGTCAGTTAAGTCTGCTCAGGATTTATCCTGAAACCCTGTACCGCAGTTTGTAGCTCCTTTGTCAGTGTCAGCCAAATGGATGAGTCACTGCCATTGCTTGACCAATTTGCCCTCTGTGAAAGCCTGAGAGAATGCTTTCTGTCCTTTTGACTCTCCTTAGGTACACTCTATATCATTGATCACATTCCTGTGTGGCCCCATAATCTCCTTGATCAGAAAGTTTGGGACACAACTGAGTTACATGATGTTACAGTATAGATTCTCCTATGTCCTGAGTCTTCACTGACCTTGAAAGGCTAGGGTCAAAATGTTGGCTGACCTTGCAGCTTTTCTTTTTCTCTAATTTTTGGTCTGCAAACTTAGGTTGTTAACCCTTCAGAAGAGAAGCTTATTATTACCCTACAACATATGCAGTTGGGTTTACCTTAACTATCTGCCTGAATATCAAACATCTTAGGCATAACATGGAACAGCTTTTTACCTTCAAGTATTGATATGTTAAACTTTAAGTCCTACAGAATATGAAGAAAAAAATAAAAAAATAAAAAATATTAAAAATATGAATTAACAATTACATATTTTTACACAGAAATTTAGAAATCCAACCATATATGGCATTATGGCATGACAGTCCTGTGACATTTTTTTCTTGTCTCTATTTTTCATTTATTATTATTTTTTTAAACAAACATTTACTTGAGAGACAGTATGGCAATAATTGGAATGTCATGACAAGCAGTACATATTTAGAAGACCAGAATGACAGGCATTCCAAGCATGACACTACTATTACACATTGCTATCTTCAGTACAGTTGCTTAATTCATGGGTATCAGCATACATAGTTAGTCAGGGTAAGAATCCTACCAATTAACTGCTAGTTTCAAAAAACCTGCTGATATTTCTCAGGATCATTGCCTTACCTACCTTGTGAGTATAAATGTATGGCTTTGCCCCATCATGTCTCCTAGCTTTTCTCCTTGTCCTCTCTTTGTTGTCTAATCCTCAAGTTCTCACTTTGTTTTTAATTGTGTTATACATTTGTATTTGTATTTCTTCTTTTGAGTTCTTGTTCTAGGGAAACTATACAATATTTACACATCTGTGTCTGGTTTATTTCACTTATGAGTATATCTTCAAGTGGCATCCACTTAAATATAAAGGCTTTGAGTTTATCATTCTTTATAGCTGAGTCATACTCCATTGTATAAAAGTACCTCATCTTTTACATCCATTCCTCATGGGCATCTTCTTTGTTTCCATGATTTGGCTATCACAAATTGTGCTGCTATAAACATAGGTACACATATATCACTATGATATGATGTTTTCAGTTCCTCTGGGGAAATTCCCAGTAGGGGGATGGCTGGCTTGAATGCGATTTCAGTGCTAGTTTCCTAAAGAGTCTCCACACTGATTTCCATAATGGTTGCGCCATTCTACATTCCCACCAGCAGTGGAGAAGGGTTCCTTTTTCCTCACAACCTCTCCAAAATTTGTTATTAGTTGATTTGTTTATGTTAGCCATTCTATAGGTGGTGATATGGTATCTCAGTGTTGTTTTAATTTGTATTTCACAGATGGCTAGTGATGTGGAGCATTTTTTTATATATTTATTCACTTCTTTAATTTCATCCTCTGAAAAGTGTGTGTTCATCTCAGATGCCCATTTCTGGATTGGGTCTTTAAATTTTGGGGCCCTAATATTTTTTAGTTCTTTATAAATTCTACAGAGCAGACCTTTGTCTGAGTGCTTGTTAGCTAAGTTTTTTTTCAAATATGTCATTTCACTTTGTTGGTAATTTCTTTTGATGTGAAAAAACTTCTCAATAACAGGAGGTCCTAGTTGTTAGTTCTTTCAACTATTACCCATGTGATTTGATTTCTGTCCATGAACTCTTTGCCTACCCCTATGTCTTCAAGAGTTCTTCCTACTTTCTCTTCTAGGAGATTTAGTGTTTCCATTTTAATGTTTAGATCTTTAGTCCATTTTGACTTTAGCTTAGTGCATGGTGATAGACCTGGGTCAAGTTTGAGTTTTAGACACGTAGACAGCCAGTTTTTCTACACCATTTGTTAAAGACATATCTTTCTTCCAGTAAGCATGTTTGGTCCCTTTGTTTAAGATCAGGTTGATGAGTATAAAATAAGTAATTTCAATAACGCCTCTTTGTATCTTCCTGATTCTGTTTTCCTGTGAATCTTCCTGATGCATGTTTGAGAAGTGCGCAGGTGAGTTGAGGAGCTATAGTGGTCATAATAATTTCTCTCCACAATTTTAATTTTTCTAGAGATGGCTTTGAAAGTCTAATTAGTTGCAAGGTCAATACTGCTTGTTGTTTTAAAACCTCTCTTGCTAGTGTACAGGAAGATATTTTTTGCCAAGATGTGTTAGTAATGGCAAGAATAGCAAACAGAAAACTAAATTCAGGAGGAGAGCATAAATAAATTTTTAATCATACAAAATTTAATACTTACGTTAAGGAGAAAAATATTAAAAGTCATTTTACACAGAGTGAATTTATATCCGAGCTGAAGTTAAAGTTGTGAAGCTTTGAGTGATTTGATCATCATCTTTTCTCCTTCAGTTGTATGAAGGGATCGAAATTTATATACTCAATAACTAGAAAAGAATCATAAAGGATCAGACTGGAGAAGTCTGTCTCTCTCCATTTTTTGCTGTCACTCCCACAGCGATTTTAATATTTTTTTCTATGTCTTTGATGATTTCTTTTGCCAAAAGTTGTTTTGAAATGCTGACAATTTGGATATCAGCACAGGAAGCTGTAAGCTTCTTGGATACATACACAATTTTTAGGTACTACAATTTCATGTTAACAACAAAAAATAGAATGACTAATAAACAGACTTATATTCCCAGTCTTAAATGTATCATTTGAACTCAAGCTTTAGATCATCCTAAAAGCAGAAAGAAATAAAAATCTTGGAGAAATAAGACTAACACTATGTTTGCTTTACTTGTGATTTGGAAGTGTTTTTCGCTAAATTCTTGAGAGAATGAATTTTATTCATTTAGCTTATATTAAACAGGACTAGTAATTTATATGGCATGATTGATGCTTTTATCCTAAGTAGTGTCCAAGAATATTGTGAATTCATTGAATTGTGTACAGAATGTGATGTGTGGGTGACAGAAAAATAACCAAGCCTGAATCATGTAACTACATCTAATATCTGAGGAAGGAAAATTTAAGCAAGAATGGCTGGTCTTTTCTTAGATCAGGTAAGTGATATCATCTATGTTTCTTCTAGTTCCACAATTACGGTATAATTGAAAGAGAAATGTCAGTGAGATTTTGCTAACTTTGTAAGTCTTTACTGCAGTTGTATGTAAACATCTGTGAGCGTTTCTGTTTCTTGTCTTTGTTAAAATTAAATAAAGCCACGCACATTATAATGACATTTATCTTCTTAAAATAGAAAATTTAGGTGCCTCCCCCACCCCGCCCGCCGAGTAGGATTTTCTGCCGAGTTCCGGGAGCCCCCAGACCCAGTCCTAGCCCAGGTCCGGTGAGTGTGCGGA
>NW_004524588.1:7743515-7745778 GCF_000260255.1 Octodon degus
GCTACAACTCTTGTTGCATAGGTCCTGCTTTACCTTGGTCTTAACCATCCATCAGAAAAGTATAAAAACGAAATATAAGAAGTAAAGCCATACTGATATGCTGAGCTGTAGGGGATTCAGGTCAACAATTTCTGACATTGCCAATCAAGCAGAAGACCGAATACTATTATGGGCTACTGAACTCTTTTAGAATATTTTGCTGAGTTTACACACCTATCATACTCAAAGAATAGATGTTACCAAAAAAAGAGGATAGAGATGAATGTCCATTTTGTATCTGTGTATTCAAAGTGGTTAGGATAGATATATAGTTACATTCTCTTGAATAGAGGGATTTGTTCTAATGGTGTTTGTAAATAGGATATCATTTTCACATCTTGTACAGCAATTAACCACTAGGAAGAATGTATGCAATGTGTTATTTATTGAAACTGTCCTACCAATTTGATTTGAAATTGTGTCATTGCTATTTGTTTCTCAATAAAACTATGGAAAAAAAAAGAGAACTGATACAAAAATAAGGAGGTAGAATACAGACTAGAGGTAAAAGCAAATTGAACCACAGCCCAGGAAGGAATCTGAAACGCTATCCAGACTCTCAAGACCCCACTTGTTCCTTTAGAAAGGTGACTCTGGCTTTTGTGTGAAGGGGAGAGGCCAGGGAAGGACGTGGACCTATTAAGAGGTCTTCATACTAATCAATCTCCTGTTACCTGACTTGAACCTTACATAACATACATCTGCTGCAATATAGCACATAAATAAGTACCATTTTTACTTTTCAATGTATAAGTTGCAAAAGAAATATAATTTAAGCAAGAGATGAAGGAATAGCAAATATTAAGAAAAAAATAAGAAAGTAACAAAAACGAACAAACAAGGTAAGTGAAACTGAAAGACAGAGTTTTGATGATCTAGGTCTTGATTATTTGATGGATTCGATCCATCCTCTAACTCCCAACATCTTTTAGGAGGTCTGCAGGATAAAAATAATGTGTTGTGTCATCCCAGGAAGCAGCCATGATTAAGATGCAGACTGTGAGATATCCCGCACAATCCATATCCCAAGTTCTCTGACACATAATCTGCCAAAGGAAAACAAGTAGGGGTCAAGGAGGGGTTTATACTCAGTGCGTCCCAACCACTGGCAGTTTTGCTTTCCGTGGGCCCATTGGTGTCCTGTGTATCTTACTGGGCAGGTGATATTATCCTTAGTAGAGAGAGGCCAAAGATGATTCTGAACACCCACTTTCACACAGAACACTCTTTCAATAAATATTGGGCCCCAATGTCAATGGTAATGAGGCTCAGAAACTATTAGGGGAAATTAAGTATAAAGACCATCACCCAAATTTGAATTGTGATCATTCATATTAGGAACATATGGAAAAAGGCCAGGGATATAGGTCAGTGTCACAAGCACTTGACTGGCAAGCACAAGGTTCTGAGTTCAATCCCCAGGACAAAAGAAACAACAACACTTGACATTTATGAAGAATTTGAACATTGAGTGGATTATTCTAGATGTGAATGTGATATTATGTTTAGAGACATCCTTGTTTTTAGAAATATGTATTGAAATCCTTACAAGTAAAACTATATAGGATTTAAAAGTTGAAACTAATGTGAGTGAATAGAGGGGGCCATTGATGACTGTTAGCCCTGGGTGAGACCACATGGGTGTTTATTATTTTATTCTAATTTTTTTATGGTACTAGGTTTGGAACACAGGGCATTCACCATAAGATATGCCCCCAGTAACTTTAAATTTTTTTCTTCTTTTTTGATATAGAATCTCACTAAGTTAAATTGCCCACTTTGGGCGTGAACTTGTGATAATTCTGCCTTAGCCATCTGCAATGCTGGGATCATAGGTATGCACTATAATGTCCAGTCATTTCCTCAATAATTAAATATTTAAATTTTTAAAATTGCTACATAGTCTTGGTAGGCAGTTCTGACTCATAGTGATTCTCTTGTCTCAGTCTCCTCAGCACTGGGATTGCAGGCATGCACCACCACACCTGGCTTAAGGGCTGGCATGGTATTCGGCACTGGGGATTGAACTTAAGACCTTGCACTTGCCAGGCAGGTGCTTATGCTACTGAGCAATCTCCCCAGTCTTGTAATTAAATATTTTACAAATTATTTTAAAATATTTATGATCTTCACACTGTGCAGATATTCATGTTTGCTTTAAAATTAACAAAACATTTTATATACAAATGAATCATAAGAGGCTTTGATAATTTCATTTCCTCAA
>NW_004524588.1:7745878-7813378 GCF_000260255.1 Octodon degus
GTAAATGGGATCACAAGTCCGCATCTTGTACAGCAATTAACCACTAAGAAGAATATATGCAGTGTATTATTTGTTGAAACTGTCCTTCCGATATGATTTGAAACTGTCTCATTGCTATCTGTTTGTCAATAAAACTTTGAGAAAAAAAAAAAAGAAAATTTAAACATAAATTGTCTAAATATTTCAGTGAAAAGGTATCTATTTACAGTCATTTTCTTTGTTCATACAGTCTGGTTAGGGGGAGGGTTACACTGTGAACTGTTAACCAAACATTCTGTTTAACTTCTTATGAGTATTACAAATGATTTAGTGGGATCAATGTATTCATTTTGTATTTCAACTAATCTACTGCTATAAAATAGCAGAATGTAGACTGTTATAAGCCATTCATATGTATTTTGTGAAATGCAAACATTTTCTCTTTTTTAATGAATGAAAGGCATAATTCAAAATTTGCTTTAGTAAACAGTGTCATGTTTAACCAGTGTTATGATTCTACACATTTTCCCCTCACCACCCCTTTTTTATGTATCTGTCACAAATCTACAGGTTAGCTTTGTTTTGAAAATGTAAAAAACGTTTGAGTAATCGAAACTCAATCAATAATCTAAAAGCTACAACTTTTTTTTGCATAGGTCTTGCTTTATCTTGGGCTTAACCATCCAGCAGAAAAGTACAAAAATGAAGTATAAGAGGTAAAGTCATGGTGTTATGTTGAGCTGTAGGAGACTCAGGTCAACAATTTCTGACATTGCCAGTCAAGCAGAAGAGCCAATACTATTATGGACTACTGGACTCTTTTAGAATATTTTGCTGAATTAACATACCTATAATATTCAAATGATGGAACTAAATAAAAAAGGGGATATATAAATGAATGTCCATTTTGTATCTGTGTATTCAAAATGGTTAGGATAGATATATAGTTACATTCTCTTAATGAAAAGAGGGATTTGTTGCAATAGTGTTTGTAACTAGGATATCATGTCTGCATCTTGTACAGCAAATAACCACTGGAAGACAGTATGCAATGTGTTAATTATTGAAACTGTCCTACCAATTTGATTTGAAAGTGTCTCATTGCTATTTGTCTCTCAATAAAATTATGGAAAAAAATCCAACTTCCAGAGTATCATCTTTCTTACTTTCCTTCACTGAATAATGTCATCCACAAGGAGTATCTAAGCCACCTATACTTTGCAGCCTTTCTCCAGGGAGAGATACTCTAAATAGTCCCTAAGCCTTCAATGGTCTTTCTTGAAATGCCTACTAAGCACTTGACGTGGGTTTTCTTTCAATCTCTGAGATCAGTTCTTCAGTAAAACAAAGCAAAACAAAAACCAAAACCAAACCAAAACAAAGCAAAAAACTTGACTTGAGATACCACCCGTCACCAGTCCTAAGCAACAATAATGTTTACATTGGTAATAGCTAGCAAACCACATCAAACTGTGGAAAAATTGTCACATACTTTTACCGTTCTGTGCAAAAATTCATTACACGAGTCATTCATACACATGTTACAAAGAAAGAAGCTACTTCTTTCGCCTGTGAAGGTAGGATAACTACCAGAATACTTGTAAAATGTCATAATTTTAGAGATATGACTCATTGAAAAATATTACCAGCTCCACGGGTAATTTAGAATCGTACTTTCTGTGAATGAATGACTAAAAGAAAAAAATGCATGAGCCAAAGTTTTTTAAAAAAGTTTTTAAAAAGAAACTTCTTCAGAATTTTATTATATATTGAATTACTAATCAAATTATAATATTAAATAATCACCACTTGGTAAAGCCAACTTTATATGATTTTTATATAACAAATAAACCAACACTGAAAACAACGAAAGAGGAGTCTATGATCAAATCCAAGGCAGACATAAATCTTTCTGCCAGCGACACTACCCTCCTCCAGGGGGCGCCATGCACTTGCTAGTTTCTCTACCTGCTAGCACCCACCTGTAAGAGCTCTCTGACTGAATTTTGTGGTTACTTCTAACTACCCGATGTACTTTATTTTACTTTATATTTCATTTTATTTTATTTTTTGCTTTTGATTTTGATGGGGTGGATATTTAAGCCCCCTTTTAACAGTAAATTATACATTCCAGTTTATTAAATATACAGAATGCTTTTAAATTTATATGGTGAAAATTTTAGAATTCTCCTTGACACCCTAAATCATTTGATTCTTTGGCAGCAAGGCTGTAGTAAGGAGGGGTACAGTGGGTTTTAAATTTGTTTTACTTGGCAGTACTGGCTTTTAATAATGTTCACCTGGATTGAGTGTAGTTTTTACAAAAAGCCTGAACTTTAGTAATACTTCTCCTTTGTCTACTTTTACTTCTCATTGAAAAGCGTAACAAAAATTGAAGTGATAGTGTGTTAACATTAAGGAAAAAAAATCTATGTTGCTCGCTAACTTCATCAGACGCAGGTGTAGTTAGAGGACAAGAAAGTGAAATCTTAGAAAAGCTATGGTTGCTGAAAACCTCTAGAGGTTATCTGTCTGTCTCATCCTGCTGGCCTCAGGCAAAGTTTACCTAAACTATTGTAAGCAGATGGATATCTGGACTACTTTGAAAGATCTTGAGGGAACTAATTCCATAATCTCTTCATATCCTTCTTTACATCTAATCTATTGGTCCATTTAATTTAGTTTATCTTCAGCAGACATGGATAATGCTACCCTTTACAATACAATTCGTCATAACCTTGCTAATGTAGATATTATTTATTTAAGAAAGAAAAGATGACAATTTCCTCTCACAGAAAAAGATGTTGTTAGAATTTTAAATAGAAATCCTAACATTAATGGTCATTATAAGAGAAACAAAATTTATAATATTTGAAGCCAATTATGGCCAAAGAGGAAGTCTATATTTTAATGAGAAGATAATATCACCTTTGGAAGGATATCTAACCTTTCCTAACAATGGGGAGAAAAGTTTTACTTGAAAACATGGAGAGAATTTTTGCATAATAGTACTTATAGTTTTCAAGTATGTGTAGCATTCTGATACTTGGTGCATTCATATTTACTTTTCAGTACTGAGTGCACTGCATTCAGTTACACACATTATTAATATTATTAATCTTTTAATTTCATACAAAGTCTCACTACGCAGACCAGACTCATAGTGATCCTTCTGTTTTCAGCCTCCCCAGCTCCTGGATTACAGGCATGCACCACTATGCCCAGTCTCATGGCCAGCTCAGCACGCCTGTGGATGGGACCGGCATGGCACGCAGTACTGGGATTGAGCCTGGGTCCTTGCGTTTGCCAGACAGATGCTTAGACAGTTGAGGTATCTCCCCAGCCCTGGTTACACACTTATAAATGTGTCCTATCACACTTTTTAATAACCATTATTAACAGGTAGGTTTAAACTATACACTATTAATTTTTCACTGAATTTAAAATGAAAAACATTAATTACTTTTTGCATTTCTCAAATTTTCCTATACTTTTAATAAAGACATGCTAATATTATAACTTCACCAATCTTTCTATAAAATGACACATTAAAATAATGATAAATTAAATATAAATTGTGTGGGTTTTTTAAAGTAGTTATTTTAGTTGATTGCATATTTTTACTTTATAATAACATGTTTGAAATTGGTCACATCTCTTTCTTTAGAGTTGGCTCAGCCAAAAAATGCAAGTGAAAAAAATTGAATGGATGGAGAAAATCAATTACCACAAACGTATTCAAATGTTTTATATAATATTAGAAAAATGTAACATTGAATATTTTTACTTTTTGTCAAACTTGATACGTACACATTGACTAGTAGATCAATTTGATTACTGTAATGGGGTTTCATAATTCCATCCTTTGGTTTGCATCCAAAAAGTGTTTAATTCATTTTTTTAGCACCAACGTTGGGTTTTGCATCTTATGTCATGAGGAATCTTTAAATTTTGTCAATCCCTGTTAGCTTCAGTTCGCGATAGAAGACAGAAGTTCCCAAATGTAAGACTTTTCGAATAAATAGAATTATCATGTACAAACGGACACAATTTGCCAGCCAGGTGTGGTGTGCAACCCCATGTTCCTAGGATGCTGGGACGTTGAGGCAGGAGGAGTATTAGCACACCTGGGGGGAATTGAGCAAATTAGCACCACTCTAACTCAAAATAAAAAAAATAAAAAAAAATAATGAGCTGAAGCTATAGCCCATTGCGAAGAGTAAAAGCGTCGGTACTAGAAATAGATGTAGAATCTAGCAGAATCTGTTTTTCAGCGTCAGCATAGATATAGAACTGGATGGCAGCAACTCATTCCTAATCCTTGATGAGTCTTTTTATTTTTTTAAGGAAATTTTTCTTTAAATACAGAATTTGGGAAGTGTATTAAGGCCATCTTTTTACATTTAGAGAAGCATCCTAGCATAGGGAAATGAGCCAACTATCCTGGTCTATTTTTATTTTCCAAAACCATAATTTCTGTAAGAGTGAGTTATTCCAATGATAGAACACATTTTCTTTCTTTCTTTCTTTTTTTTTTTTTTTTTTTTTTGCAGAACCAGGGATTGAACTCAGGCCCTTGTGCTTGCCAGGAAAGCGCTTATTCTACTGGGCCATCTCCCTGGCCCCAGAACACATTTTCTAATACTAGTTTATAAGGACTCGCCCAAGAATCATATACAACAAGTGCAGGAGATCTATCCACACAGTAAATACTAAAGACTCCAGCTAAGGGCCTGGATCCTAATATCCTGCACAAGTCCAGCTAAAAACCCAGAGCTCATAACAGTGCTTCCCATCAGTCCAACTAGAGCTAAGAAGCAATGCTCAAGGTAGGCACCAAAGCTCCCTCAAAGGTACTACAGCCCTCCTTAGCAACACTGAGGTCCTGAGCTCCTCCAGTGAGAAGGAAAGCTGAGCTCCCATCAGGAAAGCCAATGCGGCAAGCTACTCCATGAGACTGAGCAATTTGCCATCTTCACTTCTGGAGCCAGGAAGTGATGCTCAAGATGAGAACCAGAGCTCTTCCAAAGCTTAATGCGAAAGTGTTACGATTTGTGTCTAGTCATTCCCCCAAAATCTCATGCACTCATGGGGCAGACTTCTAGAATTTGTGATTAACTCATGATCCACTGAGATGGGATTATGGGTGTGAGTGCTGCACCCACCCTGGGGTGCATAGCCTGAATGCAACATATGAGAGACAGACTTGTTCTCTGCAGCCATTGTTGCTGTTTCTCCTTCCTTTTGCTCTTGCTGTTTTGCTGCCTTCTGCCACCATGAACTGCTGCCCTCTGCCATGTGCCACTCTACCTTGGAGCCAGCTGAGTATGGACTGAAACCTCCAGTAAATGTGAGCAAAATAAACCTTTCTTTCCTTCATTTTGGGTGCTGGCATTTGCCCCAGCAATGAGAGAAGAGTAACTAAGAAAGCCAGCATGACAAGGTACTTCAGCAGAACAGCCAAAGAGAATGAGTGGCTTCCAACAGCTCCAACAGCTTCTCCAAAGAGCATCCCTAGCAGCGTTCTAGCAACTTCTCCTGTTCTGCCTTTATGCTGCTGGCAACAACCCTCAGGAGGGCCTCCTGCACCCAGCACCACGCTATTTTAATTCAGCTGCATGTAAGAAGTTGACCACCAGTTAGTTACCTACCACACATTACAAATGTTAAGAAACAGGTGTAGTCTATGGGGTGAAACACTGCTGCACTGCTTTTCATACTGTTGTGGAGGCAATATTCTTCTTTATGGCCACCAATGAAACTATTACATTTAACTCTTTGGAATTTTTCTCAGATAAAATGTCCTGAAGTTGTTCCTGTCATGACATATGCCTAAAATACTTTGGTTAAAAGAGAATTCTCACTTGCAGCATGAACGTTACAACTTATTAGGTAATATTATTTATATATGCACTTTTGTGAGCTACAATAGAAAGCACAAAAGTACTTTAATTTCTAAAATAATTTATCCTGTAAGTTCTGAAGTGGATCTTCCAGACTCTGAGCTGTACTTCTATTTGCAACTCTTTTTTTGTGTTTCGGACTCAAAATTTCTGCAGCTGTCCACAGGGATGAGCCTTTCGGCTGCAAAAGGCTTTGATGTTTTTCCTTTTTTTTTTTCAGGCAAAGACATTTATATTTAACTATAGTATATTGGCATGCATTTCAGAATAAGTTCTGTTTAAATATTAGTCTCCCTCAATTTGTTAAACTGTGCCATATATTTTTTTATGTATGAGTGAGAATTCTAAATTTTGCCATATCAGTAAATGAAGTGGTATTATTTTGATTTTACATGGTGCATTGTCCTATTACATGTTTAGCTATTCAAAAAATACATATTTTTATTTTTTGTCAAAGAGCTCATCATTTCCACTAGAGAATAAACAAGTGCACAACTGCTGTGAAAAAGATTAGTAGAGCAGGCGTCGTGGCGCACACCCATCACCCCAGCACTCAGGAGGCGGAGGCAGGAGGATTGCAGAGTTCGAGGCCAGCCTGGGTGCAAAGTGATTTCAAGGTCAGCCAAAACTACATAGAGAAACTATGTCTCAAAAAGATAATGAATAAATAAATATGAAAATGATATCAGACACTTGGCCTGAGTAACCGAGAGAAATGGAGGGATTGTGAGGACCGAAAGGAGACCATGTGCCCTTGCACGTGAACTACAATCCATGTTTTGCTCATTGGTACTGAAAGAGAATTTAAACACAGCTTTTGAAACCAACCCAATATGTAGAATTGCATGTGGAGTAACCTTCCAACACTTGCATGGGCTGAACCCAAAATACACAGGGGTCAGATTAGGCATGAAGAAACTAAGCTGGAGATTTCCCTTTAACATCTCTCCCCACCCCCGAATAGCATTACCAGTTTTATTACTTAACTTTCTAACTATATGTTTTCTCCAAACAGCAATTCATAATTCAAAATAAAATGGTGCTGTCCTTCAAGAATATTTTACTTTTATTGAGGATATGTGAGAAAGATTCTACTATAGACTTTGAAGGAAAGTTCTCAAAACATTTTGAATCGGCAATAATTGCAAACACATATTCTGTAGCCTAATGACCTTGGCTATAGAAAACTTCTGCATCTAAATAATCTATAATATGGGGAAAGGATATTTTCTCCTAGAGATTGTCAAGGGAATTGAGATAAATGTGAGCAAATGCTAGTATATTTCCTTGCCAAGTTAAAAATGTAAGTTTTATTTTACAGATGCAACAAAATCAGGCAGAAAGTACAGAGGAAACCTAATTCTCTCATTCTCCATTTGCATAAACTCCCTCACTGTCAACTTACTACTCTGGATGAGTACATTTCCCAAGATCCAGGTACCTACGTTGATGGCTCCTTCGCACTCCAAATACACATTTTAGATTAGGGTTCACTGCTGGTGCCAAATCTATTCTATGGGATTAGACAAATTATATCCAATCAGCATAGTGTCATAAAGGGTAACTTTGCTACCCTAAAAATTCTGTGCATTTACATACCTACCTTTCCTGCCTCTATTTCTTGGCAACTGCTAATCTTATTACTGTCTCCACTCTTTATATAATTTCTGGTCTGCACCAGAATTATAGTTTGTAGACCTTTCAGATTAACTTCTTTAAATTAGTAATATACATTCAAGTTTCCTTCGTGACCTTTCATGACATACTGCATTCTTTTCAGTGCTTAATGATATTCCATTGTTTGGATATGTGTTATTTTTTTCACTCACCTGCCAAAGGATGATTAAAATTGCTATAAGTATCATCCACATACATGTTTCTATATGCACACGTTTTCAACTCACTTGGGTTTAAACCAGGAAACACTATTATGGAATGTTTTCCTCATTGTTTATTTGGGTGTTGTCTTAGTTACTTCTCTTGTTGTGGGAACAAAATACCTGACATTGGCAACTTAAGACAAGAGAGTTTATTTTTATTTTTATTTATTTATTTGCATTTTTTAAGGAAGGTTCTACAGGGTATTCAGGATCTCACTACTAGACCAGACTCATAGTGATTCTCCTGTTTACAGCCTCCCAAAAGCTGGGATTAAGGCATGTACCACCATGCCCAGTCTCAATTGCCTTCTCAATGATCCCAAGGGGCAGAGCCAGCACAGCAGGCCCAGGGATCAAGCCCCCACCCCCTATGCCTGCTTGCAGGTGCTTTAATGTGCTGAGCTATTTGGCCCATCCAAGAGTTTAGTTTGGCTCACTTTTTGTAAGTCGGCATGATGGTAGACCCGGGTGTGGGGGCAGGCTTATCACAGACTGGCTGAAAAGAAGCAAGGGCAGCCCAAAGTGGAAACGGAGGTAGGATCTTTCTAAGTAAGGCCCCCAAATGACACAGGGCTTCCTACCAAGCCCACTTCCTAACAGCAAATCAGCTCTAAGCCTAATAGTCTAGTCAGGTCAAGGTCCTCCCTATGACCCTGTAAGTCCTCCCTATGACCACATTTAGCTATGAACCATAACAGGTGTTCACTTTTTATTAAATTTTAAGAGTTCTTGCTATATTTTTGGAGAGAGTCCTATAACAGTTCTGTTTTTTGCAAATCATTTCTTCTAGACTTTGGTTTGTATTCTAAGTTTATTGAGAGTGTCTTTCCCAGAGTGAAGAGGTTTAATTTTAATGAAGTTCACTTAATCAGTTATTCTTTTATAAATATGTCTTTAGCATATTAACTAGTCAGTGCAAAACCCAAAGTCATCTAGACTTACTTCTGTTTTGTTAAAAATCATAGAAAATAAATGTGCCTTTCATTAAGGTTTAGGATCCATTTTAATTGTTGTAAAGCATATAAGACCTGTGCTTAGTATTTTTGTTTTGCTTTTGTTTCTTTCTTCAGAGCTTGTTCAGTTGTTCTAGTACCATTTGTGGAAAATTTTGTATTTTCTCCATTATATTGTCTCTGATCCTTTCTGGAAGAAAGCTTTTTTATGTTTATGTGGATTAACCTCTGACTTTTCTGTTCTGTTTCACTAACCTGTTGTCTCTTCTTTACCAACTCCACAATCTTTTTAAAAAAAATTATATTTATTTATATATTTTAGTACAGGATCTACAAGGATGTACAGCATCTCACTACATAGATTGGACTCTTCATGATCTGCCTGTGTTCAGCCTCCAACAAGCTGGGATTACAGGTGCGTACCACAACGCTTAGTCTCAATTGCCTTCTCAGAGTGCCCCAGGGGTGGGGTCAGCACAACAGGTCAGGGATTGAAGCCCTGACACCTGCATCTGCCTAAGTAGGTGCTTTAATCTGCTGAGCTATTTGACTGGCTCTTAAGCACTATAACTTGATAGCAAGATTTAAAACACATCGTGTCAGTACCTCTTGTATCAGTACCCCCATTTTGTTTTTATTTTTCTTCAGTATTGTGCTTGCTTTTCTTAGCTGTCTGCTTTTCCACATAAACTGTAGAATCAGTTTGTCAGTGTCTACAAAACAGTTTCTCAAGATTTTTATTGGAACTTGTTGGCTCTGTAGACCAAGTCAAGAAAAACTGACATCTTGATAATACCGAGTCTCTCTGCTGATGAATGAGGTATATTTCTCCATCTCCATAGCTCTCTGACTTCTTACATCAGAGTTTTGCTGTTTTCACCTCATAGACATTGTATATATTTTTTTACACTATGCCTCTCCTGTTCCTTTTAATGACTTAGTATACAATAGCTCTTATTGAGGCAATAAAAGTGGTATCTGTTATGGTTTGTGTCTAGTTGTCATCCCAAAGCCTCATGCAGTCTACAGGTGCCTTCTGGAGTTTGTGACTGATTCTTGGTCCAATGCTGGGATTATGGGTGTGGGTGCCCTGGGGCAGATACTTTGCATTACAGTGTAAGGAGGGGAGAGAGGCCAGCTAGCCACCTGGGCTGCTGTTTCTCTCTTTTGCTCTTTCTCTTTGCTGTCTCCATGAACCGCTGCTCTCTGCCATGTGCCACTCTGCCTTGGAGCCAGCTAAGTATGGACTGCAACCAACACTGACTGTGAGCTAACTAAACTTTTCCTTCCTTCATTTTGGTTGTCAGGTATTTGTCTCAGCAATGAGAGAAAAGAAACTATGACAATACCATCATTTGAAGGTGATATATTGCCATTGCTTTATCTTAAGGTGACAATTATGATTTAAATAATTTTGTCCCAGTAATGTTTCAAAAAGCTCTTTTCAGTGGCAGATATCAAGTTATCTGAAATGGTATCTATAGTTTGTCATACTTATATTTAAAAATATATATATTTTACTATGCAATGTAATGATAATAATAGGATACTTCAGAATAAAGCCATATATATTAACTTTCTCCAGTTTTATAACCTACCAACTATGTGAGTGGTAACAACTTGGTTAACTTCTTCATACCTTAATTTTCTGTTAACAAAGGGTAATAACAATGTATCTCATTGAGTTATTTAAATCAAATGTATGAAATCTGGGTAAATAATTGTTTTTAATAATTGACTTTAAATATTATATTAGTTTAGTCACCTAAACTAATGGATTTTTTTATAGAAATAAATTGTACATGGAACATAGAACCTCAATTAAGAAAGCAAGGTGTATTTACAGTAAACATGAAGAATAAGAAGAGAGAGAGAGAGAGAGAGAGAGAGAGAGAGAGAGAGAGAGAGAGAAATTTCTTTGTGGTTCTGATACCAAAGATAGACACCATTAACTTTTTAGTGTTGTGATTTTTAGTATTTCTCTGCAAACTGAAATCTCTATTAATGGTGAGAGAAAATAAACTTGTCCATCTTTACCTTGTGGGTGTCAGGTATTGTTTCCCAGCAAAAAGAAAGCAACTATTTTACCTCTGTTTTCTTTCCCATAGTCCTGATTGTACCTCATTCTTGCTTATGTACACTCTGAAATCCTAGCATTTTCTTTATAACTGGGGGATAACAAAAGCTTCGCCTTTTTGTAAACATTAAACACTGCTTCAAACATTTAGCACATAATACCACTCAACTCTTTTCTTAGCCATTTATTGGTCAGTTAAGTCCCCATTTTGTATTATTTCAAATCTCTGAATATTTGAAATGCTTCCTAAATGTTAAAGTCACTTCCTCAGGATTCTTTATTACAGAAAGTTTTTAAATATGATGAGCATGCTACGAGTTATAGCTAGCTGTCCTCCCAGAGTCTCGTGCACTCCTGGATGGGGCTTCTGGGGACAATTCATGCATGAGTGTGTGACACTGGGTTAATTTTACTGATTTAGCCTAGTTCTGGGTATGGGTTATGGACTTACTGAAGAGCAAAGACCCACTCTGGGTGAGAGTGGCATCAACCAAGATGCTGGTAGTCTGTGGGGAATCAAAAGGAAAGAAGACAGGAAGCTCACTGCCTCCTGCCTGCCACACCATGGACTGTCTCTCCAGCGCCATACTCCTCTGCTGTGCCACCCTGCCTTGGAGACAGCTACCTATGGGTGGAAACCTCTGCACACTCAGATAAAATCAGCTTTTCATTCTTTAACCCATGTGGTTGGGTATTTTGTCCCAGAAACAAAGACAAAGTAACTAAGACACTGCCTAAGTATGGATTGTCATGAAATAATTCAATTAATCTGAGTGTGAATGTAAGTTGGAAGTGAGGTTTTTGTATAAAAGATGACAGAAAATTTGTACATTAACATAATGCACAGCACTCGCATGGATGACGTTAGCTAAACCCCAATAGCTAAAATTCCAACAGACTAATTTATATTCAAATATGTAAACATCTTCATGTTCATCAACTACATTTGAACATTAATATTATTAATTTATAATACAATGACTGTATATATATTGATTTTCATTTCATTTAATCTACATTTTATAGTCCCATAGAATAATCCCTATATTGGAGAAAATAAATTCTATTTATAGATCAAATAATCTTTCTTGAAAGAAGTAATTTTATTTGTAAATTATATTCAGGTAAAAATATTATGGGATATTTAAACAAGAAGTAACAATAATTTTAGTCAGATTATCTTTGGAATCCCATTTCAGGTTTCTTAAAGGTTTGTTACCCAGAAGAAAAAAAAAATCCATTCTTTGATTTTTTTTGACCTTTCTTGTTTTTTCTCAAAGCCAAACCCTGGTGCTATGGGTTTTCTTATATAACTGGGTGTGCTATTCTATCATACCTATCATCTCATTTAAAATTAATCAATAAAATGAAGTTTTCAATCACTATTACTGGTTAGGATGGGATAACCAGTACTACCCTAGTAAGTTGATTTAATGTTAGCCAAAAGTCAAAGTTCATAATAGGCAGAATCATGCCCAAGAAATGAACTCTTTTATTGCTATTCTTAAACTATAAAAAAAAAATTTAAAAACACCACTTAGTCTTTTAACATGCCAGCCATTTCCTTCTTAGTAATGATAAATGTCTTTAAAAAAGCCATGTTTTTCAGCATTTGCTCTGATATCTTACCAATTATTCATGCTAGTATTTTGATGATTAAAATATATATCATTTAAACATGTATAATACCAATTACAATAAATAAAACAAGAATGAAAAAACTTAAAAGAAAACAAATTGACATTTCAATTACTGTATAGGTAGAATTAATTTTATAAATTAAAGGAATGTCTCATTACAAATATTAGTTTTATGCTACTATGCACTTGCAATTACATATTACTTTACATGCATATGTGTGTGAATTAGTCTTTAGGTAAAAAAGCGATTATTTTGGGAAGGACTAGGTAAGCAAGATAAACTGGAAGTGAGAAAACTTGTCAGGGCAGATACCAAAATTGGGTAATGCTCAATCCACCATTGGTTTTTAATTACCAATATATCACAACAACAAAGGCCAATCTTGGGAAGGCTTAGCATTGTCAAGATCAAATCTATGACATTAATACAATGAATAAAGGGTAGGCTTTGAACTGTTTACGTGCTAAGTATTCTGTGTTTGAACAATAAAATTAAGGCAGACTTCTTAATGTCAGCAATTTTATTGAGGAGGGTAGGGGGCACATCGACATTTCTAAAGATCTAAAAAATTAGAAGATTGCTTCATCTCTTTCCAAAGTGCAAGATTTGTTAACACAATTCCTGCAAAGCAGGCTTGATACAAAGTACTAACATTTAACCTAAATACATTTATCTCTTAGAACATCAAATTCTTAATTGCCAAGCATACATTACCAAACTGAAATGGAAAATGAATGAATATTTTATGTGTAGTTTTCAAAGGGATAAGAATTAAAAATTAAATTAAACTGCATTTGCCAATGTTTTAATTTCCTTGTTAAAAAAGCAAATGCAAATATTGGATGTTGACTATATTTTAATTTTTTCAGGTCTCAGTCAATCTCAGTAGTGGTTATTTGTAACTAAGTAGGATACTTTTGAATCTTATCAAGCTATACTGCTGACAAATATGAAAAAATAACTATTTTTAACTTTTTTAAAAATGTGTTTCTTACAGGGTCTATAGGGTCTCACTACACAGATTGAATTCATAGTAATTCTCCTGTTTTCAGCCTCCAAAGTGCTAGGATTGCAGGCGCACCACCATGCCCAGTCTCAGTCGCTGCCCATCTCAGAGTGCCCCGGTGGGGAGGGCAGCACACCAACTTCATTTTTAATGTCTTACTTTAACTTCTTTTTCTTCTAGCATTTTTTCATTCTCTTACTTTGCAAAAGTAACTAACATTTTTTTCAAGTATTTGTTACATTATGGATTTCTTTCAGTACTTACATGGATTAGTGGGCGCTATAATCATTCCCATTTTATAGGAGAAAAACAGAGGCATTGACAGATTAACTGATGCAAACAGGATCACACAGATAGGAAGTGACAGCCTAGAGTCCAAATATTTCTCTATACGGTATATACCATATTCTATCATGGTACAGCCTCTGCATACATAATAAACTAAAATATTATGTCAAGTGGGTCGACAATTTGTGACTGACTTCTCACTGACTTGGAATATGTTATCACACACCCTTTACTATTTTCATGTCCCAAAACAAAGACTTAATTATATATGTCTTTAAAAATCATGTTCATGAAAGAGACACATCAATAACAATGCCTAGAAATTGCAGGTTATATTTCTTTGTTTAATTCCCTTTTATGGGAAATTAAATCATGTTGTGCAAAGACCACATAATATAGGCTATTTTCCACTGGTTTCTTTGAATTTTAAGTTCTGTCTGCAGCACTATATTTATCTGAAGTAAGTCAAGCCCTTTAAGCCTTTATTTCATAGCTATCTGTAATTTGTGCTTATTACCTTAAAGGTAAACCTAATATTTAACTTCGTCCTTCTCTTGGGCTGAAATAAACCTTAATATGTCAATTACAGCCAGCTCTCAATTATCTGTTGTCCTGGGACAAAGATCACAAAAGGAAGGGTAATGTAGAACCACAAATAATTAAAAAGTGTAATTTTGCTACTATTTTGATTCCTCTCCCAAACAATCACTTTTTTGTCTGAACTGAAAATAGGTAGAAAAATATACTTAATCAAATATTATCTGATAAAGAAAAAACTATTGGTGACACAGTTTGGCAAAAAGGCTAGTTGGAATAACAGCCTATCCAAATACATTCCAAAAACAAATTAAGGAACCTAGATGTAAGGGTTTCTGCTATTCATTTCTTGTGTAAGAGATTTTCAGGTGCATTAGGGGAAAATGATGAAAGTGACTCTTAAAAGAATTTTCCTAAGAGGCCATACCCCCCCCCAATTTAAAAAGTTTTAGTGTTATTTATAACCTTTTTCAGATTTGATCAGCTCACCAGTCATTGGGTGGATGCCATTCTGTGTCCCAGTGGTACTAGCAGCTCCACTGACATCTGGCAGGATGTCTTCTATCTGGAGCCTTAGATCCAATCAGAGTTGATGATATTGTAGTAATGGTTCCATAATAAAATGAGAAAGATGGCCTTCATTTTGATGAAAGCTGTAAAGTAGCTATTGTGCTTGTTTGGTATTGCAAGGCTCAAATGTATTATTTATGCAATTTTTCTTTTGAAAGAAAAACTGAAAGAGCAGATTTCATTTTATAGCATTCAGTCAAAGCTATTGTCTCATGAATGGGAAGATTTCTGCATTTTATTTCCTGAGAGTGTAGAAGGCATTTTTCACAGATCGTCTAAGTAGGGATTTAAAAGTTTAAAAATTCCTTTTAAAATTGGTTGGCCCTAATGACTGGATCTATTGTTCAGACTGGTAGATAAACTAAGTCAACAATTGCCACATGAGAACTTACACTTGGTGGAAGTATAATTTCCAAGGTCTTAGTGCATCATTAAGACTGCCTGTGTACTTGTTTTAGGAGAGGAGAGAAGCACCTGTCTTTCTCATAATTTATCAGGAACAAGTTGACACCTCAATAACATGTTTTAAGAAATACTAAAATTATTTAATGTCTACAATTCTTGTATTTCCATTTTGCAAAAGCACGATCATAGCAAAGAAAAGTATGGAGAACATAATCCCCTAATAGAAAATAAATGAAAACAAATACTAATTTTAAGGTAAAAACAAGTTTCAAATGATACAAGAAAGTTCTTGGCAATTTTCGACCTGGCACCTTATTTGAGCCTCGTGACAATTAACAAACTCGATATTAATATATCTGTTGATCAGATGAGAATCTAAGACTTAAGTGATGAAATATATCACATGAAGATGTAGCAATCTAGGAAATACAACTTGAACCTATTTCTGATCTCATTCAATGGAATGTTCTTCCCACTATCCTGGGTGTGACCTTTCAGGTGGTCTTACCTGTTCTGTCTATGAGACACAAAGGGTGAAGACTTCCTAGTTCAAAATTAACAATGAATAATACAAATTAAAAAGTCTTAAATGAAGAATAAATACTAAACCCTATCTGCTCATATCAGTAGAAACTTAATTTTGTTTGATTTTCTTTATTTTTGCTAGAAAGATACCTACCTTAGGAAATTTTAATTTTGTTTCTTCATGAGTCTCCAAGGAATTACTTTTCTGGTCTTCTCTATATCTAAATCTTTATACTTCTTTCTAAAATATCAAAGGAGAGTGAGACCCTATAGACCCTATAGACCGTCTCCTAAATACAGAAAAAAAAATCAAAGGAGCTTTTACATTCAGCAAGTCATTCAATATTTATGAAGTTAATGAATAAATAAAATTTTCTTAGAGGTAGAGCTTTAGCCCTATAATTTGTTCTAGTAGTGTCATAATGCTTGCCTGCATACCCACAAGGACTAGGCTGAGGAACATCTATTCAACATTTTTTTATAAAATAGTTATTTTACCTGCATATAAATTTTAATAGAAAATGCAAAATATAGTAGAAAAACCAAAACTTCAAATACTTAGATGATCAATCAGGAGAAAAGTTGACTTTGGATTTTTTGATTACTTTAACTACATCAGTTCATGAAAGATTTGATAAGTTGAACTTCTATTAAGATTTAAATTTTTTTCCATGAAATATAAGAGAATAATTGAGAAGGCAAGTCATAGATGGGGATAAAATATTTGCCAATGTTGTATCATACAGTGGATTCATTGACAATACTCAAAGAATTCCTAAAACTGAATAAGAAAACAACTAACCAGACTTTAAAATGAGCCAAAGACCCTAAAAAACAGCTCATGAAAGATATATGGATGGCAAATAAGCACATGAAAAGATGTTTGAGATCATATATCATCTAGAGTATGCAAATGAGAAAGAAAATTAAATAATACTATATATTATTAGAATCACCAAAATCCAGAACATTGACACCACTAGGTGTTATCAAGGGTGTGGACCATAGGAATTCACAATCATCTGGGAATATGAAATTATAGATACTTTATAGGACAGTTTAATGATTTCTTTTAAAAGTATACTGTACATATTTTTCCCATACAGGCACCAGTTGTAGTCCTTGGTATATGAATGAAGGAGTTAAAAATTTATGTCCACATAAAATCATGTACACAGCTGTCAATAGCAGCTTTATGAATAATTGCTGAGTACTGGAGACAACTGAGTTGTCATTCAGTAGGTAAGTGAATAAACCATACATGTTCAGACAATGAAGTATTTGACCCTAAAGGGAAATGAGCTGTAAAGATATGCGAAGGTATATAGAACACTGAAATGAATTTTATAAGTGAAATAATCCAACCTGAAAGTCTGCAGAGTATATGAATGCAACAATAGTACTGTGATACCTGGGTTATCCAAAGGTTCTAAGCTTGAACTTTCCACCACTCAAAGGGCTAAGTCTGAAAACAGAAACAAAAAGAAAAACAAACAAACAAAAAAACAAAGCTTACTATGTTCATAGAGTCCCTTGTCACATCTCATTGCAGACACAAAGGGGCGCTGCTTAGGTTAAAAGCAGCTTTTACCCAGACAACATGTAGTACTGGCACTAGAGCATTAAACATTGTGCTTTATTTGCATAAAAGATGGTAATCATAGCTCCAAAGAATGTGACATTAGCAGTAATGCTAAAAGGAAACCTGAGTAGCATATAGAGTTAAAGAAATCATAGTGGGGCTGGGGAGATAGATGGGCGGTCTAAGTGCCTGCCTGGCAAGTACAAAGGCCTAGGTTCGATCCCTGGTATCACATATGGTCCCAGCCCAGACCCTGACCACGGAAACAGGAAGTGGTGGCGCACACCTGTAATCCCAGCACTGGCGAGGCTGAGACTGGAGGATCACTATGAGTCTGCATCTGAGCTGTGAGGTGTATAGCGAGACTCTGGACCAAATTAAACAAACAAACAAACAAACAAACAAACAAATAGATAAATGATTAAAAGCAGAAAAAGAAGAAAGAAAGAAAGAAAGAAGAACGAACAAACGAACGAACGAAAGAAGAAAGATAGAAAGAAAGATTGTGGAATTTGTTAAAGTCCTGGAAAAATGGATTTACAAGTGTAATTTGGGATCATCAGAACAAATTATTTGCTTTTTTATTATTTCTTATGGGAAAAATGTGTCCACCTCTCAAGCCTTTTGGAGTTTGAATATGAATTTAGAGTGAATCGAGTTCAAGAACTAAGGTGCTTCTGTACAGGACAATCTGCAAAAGATAAAGTCACACTCAAGAGTGTAATGTCTGCCAGGCCTTGACATTGGAAGAATGAAGGGTGGAAAAGAAACTCAGATTTTTACTCAGAGAAATTACTCTTATGATATAATAATGATAGAATCATGTCTTTATACACTTGTCAAAATTAACAGGAAGCAAGGGAGTGAAGCCTAGTGTAAACTCTAGAGCTTGAATAATGACAGCTTCTCATTGCAGGTGCATGGACTGAAAGAAAGGTACTAGTCTTGTGTAGGATATTCATAAAAGAGTACTTGTGCACATGTGAAAGTAAAGTGTATATGTTAGATCGCTACATTTCTCTCAATTTAGCTGTGAATTTAAAACTACTTTAAAGATGAAAGACTTTCAAAATGTAGCAACAGTCTCATCTTTACTCTTTTTTTGTTTTATGGAACTGGGAATTGAACTCAGAAACTTGGGCTTGCCAGGCAGAACACAGGAACAAATAACAAAAAGATGAGGATTTCACACTTGTTCTACAAGTTTTACTCAAAATTGTGGTTTGAACATTAAAGTGTCCACCCAAATTCATATTTTGGAAACTGATTTCTAATGAGGTACTGTCAAGGGATGAGGTCTCTGAGAGGTGATTAGCACATGAACGATTTCTCCTCATGAATGGAATTTGTGTCCTCATAAAAAAAGACTTGAGGGAGCTTGTTTCTCTCCTGTGAGATGCATAGAAGATGTCGTTGATAAGGAAAGTGCCTTCCACAGAGAGAACTGAAGGTGCTAGGAAATTTATCTTGGACTTCTCAGCCTATAGAACTGTGAGCTACACATTTCTATTGTTTATAAATTACCCATGTCAGATATTTTGTTTTAGTAGTTCAAACAGTCTAAAATCCCCACTGATCCACATCTGTGTAAAGAAAGTGGAAGAGGAAGGAAGACCTAGGAGTTCCCATTTCTTGCATGAACGTATTTGTGAACAATCCCAGCTAAAGCTGGGCTCTTCTTGTCTGACATATCCCACATCTCTTTGTCTCTTCAGCATCATCTAATAAGTATCCTCTCTCTTGTCTGAATCAATTTTTCTCTTCTATATGTTAATTCTCCCATTTAAAAATATGAACTCTGTCTAGATCCCATTTTCCCTCCAGTTCTGCCCTCTTTTCTTATTTATATTAAAATTACTTTAAAAAGTCACTATATTCTTTGCCTCTAATTCCTTGAGTACAAATCGCTCATGGGTCTATTCCATATCTTTGAAAACTACTACTGTACTAAGAACGTCCTTTGCAATGATACAATGAATATAATCTTGCTAAATCTAACGATAAATCTACAGCCCGCATCCTATTGGGTTAGTCAGCAATATTTGATATACTTGAAGCTTAGAAATGTTTTCTTCAATTTTTTTTGCTCCTACATTAGAATTATTTTTCCTAGATTCTTCTTCATAAAGTGGGAGTGCTTTAAAAGTTAGTGGTGGATAGCTGGTTACATTTCTTGTTATATAGGTCTTGCTTTATCTTGGTCTTAACCATCCAGCAGAAAAGTATAGAAATGAAGTATAAAGAGTAAAGCTGTATTAATATGCTGAGCTGTAAAAGGCTCAAGTCAGCAACTTCTGACATTGCTAGTCCTGTGGATAACTCAATGCTATTATGGACTAATGGACTATATTGGAATATTTTGCTGAATTCACACACCTACAATATTTAAATGACAGTAGAATACCCTTCTCTGACAAAACCAAACAAAAAGAAAGGGGATGCAAATGAAAAAGTATTTTTTATCTGTATAATCAAAATAAGGTAGATATACAACTACTTTCTCTTAATTCAAAGAATAGAAGGATTTGTTCTAATACTGTTTGTGGACAGGATACCATGTCTGCATCCTGTGCTACAAATAACCACTAAGAAGACAACAATATGCAATGTATTAAGTATTGAAACTGTCCTACTAATCGGTTTTGAAACTCTCTCATTACTATTTGTTTCTCAATAAAATTATTAAAAAATAAAAATAAAAATAGAAGTTAGTCATTCTGAGTGACAAAGAGGTCCTGAGCTCCTCCTCCAGTAAGAACAGCCAATGTTTTTTCTCCTTTCTCTCTGCCTCAATTCTACTGTATTATCCAGTATTATAGTGTAAAGTAACACATATATTTTCCATTTTCCAGCCCAGGCTTACCTGTATATTCTAGAGTGGAATGTACAGCTATGTAATAATCTAAATTTAGATGTGTAACTACTCAAGTTTACTTCTGTAGTCTTTACTGTTTCAGAGAATAGCATCTTCATTCTTCTAAATAATTAACTATCCTAAAGCCCACTTATTCTTACATAGTCACTGATGAGTCTATTAACAAATCCCAAGGCTGTCTTTGCAAGATATCCAGAATCTGACCACAATCACACAATTTCCTTCATTATTACCTTAATCAAAGTTAATGTTATTTCTCACCTGGAATTTTGCAATAGCTTCTTCTTATACCAGCTCCTGTCTTTATTCTGAGTCTATTTTTAACAACTTAGTCACAATAAGAGGCAATTTATGTTACAACTCTTTTACTTTGACTCCCTCAGTAGTTTCGCACAGTGCTTTAAATAAATGCTAAATCTTTATAATACGCCTTGGATGTAGTGGATTTCTAACTGGTGGTCAACTTGTTACACCCAGCTATATTAAACTAGTATGGTGCTGGATGCAAGAGGCCCACCAGAGGACTGTTGCCAGCAGCATAAAGGCAGAACAGGAGAAATTGCCAGAATGCTGTTAGGGATGCTGTTGGAGAAGGTGTTGAAGTTGTTGGAAGCTTCTAGTTCTCTTTGGCTGTTCTGCTGGGTGACCTTGTCATACTGGCTTTCCTGATGAATTTGGCTGTTCTTATTGGAGGAGGAGTTCAGGACCTCCTTGTCACTCAGAATTGCTAAGGTTCATTTTGGGGGAGCTCTGGTCATCATCTTGAGCATGACTTCTTGGCTCTAGAGGGGAAGATAGTGAACTGCACAGCCTCCAGGAGAAGCTTGTCATGTTGGCTTTCCTAATGGGAATTCAGCATTCCTCTTTGCAGGAGTAGTTCTGGACCTCACTGTTGCTGAGGATGGCTGTGGTACTTTTGGGGAAGCTCTGGTGCTAACCTTGAAAATTGCTTCCTAGCTTCAGTTCCCATCCCTTTGGACTGCTAGCACAGATCCTTCTTCCCACTGGTATAGACTTTCTAGCTTCCACCATTGACCTTTGGGTCTTTGCAGCACAGATTTGTGAAGCAGGCCTGCATGAGACTTTGTTGTGGGCTCTAGGTCTCCACTTGGACTTGCAGAAGGCCTAGAACCCACAACAAAGCCCACATTGCTATGAGTGTTAGATTTTCATATGGACTCAGGCAGGACATTATGATCCAAGCCTTCAGCAAAAGTTTTAGTACTTAATGTGTGGGCATATTTCCTGCACTTTTTTTGTATATGATTCTTAGGTGATTCTTTATAAAATAATATTATAAAATGTGTCTTGCATCATATTGTTTTCCTTCCAAAAATCCCAAACCATGAAATTGAAATTCCCAGTATCAGTGCTATTTTCTTCCTAAACCCATGCTGCTTACTCCTCCCATATTATCTTTACACTTGTCATCTGCTGCCTCTGCTTCCTATTTCCACAGAAGTATTTCTTGGATAGAGAGATAAATTTAAATTTTAGGATTTCTCTATACATCACCCCAGTTAATGCCTCTTTCCTTTTCTTATAACTTTTTAAAACCAAATTTGCATGCTTATATCTGATAACCTAAACAACTAATTTTCAGACAACAATATGCATTATAACAACTATTGTGGAATTTCTATTCTGTTTAGCAAAATTCTGTATTGTTTCTAATTTCTATTTATTTTTTAAATATTTTTTATTCTCTTTAAAAAATGAAAAAAAATATTTTCACACTTCCCCAAAATTTGAAAATATATTACGTGTAGTATTCTTTCCATTGAGGTGTACTGTGGGTTAAAAGAGCATGAGGGATTTTATGTTAAGGACAAATTGGGACAAATATGTCCCATAATGTGGTGTCAAATTTATTTTTAAAAATCTTGAAAAATATTGATGTCACTAGTGCATCTGAAGGCCTTCTATACAATTTGGAAAATTATAATGCACTGATTTGGATCTGAACTTCCAAGATCAGAAGTAATTTACACTATTTTATTAGTCAGTTACCCATAATTCAGACAAAATACCCAAGTCTCTCAACTCAAAGAAGGAGATTTATTTTGGAGCATAGTTTTAGAAAGTTCTGTCCATACTTGGTTGGCTCCTAGGCAGAATGGCATGGTGGGAATGTATGGCAGAGAAAAGCTGCTCCATTGACGGCAGCTGAAGAGTGGAGAAAGAAGAGATCTAAGGGCAAGAATACAACCCTCCACATCACCTATCTGGCAAGCTTCAGTTTTGGACCAGACCCACCTCTAATGGTGCATTCAGCTATGAAGTCACTAATGAAGGTAGCAACCCTGTGGTCCATTCAGCTTTTAAAAACCTCATAAATGAAAACATAAGTCTTTCCAGAGAATGCTTAGGTTTAAACCATGACATTGTGCCCTGGCCCCAAAATGCTAACATCCATTTCAGTTTAAAAAAATGCATTTAGTCCATCTCTAAGAACTGCCAAAGTCTTAATTCCAGCACTATACAAAAGTCTAATAAAATTCTCCACTGAGACTCAAGGCCAACTATTAGCTGTGAGTCCCTGTAATGTTAAAAAGAAAGTTAAATACTTTCAACACACAATGGTGCAGAGTAAGCATTAGTATTCTGAAAGGGAGGAAATAGAGTGATAGGGAAAAAAAAAGACCAAAGTGAAACTGACACCCAGCAGAACAAATATAAATTTTTGTAGCTCAGTGCATAACACTAGGGAAGGCTGTAGTGAGATGTGGCTTCCATAGAGATTGAGGGCCTTGCCCTCTGGCCTTGTCAGTGGACACCAACTCCCTTGGGCTTGCCTTGCTTATTTCCTGTGACTTTCCTCTGCAGACATTCTACATACCTAGTCTCTCTGTACTCTTGGGAATCTCACTGCACATTTACCTTTGCTTTCACAGCTTCATACATTGACATCTCAGGAGCCACTCACCTGGACGTAACAACTTTCCTTTGAAATCTGGTTGAAGCCTCCATGGCCAAGTAAAACTTTTGCATTTTCCATTTCTGCAAAACTGGCACAACCTGGATAATACCATGGTCAGCTTGAACAGTTGCCAGGACCCCTCAGGCCATGGCTATAGTGACCTCTGTGTGTAGATGTTTGAACTAGGGTGTGTTTTTTCCCTAGGAAGCTGTCAATGAACAGCTTTGGCTTCCTTCTGAAAGCAAAGTTCTTCAAAGCAGCTTACCTTTCTACCTTAAGCTTATGGTGTGTCGTGTCTAACCAACTTTTAAGATGTCCCCAAAGCATCTGTCTTTTTGGTTCTTTTAAAAATATTTGTTTTCTTTTTAATGACTTCATTTTCTTCTGCAACCACACTCTCCTAGGTCCCCAATTTGTAGACATTTCTTCCCTGTTCAAATTTTAATTTTAAACTTTTTTGGCTCTGCTTTTATTCCTGATTCTCACTATAAATTTAGCTAACAGTAGCCAGTGGTACTCATTTCATGCCCGAACATTGAGCAGCCTTGGAATTTCATCCACCAGATTAATTTGTCTTTCATTTTTAAATTTTGCTACATACAAAGTCATAAGACATGGGTAAAATATAGAGAAGTTCTTTGCCAGAATGTAATGCATATATGACACAGAATGCACTATAGAGTCCTTTCTCTCAGTTGAAAATTCCTAAGCCTGGCCTTTACCATCCACATTCTTGCATTATTGTAGTCTTCTGAGCTCTAACCAGAATCTCTCATCAACACCTGATTGTAACATTCTGAGCCTTCTCTAGCTCATATCTCCAAACCTTTCCAAAGTCATCTTACTACTAGTTCCAATGCCTTGAGAACCACATGGTTGGTATGGCCCCTGTGATGACCACACACCTCCTATCAATTTTCTGTGTTAGTCACTTTTCCACAGTGACACAAAATGCCTGATAACTGTAAGTGAAACAGAGATGGATTGATTTTGGCTCATAGTTGTAGAATGCTCCATCCACTGGATGATTGGCTTCAAGGCATATGCAGCATTGTCAAGAGCATAGCAAACGGACACTGGCAGCCAGGAAGCTAAGTGGGAAGGGAAGAGACAAGGGCAAGAACGAATGTTCTCATCATACCCCATGACTTTTCACTACTTTTCACCAGGCCCCATCTTTTAAGGGCGCATTCAGCTATGGATTTGTCGATGGACTTCCACTGATGAGCATTGCACTGTGTGACCCAATCGCCTTGCAAAAGCACCACCTTTAAATAGTTGAAGCTTTTTGGAGGACAGTTTTGATCTAAACCACAATAACTAGGAAATTCAACTTTCCATCACCCAGCTGGCTCACGTAGTCTCAATACCTAAATTAAATCTCTGTGGTTATAATGCCATCTGATAGGCTATCTTCTGATGCAAGTGGAAGGATGAGATTATGTCTACATTAGGTTCTTTGTATCTTACCTTTTCATTCCATAACAGATGAAAGTTGTTTTATTCTGAATATCTCTTTTTTTCTTTTTTATTCATATGTGGCATTTTTTTCATAATTTTATTGATAAACAAATAGCAATGAGACACTTTCAAATCAAATCACTAGGATAGTTTCAATAATTAACACACTGCATACATTCTTCTTAGTGGTTAATTGCTGTACAGGATGCGGACTTGAGATTCTATTTACAAACACCATTAGAACAAATCCCTCTATTCATTAAGAGAATGTAACTATATATCTATCCTAACCACTTTGAATACACAGATACAAAATGGACATTCATCTGTATACACTTTTTTTTGTTAAGTTCCATTATTTGAATATTATAGGTGTGTAAACTCAGCAAAATATTCTAAAAGAGTACAGAAGCCCATAATAGCATTGGGTCTTCTGTTTAACTGGCAATGTCAGAAATTATTGACCTGAGTCCCCCACAGCTCAACTTAACAGCATGGCTTTACTTCCTATATTTCATCTTCATACTTTTCTACTGGATGGTTGAGACCAAGGTAAAGCAGGGCCTATGCAACAAGAGTTGTAGCTTTTGGGTCTGAGAAGGTCAGTGAAATCCCCTCTGGATTTTTCCTGAGATCCTGTACCTCAGATTGTAGAACCTTCATCAGTGCAGCCATGTGGATGAGTCATGGTCATGGCATTTTTAGTATGTGAAAAGTTCATAGGAAGAACTTGTTTTTTCCTTTAGGGTAATTTTCCTACACATATAATTATTTGCCTTATTAAACTCAAACATTTGTTCTTCTCTTCATATGCTTGCTTGTTATGCTAATACTTGCTAGGCTTTATATATCAAGTCCTGGTGAGGACATTATTTCCTACACCCTGTAGAGATGACATCTAAAAGCATAAATAATCACATAAATAAATATTGAAAAATTCCTTTAGCTGTTTTCTTAGTCTAGCTGAGCTGCTACAACAAAATACTATAAATTGTGTGGCTTAGAAACAATAGACACTTGTTTCTCACAGTCCTGGAGACAGAAAGGCCCAACTTTAAGGGACTGGTACCTTTGGGGCCTGCTGAAGTCCCCTTCCTGGCTGCACAAGTCCTTTTTTTTTTTTTAAACTGCGTTTTCACATAGTGAAAAGTGTTCTTGAGTCTTTTTGTTTTAGCACTCTTTCCATTCATGAAAGTTTGGCTTTTGGGGCATGAGTATTTCCCAAATATTTAACTTTCCCATACCATCATACTGGAGGTTATAATTTTAGCACTTGGATTTTAAGGGATATAAGAATTCAAACCAACATGTTGCACCAGCCCCATGCCCGGGTGCACTGAGATGGGCACTGAGAACCAGCATGGTGGCACACGACTATAATCCCCGTGCTGGGGAGGGTGAAAAAAGGAGGATTACTGTAAGTCTGAGCTGCTTAGTGAGACCCTGTACCAAATACATTAAAAAGAATTCAAACTGTAACAAGTTATTAGACAGATGTATACATATTTAAATGGAATCCAGTGATCAGTAGTACTCTTTGAGTAGCTTTTGGAACTGTAAACCTAAGTATTGCTAGAGGTATATCTCAATACATGAGTAACAGTTTCATTTAAATACTGACACTAGTATTTGTTGGGCTTACCAAATCAGTTATCTACTGATACCGTAAATTACTGTGATGGTTCTGAAGAGTTCCATTAGATTTTGGATCTCATCCTTATATTTATAGTAGGAACCTATTTCCTATAAGCAACTGTAAGTTCCTGGTCTCAATGCAAATTTGAAAATTAGAACTGGGAATGAGTGCATCCCCTTTTCACCTCATTATTGTGGACCGTGTTATTTCAGAGTTTTCCAAAAGGAAAATGAAGTATTTATAATAGCTCTCTGTGGCAGCATGATGAGTCTGAGAAGTCCAGTCTTGTGCAGAACTGAGTTTAGTTCATAGGCATCTAGAAACACTTTTTGGAGTTGAAGAAACCATGTTTGATTCAAAAGAACTATGGGTATAACTAAAGATGAAATTTCTTGGGTGAACTTATCACAGGCAATCTACAGGCTCGCATACATTATTAATATGGACTTTTTTTAATTAAAGGAAAGAGTATAATTATGGATACATGACAAATATTAATTCATTCCCAACAGAATGCTGCAAAAGGCATAAAAGACAGAAACTACTATAAGAATGCATGATAAAACCCACACTGCTCAGTCCATGTTGTGAAGCATTTAAGGTTTACACAGAGCAGCAGTGTTCTGCAGTAGTCACATTCCTAAGTGATTTCTCTGCAATCAGAGTTTCATTCATTACCCAATTTTCATGCAATTCCCCTGGCATTTGAAATATGTTGCAAGGTAGACTCCCCAAGGGCTTTTCCCCTCCCACAATAACTGATCTGCAGTGTCCAAAGATAGATCTAAATATCTTTGGTGCAAATTACTTGAAGCCTGCAGAGCATGATTCTCTGTCATCTTCATCACATTTCACACCTACAGAACTGATAACAGATTAATATCTAGGATGAAAATATTTCATCAGTGTCTCTGGCTAAGGCATCTTGCATTATTTTATCTGGGGCCACCAATAAAAGGAGGAGGGGACCTAGAAAGCAAAATAAATTATTTGTACTCAGAAGAGAGAGAGAGAGAGAGAGAAAAAAAAAGAATTTCCTTTAGCGTTATGAGAAAGACAACAAAGCTGGTCCTGGCAAAGTTCTCTGCTCCGATTATGTATACACTTTTATTCAATCATTGTTTCACTCCGTGTCTGACATTTGGTCAATAGTGCAATCTACCACCGATCAGAATAAAACAGCCACCCCAGAGCACCTTGGAATTTCATTAGTTTCCTTTCAATGTAGTCCTTATAACTAGATGTTTATTTGGAAACACAAATTTAAAGTTCAATTCTGTGCCCTGTCAATATTAGTAAAAAGTCAAGGATCCTAGCCATTATTGTAAACCTGATTTTTTCCTTCTTATTTATTTATAGAAAAAGTTAAAGGAGGGGCAGTAGAGCATAGGAGGCAATAATTTAAGAAAGAAAAAATTTTAGAAAGAGACTGAAGGTGAATTTTCCTGATATGGAAAACTTGTTTCTCCAGTATTCTAAATTAAAAGTATAAAAGTGGAAACTACACAGAGTAAGACAATTTTTGCACCTGTATTAAATCTCTGGCGTGTTGTAAAATATGCCCAAAGTAAGGGTTGGTGGGAAAATAGTGGAAGCAATATATGATATTATTCACTACTAGAAGGCAGTAGAATGTGGTGTAAAAGATACTATTCTAACTTTGACCCAACATAGGTGTGAATATTGGTTCAACTATATATGCACTATTCCATTTTGCATACCTTCTAAGATTTAATTTTCTCATCCAAACATGATGTAAATGACCTTTGATTTGATGAGTTGGAGAAAGAGATGAAGTATAACAGGAAGCAGTATCATGGTTTGGAGTTCTTGTACGGGGAACAATCTAATATGGGACAAATTTTATAATGATTTTTAAGGAATCACCCAAAGAATTATATTCAACAAGTGCAGGAAACCTATCCACACACTAAACACTAAAGAATTCAGCTAAGGGCCCGGAGCTCATAACAGTGCCTCCCACAAGTCCACCTGGAGGCTTATAGTCCCAAAAGAAAGTCTCACACAGGTCTGCTTCCTGGATCTGTGCTGGAAAGGACCAAAGGTCAGTGGGGGAAGCTAGGAAGTCTATGCCAGGGGGAAAAAGGATCTGTGCTAGCAAGCTCAGGGATCTCAACTGGAGCTAGGAAGCAGTGCTCAAGGCAAGCACCAGCACTTCCCAAAGGTATCACAGCCATCATCAGCAACAGTGAGGTCCCAAGCTCCTCTAGCAATGAGGAAAGCCAAGTTCCCATCAGGAAAGTGAACATGACGAGCTTCTCCATGAAGCTGAGCTGCGCACCATCTTCTCCTCTGGAGCCAGGAAGCGATGCTCAAGATGAGGACCAGAGCTCCCCCGAAGCTTAATGGGAAAGCCATCCTGACAAGGTCCTCCAGCAGAACATCCCAAGAGAACTAGCAGCTTCCAACAGCTCCAAAAGCTTCCCCAAACAGCATCCCTAACTGCTTCAGCAGCTTCTTTTGTTCTGCCTTGATGCTGCTGGCAACAGTCTTCAGGTAGGCCTTCTACACCCAGCACCATGCTAGTTCATTTCAGCTGGGTATAAGAGCCTGTCCACCAGTTAGAAATCCACTACAAGCGGTAAAGCCGATCATGTAATAAGAACTTGGCATGCACTTCTACCTTGCTTGCTTTTATGTACAAAAATCAGAATGAGAGTTAGCTGGTGACTGTGGAACTATTTTATTCTCCTTCATATGTTCTTTTTGTATTTTTTCATTTTGTTCATTAAAGATTTATTTTGTATCAACTGAATTAATATGTTTTAAAGCTGTAGGAATAAATGAACAGGTCAAGTAAAGAATCAATGAGAAATAATATTCTCATAAGAGTAAGTTAAGTGTTGCAAATATTTATATTAGCTGCATCTAAGGAAAAAAATTAATAATTACAAAATTCACCTTTATTGGGCAAATGCTGGTTTCTACTTTAATATAATGTACTGAAAAAATATGCTCAAGGTATTTTTGGTATGTCTTAAAGTCTTAAAATATTACCTGTTTTTACAGTAAAAGAAATCCCAGTGAATTTATAAAAGAAGCTAAACCACCTGGTGTAACAGTAGAATTGGTAACTCAGAGTCTTTTAATAATGTACATTTAATTGCACCAAGGCACATGTCTAACTACTGTCCCTTTACACTTAACTGTGGTGGGGAGACCCAGTTTATGACTGGGAAACAGAACTTTGGTGGAGAGATCCAGCAGGCTAAACCAGAAGCAGAATCTCTAGCCAGCAGGGCACTATGGGTTCACTTCCACAACCCACAGCAGGAAGAAACTGAGCACAGCAACCAGATTCAAGCCAGGCTAAGCTGGTCACGTTTGAGTTTGGTAGATCCCGACCTGGTGAGCTGAGGCCCATGAAGCCCATATATAGACCCAGATCAACATGAGCATCCTCTCAAGATAGGTAATGGAACTAGTCTTCCTGGAAGACCCCAGGTACATCAAGGGAGGTGACCAGACAGAACTTAGGGGAACTAATTTAAATACAAATTCCCCATTTATATCTGCTTAGCTATACAGCCATACATAATGTTTGCTTTTATGGTCTCAAAGGCAAATGCATTAGTTACAAAAGTTTGTCAATTGATAAATCTCACTATCCATTTTTAGTGTTGCTAATTGTATTATTGTAAATAGAAAACCATATCTGCCTGAACTACATGTTCCTTCTTGGATAATAATATTGGGAGGCACTTAGGTAATAACCTTACCAAAGCCCTATACTGAAGGACAGGACAGCATGAAACAGAAACTAATATCTTACTCTCAATCAATGGAGAGGGCAAAATTTTGGGACACACATAAAGCAAGAATCTCTGACTCAGATGAGATACCTAAAGAACAGACTCTTTACAGAAAGGATCTGATCACAGTGACACAACTAATTACTATAAAACTTTCACAGAAAAATCACAGAAATCAAAATAAAGAGTTCTCTCCGAAATATAAAATGACAAAGAGAAGGAGCAAAAAGCAGTGCCAGGTCCCCAAACCCACCCAGAACAAATTCAGGAGACAGTAGCATAAAAGAAATTGGAAGTCACACACATGAAATCTCTGAAATAATATCATCTGAAGTAAAGAGACAACTTCAGAAGGCTTTGGAGGAAATCAGATCAGAAATAATCTCCCAAGTAAAAACAATATATATGACAACCACAATGAAAGAATTACTAAGCATTTCTAAAGAAGACATTGATTAAAAAAATAGAGGAGGATAGAAAAATGATGCAAACCTTGAATGAGCAATATAAAAAAGAAATAGAATGCATGAAGCAGATTCAGAGATATTCAGGAGAATAAAAACTGAATCAGAATTAGGCAAAACAGTATGAATGAAAGTGCAGATAGACTTTCTGTCCTTGAAGACACCATTGTAGACAGTGAAAAGGTAAGGAAGGATCTTTTAAAAACAGCTAAGATCCAGGAAATAATAATTCAACAGCTGCAAGATGATGCAAAGAGGAACAACATAAGACTAATAGGCATCAATAAGAAAGAAGGAATCACTGCAAATAATATAAAAAGAATATGGAAAGAAGTAATAGCAGAAAACTTCCCAAATATGGGGAAAACAATCTGACATTCAGGTAACTGAGACACATGCACTCAACCAGTTGTATTCCAGGTTTTGCACATTTTGTTTCATTCTGTTTTGTTTAGAAGCTTTGGAATCATTTATAAATTACTGTGTATAGTATTAAACCTCTCATCTTTACTTTATCTTTGTCCTCAGTTATAGTTGTCTTTCTGTATTTCAAACAAGCTAAATGTTATTTTATATTTTCATCAAAAGGAAGATTTATGAGTGTTTATACCTGAAGTGATTTCTGTTTTAATAGTTTATAAAAATTAGAATATTATAATTTTAATAACATAAAACTGTCTTGTATTTTATAACAATGTTGGTATTCATATTTATATGAATTTTTACAATTTTTGTGATTTTACTATCAACAATTATAGATAATATTTTGGGAACCTTAACAATGTGCTATGTATTACTCTAATTTCCTTATGCATATTAATTCATTTAATTGTTGCAATGAATAGTATAAGATCAATACTGTCATTCCCACTTTAATGATGAGAGAACTAAAGTACAAAAACTTAAAGTCACACAGATACAAAGTACAGAAATGAGATGTGAAGCAAGGCTATCTACCTCTAAAAATTACACTTTTTTTTTCTGTATTGTAGAGAAGGGTCTGCATGGTATTCAAAGTCTCATTACTAGATCAAACTTGTAGTGATTCTCTTATTTACAGCCTCCTAAGAGCTGGGATTACAGGCACACGGCACCACGACCAGTCTCAGTTGCCATCTCAGCAAGCCCCAGGGACAGGGCCTGTATAGCGGGCCTGGAAATTGAAACCCATGTCCCTGCGCCTGCTTGCAGGTGCTTTAATCTGCTAGCTATTTGGCTGAAAAAAACTCACTTTTACACATTATTCTAGGCTGCCTCTATAACACACCAGTTTACATATCTTCTTTACACACTGAAAAACTCAAAGATAAGAATACTAGTATTTCTTCCAGTGCAATCTATTGGAGCTGATATCAAAAAATAAATCATTGAACACGTAATACATTTTTTAAAAAATAAGACTACTTGTTTAATAACTAACTCAAATTTACATGAAGTATTAAGCATTTAAAGCTTACGTGAAGTATAAGCATTTACCAACTTTCAAATGAAACATAGAACCACACATGGAAAATTTATGAAGACCAAAATTTTACATTGAATATGTAATTCAGAACGCAGAACTCATGCAAGACTATTAATTTTCTTAAAAGGAAATCTGCAAAAGCATCAGTTCCTTCACTCTTTTTGCGTTCTTTCTCTTTGGTAAGACTGTTCCCACTGCTTCTGGTTCTGGCAGAGCTGTCAATAAAGAGTCCAAAGTCCCTGCCATGGAAAGGCCACAAAATGATTGCTTCAAGGGTAGACAAAAGACCCTAGCAAAATCCGAAAGAAATTTTTCAGAGGAATTGAGAATAAATGGGAAAAGGCATAGATTGTCTCTTCTTGAGATTTAAAGCTATGAGAACCATGTAAGTGTGGAAAAGCAGCAGACCACCACATAAAGTCATGCATGGTCCAGAAATGAAAAGGAAGGGGTAAATCCTTTTTTTTTTTTCAGAACTGGGGATTGAATTCAGGCCCTTGTGCTTGCCAGGGAAGCACTTATTCTACTGAGCCATCTCCCAGGCCCCCAAAATTTTCTTTTTCTTTTTCTTTTTTTTTTTTTTTTCAGAACTGGGGATTGAACCCAGGCCCTTGCAATTGCCAGACAAACGCTTATTTTACTGAGGCATCTCCCCAGCAGGAAGGAGTAAATCTTAATGGAATTTTAGACCCATGAATCCAACCATCCCCTTGCTTTTTCCATTCTCTAGCTATACTAATCTTTTCCTGATTTGCTATCGCTGTCATATCAACCTGCTCCTGTCTCAGGGTTTTGCTTTTCCCTTTCCTTAAGCCATACTCTGCTTCCTCCAGGTATCTGCAAGGGTATCCCCTTTCCATCCATTTTTGTTGTTGAAATCCTATTTGAGTTGAATTCTACATCTAGTGGATTTACTAAACCTAAATGCATTCTTACACTACTCATTCAATGATTATGAGCTCTTCTATTTTCAGCACAGAACTTTGTTCTCTTTGGCATCATATGTCTCTTCCCCTTGGAGTATGAGCTCTTTGAACATAAGAGAGGGGCCTCCCTGCTCACTGCTGTGTCTCAGTACAGTAGGCAGTGGGCTGGCATATCAGCACCTTTCAGCAGCCATGTGTGGGAAGTTTACACAGGAGGTAATGGATCTTTGGTTTTGTAAAAGACTCTAAGTTTCTATTACCCAGGACCAATAAATTCCCGTTTCTTAGTAAGTGATATAATTCTATCCAGATGAATTTTAAGAACATATATAACATGGCTTAATAAAAACTATCATGAGTGCAAAAGACAGTCATTTCATTTTATATAGCAATTTTACAGGTTACAGAGTAAACTGGATGACAAAGGAGAAATTTATTAAAACTTAATCAAAACGTGAAAAGTTTGAAAAGCCAATAATAAGGAAAATTAAATTGGTGATTTTTTTTCACAAATAAAAGTACCTGATCAGGCTTCTTGGGAAATTCTATCAAGTATTTAAATAACAATCATAATTCTTTTGAGAATGACAATATTTTGAAAAAGGAGATTGAAGAACTCATCAGGGAATGGAAAGCTCTTCGCTGTCCTTGACTAGGCAATACTGAAGGAGTCAAAATGACCATATTTCCAAAACCAAGATATAGATTTAACACAACATCAATCAAAATACCAATAACATTCATCACAGAACTAGAGGAAACAATGTTAATAATTATATTGAGCCAAAAGTGATCCAGAAACACAACAGCAATCCTACACAACGACAATGAAGCAAGAGGTATGGCAATTCTAGAGTTGAAGTTACATCACAAAGTGATGGTGATAAAACAGCATGATATTCACACAAATACACAGACGTGTGCATCAGTGTGGCAGGAAAGAAGATGCAGGAGCAATCCTGAGCACAATTCAACTATCTGATTTTTAACCAAAGTATCAAAAACATACATAGGGGGCAAGATATTAACTTTGATAAATGGTGCTCATGCAGAAGATTAAATCTGTGTTGTATTCATCTATCACCATGTGCTAACCTAAAATTAAAATGGATCAACGATCTAAATGTTAAATAGAAGCAAGGAGCTGGGGAGATGGCTCAGCAGTCTAAGCACCTGCCTGGCAAGAGCAAGGACCTGGGTTCAATTCCCAATATTGCATGTGATGCTGGGCATGCCATGCCCACCACTGAAACTAGGCATGGTGGTGCACCTGTAATCCCAGCACTGGGAAGGCTGAGACAGCAAGATCAATAGATGTCTGAGCTTCGTAGTGAGACCTTGTGCCAAATAAATAAGTAAATAAATAAGTAATAGAAGCAACATGCCAGAAAATAAAATAAGTATAACTCTTGAAGACATAGGTATAGTCAGGGACTTTCTGAACAGCAACTCAATGACACAAGAAATAGTACCTAGAACAAATAGGTTCATATCAAATTAAAAAGCTTCTATTCACAAAGGAAACCCCCAAGAATGAAGAGACACCATACAGAATGGGAAACAAAGGCTAGCTCTTCCTCAGACAGAGGTCTAATATCTGGGAATAGACAAAGTACTAAAAGAATTAGACATCCTAAAATAAAAGACCCAATCTAAAAATGGGCAACTCAAATGACTTATAGACTTCTCAGAAGGAGTGCAAATAACCAATAAATACATAAAAAATTATTCAACATTGTGGACCATTATAAAATGCAAATGAAAATAACATTGAGATTCTATCTTACTCCAGAAAGAATGGCCAACATCTCAAGAAACTGAGTAATAAAATATGCTGGTGGGCTACAGGGAAAAGGAAATCCTTCTCCTTGTTGGTATGAATACAGTGGAAGTTAGTATGGAGAGTCCTTAAAAAACTGAAACTAGAAATTCCTTTTGACTCAGCTACTCCTCATTTAGGTACCTTCACCGGAGTTCTAAAGATGTCCTATTAGAACTGTATCCATATTTAGAAGAGCACATTTTAGATAGCTAAATGTGGGAAGCAGTCTATGTGTCCATTATTAGATGAACAGATAAAGAAAATGTACTATCATATACAATGGAGTTACTACTCTGCCATAAAGAAGGAAAAGCTGTGATTAGTTGTAGGAAAGTGGATTCACCTTGAGATTATCAGGTCAACTGAAATATGCCAGACACAAAAGATTCAATATTTATATGAGAGCCCAAAGGACACAAAGGATTAAAAATGTGTGTGAGAAATGCAAGATATAAATAAAGAGTAAAATAAAAGAGAATGGAAAGTAAGGGGAAATTGATCTTTTTCAAATAGGAAGGAGATCAAGAGATCGAGGGGAAAAGGCATGGTAAAAGAATACAGATGTGTTGTACACGTGTCTCGATTCCTCACAAGGAATGGAATCATTACATTGTACAAATAGGTAGAAATGCATACCAACTAAAAAAAGTGCATAAACTCTTTACATTAAAAAAGAGGCAACACTTCCAAACTCCTTTTATGAGGTCAGCATTACCCTAATATCATAGCAAAGATATCACAAGAGACGTGCTGTGCAATATTCCTTATGAACACAGACACAAAAATCTTCACTGAAATTCTAGCCAACCAGATTCACTAGCAGAGTAACAGATTTATAGGTATGCACAAATCGGCTGCATACCTGTGCTGCAAGGGTGGTTCAACAGATGAAACTCAATTAATATAATATGTCACATTAACACAAAGAAAGCTAAAGCCATATATCCTTCTCAGTGGATAGAGAAAAATAGTTTGACAAAATTGAGTGTCTCAGTTTTCTTTTCTCTCATTGTTGGGACAAAATAGTCAACACCCAAAGTTAAGGAAAGAAAGGATTATTTAGCTCGTGGTGGAGGTTTCAGTCCATACTCGACTGGCACCAAGGCAGAGTGGCACATGGTAGAGGAAAAGAGCAAAGAACAAAGGGAGGAGCATTAGCTGCAGTAGTAGCTAGCAAGCCTCTCTCTGTTTCCTCTACTGTATGTGGATTACGCACCCCAGGGCAGGTGTAGTACTCACATCCATAATCCCCCGCATTGGATAATGAATTGATTACAATCTCTAGAAGCCACCCCAAAGAGATTATGAGGCTTGAGCGGGGGGGACAACTAGACACTAACCATAACAGGCAATCATTAATGATTAAGAATCTCAATAAAATATTTATAGAATGAATTCATCCCACACCATAAAGAACACATATGAAAATCTCACTGCTAATGTCATAATTAGTGGAGGAAAATGTAGGTAAGAAAAAGAAATGAAAAAAGAAATGAGAGATATAAAAATGAAAAAGAATTAATTAAGTTTCCCCCTGTAGATGACATTATCATATATGTAAAATATCTTGATGGAACAAAACTTAAAAAACAAACACTGTTTCAACCCAATAAATTTGTGACAAAATCAATTTTTTATACCCAAACTACAAACTTGCCAAAAAGTAAATGAAAATGATCTTATTGACAAAAACATGAAGAAGAATAAAATATTTAGAAGTGAACTTAATCAAAAAAAGTGAAGGTGTATATACTGAAATTTATAAATTATTAATGAAGAAAATTAAAGTTGCCAAATAACAGAAAGACATCATTTATTTATGCATTGTTAGAATTAATATTATGAACATATCTATGCTACATTATTTACCATGATTTACATATTCAGTAGAAGCCTATAAAAAGAATTTACTGGAGAAATAGAAAAAGTACCTTAATATTCATATGGAATTACAGAGAACAATAAGTGGCCAACATAATCCTGAATAAGAAAATAGCCGCATGGATCACACTTCTTGATTTCTATGTTAAAAAGTCACAGTAATGAAAAAAATAACAGTATCATAAAAGGAGAGCAATGGTATTAGAGACGAAGTGGTCTCAACAAGGCTCCTAAGAGCACCATCAGGGTAATAGTGTGGAGAAACTAGGTATTTGCACACAGAAAAATTACATTATACATTTCACAACAATTAACTTAATAAACTCAAAAACAAATAACATTTTCATATAGGACCTGAAATTATGAATTACTGAAAGAAGACCAGAGAGGAGTTTCTTTCAGTTGGACAGAAAGTTTTGGGATCTTCCAACAAAAATGCAGGCAATAATAGACTTCTGCACAAAAAATAACCAAGTGAGAAGGTTATCTGAAGGACTATTTTCATATAATAGACTAATAAGGCTTGGTGAATATCATATATGTAATTTAAAAATTGACTAAAGATTTAAATAATCTTTACTCCAAAGATGATATGCAAATGACCTACAATTATTGACACACTGAGTATGGGTCACTAGTTAGCAGGAAAATGCAAATCAAAACAACAAACTTTTTTTTTTCTATTACATTTATTGATTTGCATATGTTGTAATAGGACAAAGTTTGTTGTCATTTTCATTTGCAAATGACTTATATCTAGACCATATAAAGAATTAAAAATGAATCTGGCCCCTGAAATTCAAAGACCCAATTCAAAAATGAGCATCTGAGATGAATACACATTTCTCAGATTAAAAAAAAGAAAACTAATGGCAAATAAGTACATTAAAAAATGTTCAACATCAGTGGTCATTAGAAAAAAATGTAAATTAAAAGAAATGCAGGGGCCAGGGAGATGGCTCAGTAGAATAAGTGCTTCCCTTCCAAGCACAGGTGCCTGAGTTCAATTCCCAGTTCTGAAAAAAAAAGAAAGAAAAAAAGAAAAAAGCAAATTCCATCTCAGCCTGTAAAGAATGGCTATCATTAAGAAACCATCCTACAACAAATGCTGTCAGGGCTGTAGGGAAAAAGGGACACTTCTCCATTTTTGGTAGGAGTGTAGAGTGAAACATTCCTGTGGAAATCATCATGGATATTCCTCATGAAATTAAAATTGGAGATCTCGCTCAATCCAGACATTTCTCGTTTGACTACTTTTTCCAAAAGAATTGAATGCATCATACCACAATGATCTATGCACACCCATGTTTATAGCAGTGCAATCTATCATAGCTAAAACTTGAAAACAAAAAGGTAAAGCCATATTAATATGCTGAGTTGTGAAAGGCTCAAGTCAACAACTTCTGACCTTGCCAATCCTACGTATAACCCACTACTATTATGGACTACTGGACTATATTGGAATATTTTGCTGATTTCACACACTTACAGTATTTAAATGACAATGGAATACCCATCTCTGTCAAAACTAAACAAAAAAAATGGGATATAAATGAAGGACCATTTTGTATTTGTATGTTCAAAATAGGATAGATAAACAGCTACTTTCTCTTAATTCAATGAATAGAAAGATTTGTTCTAATAGTGTTTGTGGACAGGCTATAATGTCTACATCTTGTACTATGAATAACCACTAAGAAAACAACAATATGCAATGTATTAGTTATTGAAACTGTCCTACTAATTTGTTTTGAAACTGTCTCATTTTATTTGTTTCTCAATAAAATTGTTAAAAATTAAAAAAATAATTTGAAAAAAACTCAGATGTCCATCAACCAAGGAATGGATAAAAAAGATTTGGTAGTTTTATACAATGGAATATATATATATATATATATATATATATATATATATAACCTCAAGGCTTTTATAAGTAAATGGATGCAACTACAGTCCATAGTCATAAGTGAAATAAATCAGACTCACATGTGTAAACATCACGTTGTCTTCCTAGTGTAAGAAATTGAAAGATAATTAAGATCCAAAAGGAAAAATAGACATTGTGAAAGGGAAAGAAACAGCTCAAAAGGAAAGAACAACTGGGATGGGGAAAAGAGAAAGGAGAGGGCAAAAGATATGTATGTATACACAAGATAGCTACTAATTTTCATTGAAAGGAACAGAAAGTGTTGATATTATTTGACCAATTTTGCATGTCTGCCTCTGATAATCTGACCAACTACGCTGAAGATAACCATGTGCCATATAATAAGCATCATTAATTTTCTATCAGCTTGTTTTGAAATTCTGTATCATTTATATTGCTTTTTCTCTCTTTGAAGAAAACAATAAGAGCAACAAAACACAAGGAACTGTCACCTCACACCCCCTGGAATGGCTATTATAAGAAATGACAGAACCTCACACGTGCTTGGAGAAGATGTGTAGAAATGGAACTCCTGAACATGGTTGCAGAGGTGGGAACCTTGTATAGGCATTATGGGAAGTGGTGTGATGGCTGCTCAAATCATTGCAACATAGAGCTACCACACAACCCCGCAGTCTTGGTTATGCTGCACATGATCCAAAGGACATAAAGTATGTCAAAGAAATAGCTATGTGCCCTTGTTCATCATGGTACTGTGCACAGCGTAAGTATCTACCGACGAAGAAGGAAAACGTGACACACACACAAACACACCACACATGCGCAGGCAGAATAGTATTTATTTATTCTTGAAAGGGCAAGTTCTGCATTTGCAATAAATTAGATGAAATTGGAAAGATCAGATAAACATAATATGACGCACAGAAAGTGTGAGGAAACAGTCGTAGAAAAACAACTACAGCAAGCACTTACGAGCATGTAAAGTCGAAAAATGGATTCATAGAAACAGAGAGGGGAATGGTATCTGGCAGGGCTGACGGGGTGGAGGAAACTGAGGGAAACTGATTAAAAGATGCAAAGTTTCATTTTACACGATGAGTGAATTCTGGACATGTAAAAAGCTATAGAGTTAGGGCTGGTCAAATAGCTCAGTGGATTAAAGCACCTGCAAGCAAGTGCGGGGACAGGGGATTCGATTCCCGGGTCTGCTGTGTCGGTCCCACCCCCAGGGCACGCTAAGAAGGCGATGAAGACTCAGCATGGTGGTGCGTGTCTGTAATCCTAGCACTTGGGAGGATGTAAACAGGCAGATCACTACGAGTCCAATTTAGTAGTGAGACCCTGAACACCCTGTAGACCCTTCGCTAAAAATAAAAAAAAGGACTGTATGTACATACTATCTATAAATTATATTTAATTGAGATGTATTATATGTTGATTCTTACATACCAATTATTTAGGTATATCAGTTATCAATTATTCATGAAAACAAACCAAATACCTTATTTCTAATACAAATATTAGAAAGCAAATTTGTATTTAAAACACAGAAATAACTCTCAATGTCAACATTAATCCAAAAATAAATGGAAATGTCTGAACCACACCATACTTTCCATGTTCTGTCATATATTACAGTACCACACATAAAAGTTACACAAATAGGACCAAAGTCAGCAAGTTAAGAAAACAAATACTATATGGTATGCTTGAAATTTGACAAGAATCTGAATTTGAATTGTTCTCTATAGAAAGAAGATGAAGAAGGGGCCAGGGAGGTAGCTCAGTAGAATAAGTGCTTGCCTGGCAGGCTCAAGGGCCTGAGTTCTATCCCTGATTCTGCCAAAAAAAAAAAAAAAAGAAGATAATGATGAAGAAAGAAGAAACAGGAAGAGGAGAAAGAGGAGGAAGAGAAAAAGAAATGAGGAGAGGGCAATAATTGTATGGGGTGGCAAGAGGTCTGTTTACCATTTCTTAGCTTGATTGTAGTGAATATGTACATACATATATACTTATCTATTCTTTTATTAGTTTGTTTTTCTTTTTGTAGTTAATTTTATTGAGAAAGAAATAGCAAGGAGACAGTTTCAAAACAAGTTGGTAGGACAGTTACAATAATTAGTACATTGCATATTGTTATCTTCGGAGTAGTTATTCATAGTACAAGATGCACACATGACATCTTGTTCAAATAGTATTAGTACAAATCTTTCTTCCCATTGAACTAAGAGAGAGTAACTGTATGTCTAACCGAACTAATTTGCATATACAGATTTTTTTTCACTACAAAATAGTCCTTCATTAATATACCCATTTTTGGTTCAGTTTTGTCAGAGATGGGTATTCCACTGCAATTCAAATATTGTAGGTGCGTGAATTCAGCGAAATAATCCAATATAGTCCAGTAGACCATAATAGTAGTGGGTTATCTACAGAACTGGCAATGTCAGAAGTTGTTGAATTGAGCCTTTTACAGCTCAGCATATTAATATAGCTTTAAATTTTATATCTCGTGTTTATACTTTTCTGCTGGATGGCTAAGACCAAGACGAAGCAAGACCTATATAACAAAAGGTGTAGCTTTTGTATCTGTGAAGGTCATTCAAATCCCCTCAGGATTTACCCTGAAACCATGTATAGCAGTTTTTAGATCTTTTGTCAGTGTCAGCCATCTGGATGAGTCACAGCTATTGCTTGACCAAAACTGTCTTTCAAGTTTGATGGAGAAGTGAAATACTTTCATGACAAGAAAAACTAAAGAATTTCATGTTGACAAAGCCAATCCTACACAGACTACTAAAAGATATTCTAAAGAGGGGCCACAATGACCAGAACTCCACAAATGAGAATGGAAAGAACCCATCAAATAGGGCAAACAATTAAACAAGAGAAAAAGGGGTAAACAACAGCAGATAAATAACATGACAGTCATAAGTCAATACATCTCAATTATAACCATCAATGTAAATGAACTCAATTCACTAATTAAAAGAAATAGACTGGCAAAGTGGATCAGGAAGCAAAATGCAACAATATGCTGTATACAAGAAACACACTTAACTCAAAAAGAAATTCATAGACTGAAAGTCAAAGGATGGAAAACAATACTACCATCCCCAGCACCTCAGGAAAAGCAGGGGAAGCATTCCTGTTCTCAGAAAGTCTCAACTTCAAACCAAGAACGATCAAATGCAATAAAGAAGGCCACTACATACTTGTTAGGGGAAAAATTCAAGAGGAAGAGGTAACACTCATAAATATGTAGGCACCAAACACAGGAACATCCAACTATATAAGACAAATCTTAATTGACATGAAAAATTTTATATCCAATATCACAATCTTAACTGGAGAACTTAACACCCCTTATCCCAAAAAGATAGGTCAAGCAGACAAAAAATTAACAAAGAAGTAGAACAACTGAACCAGAACTTGAAATAAATGGACTTATTAGATATATACAGAGTGTTCTACCCAAACACATCTGAATAAACATTTTTTTCACCTGCACATGGGACATTTTCTAAAATAGAACACATACCAGTCCATAGGTCATGCTTAATTATATGCAAGAAAATAGAAATTATACCATGCATAGTTTTCATACTTTAAATAAATATGAAAGTTTACAATTACATCTAAGTCAGGGTGGTAAGAATTTCATAAGCTACAAATAAAAAATTTAAATAATCACTATTTTAAAATTTAAATTAATAATGTTCTATTAGTAATATAAAAACATTAACTGCTTGTCATTGTCAGTGTATAAGTCAGTGTATAATTTAGAAACTGAGAAAAATAAAATATAAAACAAGGTAGTTGAATCTCATTGGTTGACTGTAGCTTTGTCCCACCTCATGTCCACCTAAGCAAGTTCCCATGTCTTCTCCACCACCTTAGACCTGCCTTACAATATGGTTTTCCTCTATAAAAGTCCCTGGAAGAGACAGCTTCCAGGGACAACCCACTCAGTCCCCCTCCTGTCCCTCTCAGACAGGAGATTTCTTTCTCTCAATAAATATCTTCTGCTCATAACCTCCATTTCTTCGTAAAATTCATTGTTCAGTTTTAGAGAACACGAACTTATCCCAGGTACCTTTTAGGTTGGGAGATCAGTTTTTCTCCCTGTGTCATTTGGAGGTCCCTGTACAATATGATGAAATAGGAAGACATTATTCAAAAGAAAAGGGGAGCTAAAGAGGGAAAAGGGGAAAGGAAGGGAAAAGAAAAAACAAAAAAAAAAAAGAAAAAAAAAAGAAAAAAATTGAAACACTTTGTTGAAGGGACATAGGCTTGAAAGGAAGGGAGGGAAGGGGAGAGAAAAAGAGTCTAATCAAGATATATCATGGACAAATGAATTCCATATAATGAATGTGATTATTGTGTATACTTAAATTGTACCAATAACCTTCATGAAATTTTATTAAAAGAGGTGCATCATGGTCCAGCGAAAATTTCATTTGAAGACTTAAGAGCATTAAATTTATAAGAGTAGATCATGAAGGGCATAAATTAGAAAAACCTAAGTTTTGTATTATTTTCTCTAAGTACTCTTGTAAAGTGAGGTGATCTCATCATAAGACTTCAGGAAAACCAGTCTGGTATTATTATCATAGATAAGAATAAGAGTAACATGAAGTGCTCAGAAACCCTTTGACAATCTTACATGCAGCTCTTGCGAGGCACTGACTTGGAAAAGACGATTATACATAGAAAAGAGAAACAATATCTCATTCAAATTTAGTTCTGAGTATATTTTGCCTGGTAAAATACTGGAACGACTTCTGAGTTTCTACTACAGGATGGATAGGGAAAAGATAAGACTAGTGAAATAAACACACAGGTCAGCAGTACAGCTAGTTTAGGGATGTGTGCATTGTGAGTTTGGTTTGATAACCTCAGGTAATGGTCACATGAGTAATTAGAAAGTCTCCACAGCCAGTGCTTAATTCAGGGATTTAAGTGAGAGGTCAAAGTAAGAGCTATGGTAATCATCTACATACAGCCCTGAGTTCACCAGTATCCAGGGCCAAATTGTACATTAAGTAGCACAGTGTCAAAGTTTCACATTGCAGTGCAGTAGCTCACTGACCTGTGTTAATTTCACTTAATAAAAAAGAAAACATTACAGATACAAATGTTTCATTATATAATGTTAATGCATTTTCTTCATACCAGTGCAATGATAAATTACAGCTCTCTATTTTGTTTGTGAAAGAAGGGATCTATGGAGACAAATACACCTAAGTTAAAGAAAATAGTGATCTAGAGTTTGAATTAGAATAGGGTTGTTCATGGTTAGAAAATGAGTGAAAGGCAAGACAGAGTTTTAGGGCAAGGGTTCCTAAGATTTATTTTCCCTCAAAAATACAGGATCCAGTTCTAGTCCAGGCCCAGTGAGTGTATGGGAGAGCTTCCGGCTACCCTGCACCATGGGGACCTACTGGTCCCAGCCCAGGTGCAGCGTGGGTGGGACCCTCTTTCAACCCCTTGGGATGCCCCCCCACTCCGTAGTACCCACCAAATGCAGAAACATATGGAGGAAATCCAATGCCCACACAGAACAAGTGCAGAGGACACTAGCTTGGATCAAATATATGAATTAATAGCGTCGATAGTAAATAAGCAACAGCAGAAAGTTATGAAGGAACTCAGAGCAGAATTCTTTTCTAATAGCTCAGCTCAAATGTATGAATTAATAGCGTCAATAGTACATAATCAATAGCAGAAAGTTATAGAGGAACTCAGAATGGAACTTTCTGAAGTAAGAAAAGAATTCTCAGAACTCATAGCTTCTGAAGTAAAGAATCAACTATAGAAACATAGGGAGGAAACCCAAGCTAAAAAAAACACTACAGTAAAAGAATTTATAACTGCTTCTAAAGAAGACATTGATAAAAAAAACAGAGGAGATTAGAAAAATGACGGATTCCTTGAATGAACAATACAGGAAAGAGATAGATTGCAAGAAGCAGAGACAAAGAGATATTGAGGAATTTAAAATCTCAAACACAAGCTTGCAAAACCGTTTAAGAGAAAGGGGAGACAGAGCCTCAGATCTTGAAGATGCTGGTGCAGCTAGTGAAAAGGTAATAAAGGATCTCTTAAAAACAAGTAGAATGCAGGAAAAAACAATCCTTTACCTGCAAGATGATGCAAAGATGAACAATGTGAGACTAATAGGCATCGATGAGAAAGAAGGAGTCAATACAAATGACATTAAAAAGATATGGGCAGAAGTAATAGCAGAAAACTTCCCAAATGTGAGGAAATAATCTGACATTCAGGTAACCAAAGCATACAGAATGCCAAGGAACCTCAACCCAATGAAAAACACACCGAGACATATAATAGTCAAGATCCCAGAAATTCAGCACAAGAATAATCTACTGAAAGCCGCTAGAGAAAAGAAGCAGATCACATTCAAAGGTAAACCCATCAGAAATATGGCTGACTTCTCTTCACAAACCATGAAGGCAAGAAGAGCTTGGAGCAGAGTACTCCAAGTGCTCTATGAAAACAAATTCCAGCCCAGACTACTATACCCGCAAAACTCTCTTTCAAGTTTCATGGAGATTTGAAATACTCTCCATGAAAAAGAGAGCTAAAGAATTTCATGATGACAAAGCCAACCCTACACAGGCTACTGAAAGATGCTTTAGAGGGAAGAAAATGATCAGAACTTCACGAATGAGATGAGAAGCAACCAACTAAATAGTGCAGGCAATGGATCACAAGAGAAAAAGAAGTAAATGACAACAGGTAAATAACATGTCAATGGTAAGTCAATAAATCTCAATTATAACCATCAATGTAGATGGACTCAATTCACCAATTAAGAGAAATAGACTGGCACAGTGGATTAGGAAACAAAATCCAACAACATGCTGTATACAAGAAACACATTTAACTCATAAAGACATTCATAGGCTGAAAGTCAAATGATGAAACACAATAATACATGCCCCAGCACCTCAGAAAAAATCAGGGGTAGCAATCCTATTCTCAGACAGTCTCAACTTCAAACCAAGAGCAATCAAGTGAAATAAAGAAGGCCACTATATACTGGTTAGGGGAAAAATTCAAGAGGAAGAGGTAACACTCATAAATATGTATGCACCATACACGGGAGCACCCAACTATATAAAACAAATCTTAATGGACATGAAAAATCTAATATCCAATACCACAATATTAACAGGAGTACTTAACACCCCCTTATCCCCAAAAGATAGGTCAACCAGATAAAAACTTAGTAAAGAAATAACAGAACTGAACCAGAGTTTGTAAGAAATGGACTTGGAGGACATATACAGAGTGTTCCACCCAAACACAGCTGAATACACATTTTCTCAGCTACATATGGGTGATTTTCTAAAATTGACCACATACTGGTCCACAGGTCATGCATAAGTATATGCAAGAAAGCAGAAATTATCCCATGCACATTACCTGAACACAGTGCAATAAAAATGGAAATAAATGACAAAAGAAACTAGAAAAAAACCCCTAAATACATGGATATTAAATTACACTCTTCTCAGCAACCAATGGGTCACAGATGAAATTAAACAAGAAATTTAACAGTATCTACAATTCAATGAAAATTCAAGCACAACATATCAGAATTTATGGGATGCAATGAATGCAGTTCTCAGAGGGAAATTCATGGCTGTGTACTCACACATTAGGAAAACAGAACAGGAACAAATACCCTAATGCTGCACCTTCAACAACTAGAAAAGGAAGAGCAAACCAAACCCAGAACCCAAAAACTGAAGAAATGATAAAGATTCGAGCAAAAATTAATTCAATTGAGATGAAGAAAACACTTCAAAGAATTAAAAAAGCAAAAAGCTGGTTCTTTTAAAGATTAAATAAAATCAATAAGCCCCTAGCCAACCTCATCAAAAAGAGGAAAGAAAAAAATGAAATACAAGCAATAAGGAACAAAAAGGGTATAATTACCACAGACCGGGGGAAATTCAGAAGATTATCAATAGCTACTTTGAGAATCTTTACTCTCATAGAATAGAAGACGCAGAAGAAATGGACAGATTCCCAGAAAGGTACAAATTACCACAACTGAGTCAACAAGATATAATCACTCTCAATAGCCCAATAACAGCCAATGAAGTACGATAGGTAATTAAAAACCTACCAGCAAGGAAAAGTCCAGGTCCGGATGGATTCACAGCTGAATTCTACAAGACATTTAAAGAAGATGTAGTCCCTATACTCCTCAAACTCTTCCATGAAATTGAAAAGGAAGCAATCCTCCCAAAATCATTCATGGAGGCAAGTATTATACTGATATGAAAAAAAAAGGAAAGACGCAACTAAGAAAGAGAACTACAGTCCGATCTCCCTCATGAGCATAAATGCCACAATCCTCAAAAATCCTAGCAAATAGAATACAGCAAATAATCAAGAAGATCACACACCATGACCAGGTAGGATTCATGCCAGAGATGCAAGGATGGTTCAATATTCGAAAATCTATAAATTTAATACACTATATCAATAGAGGGAAAACTAAAAACCACAAGATCATCTCCATTGATGCAGAAAAGGCTTTAGACAAAGTCCAGCACTCATTCATGTTCAAAGTCCTACAGAAAATTGGAATATATTGCCTCCACTTCAATCTGGTAAAAGCCATTTATGAAAACCTAATGGCTAACATAATTCTAAATGGGGAAAAATTGAAATCTTTTACTCTTAGATTTGGTACAAGATAAGGATGTCCTCTATCACCACTGCTATTCAATATAGTTATGGAATCATTAGGTAGAGCTATTAGACAAGAGAAAGAAATAAAAGGAATAAAAATAGGTAAAGACGAAGTTAAATTATCATTATTAGCAGATGACATGATACTTTACTTGGATAGAAAAAATTCCACCAAGAAGCTAGCAGAATTAATATAGAAATTCAGTAGTATAACAGGTTACAAAGTCAATACACAAAAGTCAATACCATTCCTTTAAACAGACAAGAAACACACTGAGAGGGAAATTATAGAAACAATACCTTTTACAATAGCACCAAGGAAAATGAAATACATTGGAATTAATCTAACTAAAGAAGTCAAAGATCTTTTCAAGGAAAATTACAGTACTCTCACAAAAGAGATCCTAGAGTATTTCAGAAAATGGAAAGATATTCTATGCTCCTGGAGAGGAAGAACCATCATTGTGAAGATGGACATACTACCTAAATTGCTGTACAGATTTAAAGCAATCCCTATCAGATTACTACCAACTTACCTCACAGAGCTAGAGAAATCATTCCTAAAATTTATTTTGAACCAGAAAAGACCTAGAACACCAAAGGCAATCCTGGGCAACAAAGACAAGGCAGGAAGCATTGCAATTCCTGATTTGAAATTATACTAGAAGACTACTGTGATAAATTCATCTTGATACTGGCAACAAAATAGACCTGAGGATCAATGGAATAGATAAGAAGATGCTGAAACCCCTTTGAATACACTAAGCCACCTTATCTTTGACAAAAGGGCCAAACATAATCACTGGAAGAAAGATAACTTCTTTACCAAATGGTGCTCGAAAAACTGGCTCTCTACATGCCGAAAACTCAAACCTGACCCACGTCTATCACCATGCACTAAGCTAAAGTCAAAATGGATTAAAGATCTAAACATTAAAGCAGAGACACTAAATATCCTGGAAGAGAAATTAGGAGGAACTCTTGAAGACATAGGGGTAGGCAAAGAGTTCATGGACAAATATCAAATCGCACGGGAAACACTTCAAAGAATTAACAACTGGGACCTGTTCTTACTGAGAAGTTTTTGCACATCAAAAGAAATTACCAACAAAGAGGAAAGACAACCCACAAATTTGGAAAAAAATCATGACAAATAAGTACTCAGACAAAGGGTCTGTGCTCTAGAATTTATAAAGAACTATAAGACAGTAGAGCCTCAAAATTTAAAGACCCAGTCCAGAAATGGGCATCTAACATGAACACACACTTCTCAGCAGATGAAATTAAAGAAGTGAATAAATACATGAAAAAATGCTCCACATCACTAGACATCTGCGAAATGCAAATTAAAACAACATTGAGATATCATTTCACCGCAGAAAGAATGGCTATCATAAATAAATCACCCAACTACAAATGTTGGAGAGGCTGTGGGGAAAAAGGAACCCTTCTCCACTGCTGGTGGGAACGTAGACTGGTACAACCATTATGAAAATCAGTGTGGAGACTCCGTATAAAATTTAGACTGGAAGTCCCATTTAAACCAGCTATTCCTCTACTGGAAATTTTCCCAGATTATCTGAAAACATCATATCATGGGATATATGTGTGCCTATGTTTATAGCAGCACAATTTGTGATAGCCAAATCTTGGAAACAACCAAGATGCCCATCACCTGAGGAATGGTTGAAAAAGATGTGGCATTTTTACACAATGGAGTATTACTCAGCTATAAAGAATGATACACTCAAAGCCTTTATATTGAAGTGGATGCCACTTAAAGATATACTCATAAGTGAAATGAACCAGACACACATGTGTAAATATCATATAGTTTCCCTAGTATAAGAACTCAAAAGATTAAATACAAACAGAAAGGTATAATACAAGTAAAAGGGAAGTAGGAACTCGAGGACTAACTAATTAAGAGAGGGAAAGGAGAAGAGCTAGGAAACATGACAGTGTCAAGCCATACAGTTATGTGTAGAAGATGGGCAAGGCAATGATCCTGAGAATCTCCAGAAGATTTTTGAATATAGCAGTTAATTGGAAGGTTTCTCATCCTGATTAACTATATTTACTGATACCTGTGAACTAAGCAACTGCACTGCAGATGATAATCTCTAATAGTAGTTTCATACTTGGAGTGCCATTCATTCTGGTCTTCTGAATACGGGCTGCTTGTCATGACATGCAAGTTGCTGCTGTGCTGTCTTTAGGGTAGATGATTATTCAAAACGAAAGGTGTGGTGAATGAAGGCAAGAGACAGAAAATGGAATGTTGTGGGACTGTCCTGCTTCAAGGTTGTATATGGTTAGATTTTTGGACTTCTGTGTAAACATAAGAATTATATAATTCTTTTTGCCTATCTTTAAAAATATGTTATAATTTTTAAATGTTTTTTCATCATATTCCTTTGGGATTTGAATTTCAACATATCAATACTTCATGAAAAATACCTGTTCCATATTATGCCTAAGATATTTCATATTCAGATAGATAGTGACTTTAAGCTTAACAGCTATGTTGTATGTTAATAACAACAATCTTGTCTTCTGGAGGGTTAACAACCTAAGTTTGCTGACAAAACTTCAAGAAAAAGGAGGATGCAAGGAAGGCCAACATTTTGGCCCTAACTTTCCAAAGTCATTTAAGACTCAGGACATAGGAGAACTTGTACTGTAACGTCACGAAACTCAGTCGTGTCCCAGATTTTCTGATCAAGGAGATTATAGGGCCAAAGAGGAAAGTGATCGATGATGTAGAGTGTGCCTAAGGAGAGTCACATGGAGAGAAAACATTCTCTCAGGCTTTCATAGAGAGCACTTTGACCAAGTAATGGCCATGACTCATCCACATGGCTGACACTGACAAAGGTTCTTCAATCTGAGGTACAGGATCTCAGCATAAATCTTGAGGGCATTTCACTGACCTTATCAGACCCAAAAGCTACAACTCTTGTTGCATAGGTCCTGCTTTGCCTTGGTCTTAACCGTCCAGCAGAGAAGTATAAAAGCAAAGTATAAGAAGTAAAGCCATGGTGTTATGTTGAGCTTTAGGGGACTAAGGTAAACAATTTCTGACATTGCCAGTGAAGCGCAAGACCTAATAGTATTATGGACTACTGGACTCTTTTAGAATATTTTGCTGAGTTAACACACCTGTAATATTCAAATAATGGAACTAAACAAAAAAAGGGGATACAGATGAATGTCCATTTTGTATCTGTATATTCAAAATGATTAGGATAGATATATAGTTGCATTCTCTTACTGAATAGAGGGATTTGTTCTAATAGTCTTTGTAAATAGAATATCATGTCCGCATCTTGTACAGGAATTAACCACTAGGAAGAATGTATGCAATGTGTTAATTATTGAAACTGTCCTACCAATTTGGTTTGAAACTGTCTCATTGCTATTTGTTTCTCAATAAAATTATGGAAAAAAATACAGTTAGAAGTGAAGCATGTGCATGAGTACGTGTCGTGGTGAGCATCGTGTGAATTGCATTCTCACTGAATAGACTCGTAGCTACCAGGCATGTATTCCTTGCAGTTGGGTGTATTTTTTCCACACCGTGGTGACTGGGCAGATGTTCTCTAACCATGCTTTCTATACATGCATGTTTTCTAAATCAGCCTTTTCAATTGATCTGATTTAGATATGCATAATGATCACATTCATCCTGGGATATTTGTACCTAAATATGACAGATCCTAGTTCCCTTGTTTTTCTCATTTCCCTCTCCTGTCTTCAGCCCTCCTTCTCTCCTTGTTTACAAACCTTTGCTTTTGATTTATAATTTTTTTCTCATTATTTTTCTTTCCATCCCCTCAATTTGTTTTTGCCTTTGAAAAATTACTTCCTATTTTTTTTTTTTTTTTTTCCGGCGGTACCGGGGATTGAACTCATGAACCTGCACTTGCCAGGCAAGTGCTTATTGTACCGAGCTATCTCCACAGCCCCTCTATCATACATTTGGACTCTTATTGAAACTCTCAGTTTCTTACACCAGAGAGATAAATGTGTCCCACTTATTTCACTTAATAATATGGTCTGGAGGTCCATCCATTTAGCTATAACTGTCTCAAGTTTATCCTTCTTTGTGGTTGAATAGTACTTCATTGTATGAAAATACCACATATTTTTTATCCATTCCTTGGTTGATGGATTTTTTTTTTGTTTTCTTCATGGTTATTATTCATAGTACAAGATGCAGACATGATATGTTGTCTAAACACTATTAATACAAATCTTTCTTCACATTGTTTTTTTTTTTGGGGGGTTCTTTATTTTATTTTATTGAGAAACAAATATCAATGATACACTTTCCAAGCTGATTAATAGGACATTGTCAATAATTAATACATTGCACATTATTATCTTCTCTGTGGTCATCCATAGCACAAGGAGCAGCCAGGACATCCTGCCCAAACACTAATAGTGCAAATCCTTCCTCTCACTGAATCAAGCAAAAACAGCCACACATCTATCCTAGCTATTCTGTATATACAAATACAAAATGGTCCTTCCTCTGTATCCCTCCTCTCCAGTTCAGTCCTGTTAGAGATGCGTATTCTATTGGCATCTAAATATTATAGGTGTGGGGCCGGGGAGATGGCTCAGTGGAATAAGCGCTTCCTTGGCAAGTGCAAGGGCCTGAGTTCAATCCCCAGTTCTGCAAAAATAAATAAATAAATAAATAAATAAATAAATAAATAAATAAATAAATAAATATTATAGGTGCTTGTATGCAGCAAAACAATCCAACACAGTCCAGTAGTCCACAATAGTAGAGGGTTATCCTCAGAAGTTATTGACTACAGCCTTTTACAACTCAGCATATTAACATGGCTTTACTTTATATACCTCATTTTTATACTTTTCTGCTGGATGGTTAAGACCAAGATAAAGCAAGACCTATATAACAAGAAATGTAACTTTTGTATCTGGTAAGGTCAGTCAAGTCCCCTCAGGATTTATTTCTGAGACATAGCTTTTACAAACTGATCTAAACACAGGTGCATGAATATTTCAGTGGGATGATGCTTTTATTTCCTTTGGAAAAATATCAAGAAGAGAAATAATTGGGTCAAATGGAACCTCTCACTTTAACTTTTTGAGGAATGTCTTATTTCCACAGTGCTTATAAAAGTCTACACTCCTACTAATAGTGGAGCATGGTTCCTTTCCCCACAGCTCCATCAAAATTTTTCGTTGTTCATTTTGTGCTGATAATCACTCTTTGTGGGGTGACGTGGAACCTCAGCATTGTCTTCATTTGGATCTCTCCAGCGATCAGTGGTGTTGAATGTTTTTCATGTATTTGATGTTTGTACTTCTTCTGAGAAGTATCTATTTCAGATGCCTGTTTTTAGATGGGGCTCTTTAAATTTGGGGGTCTGACTTTTTTTTTCCAATTCTTTATACATTTTAGATATTGGAAAAAAATCTTAGCCAGTTTTTTGGGTCTTGTCAATCCTGTCACTACTGCCTAAGGAGATCAATTAAAAAGCAATAAGGAGAGATGTTAATTTATCTTTCGCAATCCATTTTTCTTTGGTTAGAACTAGTATTATCATTCTTAGAAAACAATATGAAATCATACAAAACAAGCCTTTTAATCATTTTCTGTACAGGTGCAAGGAATCAAATACCATGGCGTTCGCTGTAGAATTCTAAAGCAACATTGAGATCTCCTTACTGTTTAAGAGTGACAAAGAACCTTCCCTCCACGTAGGTAATTAACCATGTGATTCTCCCCAGCTCCAAACTGAGTGAGTAAAACAAGGTTGTGCTGGGTCCCAAAGCTATCGATAATGGAAAAAAATCATATGTTGCTCATACTTTCTTAAACATTTTCAAATTCCTATCTTAGACTGCTTCATTTTAAACATCATAGAAATGCTTTTAATTTTATTTGTGAGTGGATGTGGCATTTAAAATTTCTCTAAAATTAGTCTGATCTGGTATCATTCCTTTATTAAAATTTCCAAACCACGCTCCTTTTTTTCTTTGACAAACTTTGCTGGAGGAATGACTACATTTCCTTCACACTGCAAATAATAGAGTGACTGTGTATTTGAGCAGGTTGACAGCTTCACTTAGCAAACACCCTAAATTCCCAAAACAAACCTTCTGACAGTTGGCTGACAATGGTTGAGATGACAACAGAAACAATTTCAAACAGTAACAAAAACAGATTTAAGCTAGCACACACAACAGTGCAAGCCAGCCTCTTCTTTTTAAATGACACATAAAGAGAAGCAATAAAAAAGAAGGAGGCAGCATGCCCATTAGGTACAGCACAAAGTCTTGGCCTATTGCAGCACGTTATTTACAAAATCAAGTTATAGTGTATCCTTTGTCCTTACCAGCAGGTGCAGCTATTAAGCAGGAAACATTCAAATATAATATGGCCTTGAGGTAAAAAAGAAATAGACAGTTTCCTTTCTCTTCTATTTCAAATGCCTAACACTGGTGGGATAATTTAATAATTCAATTTCATTTGCCAGGAAAAATTAGCTATTTCTTGTTGTCTTGAAATCACTAAAGTTTGAATGCTTACATGTGAATCAAATCTTATGTTACAAGTTCAGTTTAGAGAAATACCCTTTTTTGTTCTTCTTTTCATAGTATTTGTTTTCCTTCAAGTATTTCATAAAAAACCTGTAAATAGAATATTTACTCAAAGAGAGTGGAGTCAGGCACACACTTAATTTTTCATACGGGAGCTCTCCAGCATATGGCAAAATTGTCCTTTTTACACCAAAGTGGCGAGAACATAGCTGTGGACTCAGTGTGAGTAAGCCCTGGACAGTGGGTGTCACATAATGATCTTGATTCAGCTGGAAGACAGAGCTGTGATTGTGGAAAGTGCATGGTGCTCCAGCTGCTTTTTTTTCCCCCATCACAATTAGGACTTAATTTATCACTCTTAAAATTTTAGATCTTAAACAGTCTCCTGCCCTCGTGGTTCATAACCATCAGGTTGTGCAGCTCCAGCTCCTGTTTCATCTCTAAGAGCCCTTCTAGAGCTAGTACCTTCACGAGGAAGCTCCACGAGTTCTCCCCCTTCAAAATTGGGCTTCCTCCCTGTTTTTCCTTTTCTGACGAAGACATCATGAAGAGGACAGGTAGACTGGAGAACCTTTGCTATGTCTTCCCAATACTGTGTGGAATCAGTTTATCAGCCACTTCCTTCAGGTCATTTGTCTGCACCTCTTAGGTCATGATTTCCATCATCTTCTTCCAGATTTGGTGGACCTGTGTGTGCTGAGTGTAAGGAGACTTCCATATCTGACTGTTATGGTTTTTAGTAATTCCAGCACAGAACAGTCAAAGCAAATAACCATCTATAGTCTTGACATCAACATGAGTTTTGATCATGGTCTGCCATTTTTTGACCATGGAATGCATTTTATCATGGGTCAGATCCGTGTCATGGAAGTTAGGCAGTTTTGCCCTGGAAGTCTTCAGTAATTAGCTTGAGTTTTCTAAAGGCAACTTCATTCTGAAGGTCAGCAAGGCTCACTTTAAATACATGACCTTTGAGCCCATTGGATGCAATTTAGGATGCCTGAGTTCTGGTGACCAGGGTTTTCCCAATATTTCTTATGTTAAACAGAACTGGTGGCTTCACATCATCTTAGTCTTTTTTCGAAAATGTAACAAGCACTTTCTTCTGGGCTCTATTTTTTTTCTAGAAGGTTCTTAATAGAGTTCTGAATGGAAAAAAAAAGAAGAAAGCAGAGAGCATGGCTTTAAGGAGCAGACAGGTCTATCAGATAGAACTGTGAGACAGGATGGAGGTCAACAAGAGCAGCACTGCATAAGAACAGTAGGAGAAGAAAGAATGATCAGTACCATCAAATGCTAAGTAACACTCTGCATTCCTTGTGTGTGAAGCAAGTGGATTATAATTTTATGCTTAGTCTGGGCAATTTAACAAGACTCAAATTAAAACTGAAAAAGGGGGCTGGAGCTATGGATCAGTGTGCAGGCCACCTTCTTGAATGAAGGAATTAGAAGATAGTTTCATGCAAGTTGGTAAAATAAAGCCAGAATGCAGTGGGCTGAATCAATATGAAAGGGAAATGAAGACGAAACTTTGATTAAGTATTTTAGACGCAAGTGGAGGAAATAATTCAAACAGTAATGAATCGAAGGGGAGATAGAGAATGAAAAACATATCAAAGAGTTAAAAGATTTGTGAAGGAAGACAGAAGCCTAACACTTTGTGAAGCAAAGTCTGTGTTCTTGGAGGACCTAGGAAAGGTTGTCTCTGAAGCTCAATGGAGAGTACTGATTTTTGATTCTCCTTTCAAAGCTGGCAGGAAATAAAAAAGATGAAGATGCAAGTAGACCTAAGTAATTGTGTTTTCCACCTCATGTTTTCAATGAAAATAGGCAATAGCCTTTGCTAGGTGTGGGAGTTGCAGGGAGAAGGTATCTTAAGGAGGAATCTTTGAGGGAGATGCAGACAGCTCATAGGAGCTGGAAACCATGACTCTGTACCGATCCCGTCCACAAGGCTTGTCTGTGCAAGAGATGAAAGTGGATAATAAAACTAACCTATGGCTGACTTTTGGTAAGATAAGAATGGTAGAAGAAGAAACTGAGGAAATGAATATTCATGAGGAAGTCATTGAAATGGTTGTAGGAGAGCAGCCTTTGCAAACTGGAAGGTCATGTTTCATTGATCTGTGCAACTCCGCATTTTGTCACAGAGATCAGCACATAGTAGGTGTAGAATGAACACCACTAGAGTGACAGATGTCATAAGATGGCTAACAGAAACAAAAGTCTGTGTCTTGATGACAGTAAAATTAGTAATTGTAATAGAAACAATGAGTAATGACAAAAGCAACTGTTTCTTAAGTGCTTAGACAAAACTGATCAAAAAGCACAGTGAATGTTTAAATTTTAAAGATAATTAAGAGTAAAAGACACATTGCCATCAGTCACTCTCAGCCTAATCCTCTTTCTTTGAATACACCTATTCTATTGCACACGGTCCTGTCTGAGACTGTCTTGGAAACTCCTTCTGTCTCTATGAGGTGTGATAAATATTCAGTGAATGTTGCCGCTCTATGCCCTTCAAAAGAAAAGGCAGGCTTGTACCAAACTTTGGTATGTTCTCCTCTACCTCCTTCACCAGATCTAGCACTGCAATATTTCTGCTTTTTCCCAGCAGTCAGAAAGATCATGAAAAGTAAATGTCTTGAACCAATTCAGGAATCAACAAGAGAGAAGCTTGATTGTGCCACTAAAGACACTCAGGAAAGAAGACTTCCAGAATAGCTTCAGAGAGTGGCAAGAAGGTTGGGACAAGCATATTCAAATAGAGAGCAACTATTCTGAGCCTCTAAGTGATAATGTAACTTTTACTGTAATTAAAAAATTAAACATTAACAGTTATACTTTGTATGTGCCACAAACCATTTTGAGCTCTCAAATGATCTGATTTGACACACAAATAGATGAGTTAGATAACGCTGTCAACATAATTTTATGAGGTTGGTCAGTGTAGAGATGTCAAAAATCTAACCAAATTGCTGAGGTAACATACAGAGCAATGAGGTTTTGAGTCATGGTGTTTGAGCTCATGCTCCACAGAACAGTGATAAAAGTAGGATAGGAAAATATGCTAAGAAGATGGTTTAGAACTTTAAGATTGAGTTTGCAGTCATACTTTTCCTCCTTTGGTCCATTTCTGTTCAGTGTTTCTATACGATATCTAGGGTACAAGAAGAATTTGATGATAGGTTGCATGATAAACAGTCTAATAAATACATTTGATGAGATATTCACTGAGGCTGTCTGTTGTATAGCAAAATCATTTAAACTATAGCCATAGTTTTTGAAATTTTTATTCCAGCATTTGATGACAATGAGAAAATACAAATTAGCTATCAATACCCAAGCAATGATGGAAACTTTGATACATAATCTTTTTTCTTAAACATTAACATATTTATTACAGTCAGATTGAGCCTGGCTTATTTATTGTCTTCATGACAGTAGAGAAAATTTTCTTGCACCTTGCTTTGGTATGTTGGGCTGGTACCTGTAACCACAGTGGTGTTTCACCTTGATGACTTATAATAAGGCAGAACTTTATTTAAGACTATGAACAAGGATTTCATGGCTTATTGATGATAACATATGATGATAACATACTTCTATTAGGGAAGGCCAGCAGCTAATGTCTTACTTCAGTGTTATTGGAAAAAGAGAATTCTGTGAATAAAAAAAAATCAGAGCAATACATTGTTTCACTTGTAAATTGCAGGCTGGTATTTATCCTCACAATGTTAAAAGTCATGATCTTAAAATATTTGAAATTTAAGGTAATTTATAAAATTAGATAGAAAGAATTTAGATCAAAATTATGCTTGAAATGTTATGTTCCTCTTGTTGCCTGTAAATATCCTTGATATTTTCAGGAAAAGTGCTATTTCTTTAATCAACCTCAAATCCTTGAGATAAGATGTTTTTCATCTATACAAGTTCATGTCAATTTTAGTAAACCCTTAATGCAAACTAAAATCTGAAAATTTGAGTTTTGGGAGATCAAATTGCAAATGACTTAATTAGAATATCTTAACAGGTAAGCAATAAACAGCTTAGCATAACCTTGTGTGCTAATTTAGTTTTTCCACAATATTTTCCTCCTGTTACACAACTTAGAAAATAATAAAAACTACTTAAAATTCAATAAATGTGTTTTGAGTACTCTATAGGTGACAATGAGATTTTTTTTTTTTTTACTGTGAATATTAGTTTCCTAGGTGTGGGAAATATCATAGCTATTGTGTATCAGAGATTTCTAATTAAATGTATAAGGCTTTATGGCTTTGTTTTCAGTATACATTTGCAGCTTTTCCCTTTCAACATCATCCTGAGAAGTAGGTACGTGCACATGCCACAGAGCATTTCTTTACGTGGTCCCTCTGGATCACAAAAAAGAAGCCCATTCCCTTCCTCTTCTTCTAATTCCTCTATTCCAATTTTCATTCTTGTTGATGTTATTAATCTTAGCTCATGTTTGTGGCCTGCAATGTTTACATAAGTTGAGGCCTTGAGGTTCCTATACCTGGAGTGTGGTTAGCCCACTTACTTCTCCTCTTCCTGCTCACCCCTTTTTCTTATGCCCTTGGATCTTCTTCCTGCTACTTGGCTACAAAGAGTGACAAATGTGAGGCATTTGTAGGAAAATGGATACACCTGGAAAATACAATCTTGAGTAAAATAATCCAGGCAGATAAGTGTAAGTACCATACAGTATCTCTCACTTGATTAAGGTAAAATACAAACAAAGACAATAATACAGCATGGATATAAGGGGACAAGGGGATGGAGCTGTGGTATTTTTTTTTTATTTTTAAACCTTTATTTTTTTAATTATTTATTTATTTATTTTTACATTTATTTAGTGTGTGTGTGTGTGTGTGTGTGTGTGTGTGTGTGGCCAGCTCAGCCCACCAGGGGGCGGGGCTGGCTGGCATGAGGTGCTGGGGGATCGAACCGCGGTCCACTGTGCTTTGCTAAGCTTGTTCTAAGTAGGTGCTTTAGACCACTGAGCCATCTCTCCAGCCCCATGTGGTATTTTTTGAATGCTGTATATTAAAAGTTTTTAAGAAAAAAAACATAATGAAACAAGTTAAAAAAAACAACAACAACCAAATAAACAACTAAGCACCAGTGTAGGGACAGGAGTTTGATCCCTGGCATGCCATGTCAGCCCTGACCCCAGGGTGCACTGAGATGGCGATTAAGACTGGGCATGGTGGTATGTTGTAATCCCAGCACTTGGGAGGCTGAAAATAGGAGAATCACTATAAGGCCGATCTGCGTAGTGAGACCCGGTAGGCCCTATAGACCCTGTACCAAATACATGGAAAAAACCTAATACTATGCTTCTGAGCAATTCAAATATAATTTAGAGAATGAGAGAGCACAGTTAGCAATTCTTTGTATTAAGAAATAGTAAGAATACACTTGCCTGGCAAGCAAAAGGTCCTGAGTTCAATCCCTGGTACCACCAAAAAAAAAAAAAAAAAAAAAAAAAAAAAAAAAATAGTAAGAATAGTTTAATTCAAACAATGAAATCATTGTAATTATAATTGGATATTATGATATTACATTTAAGACTGTTCTCCAAAAAGTAGATAGGAAAAAATTTACAGAAACTAGAATAATCTTGAAAATAAGAATGCGTGTATATATCTAGGGTCTCAAAAGAAGGCAGTGTGCTCTTAACTGCTTTTCTTTACTTCACTTCTGTTTGTTGCTCATAGGAAGCAGTATCAGACAAGATTGCAGATCATGTCTTAAAATTTAAATTTAAAAGCTTACTTTTCATATAAAAGTAGTGCAGGCCCACTTTTTAAATATTAAAAGAATATTAAAGGTAATATAAGACAAAACAATCACCAAAGTGCTTCTGAGATAAAGCTTCTGATAACATTTTGGTTTACTGCTCTCCATAGCTTTTCAAAGCTTAGTTTGATTATGGAATTTTTATCTCTGACATTTTCTTTTAATTTCTGCAATTATATTTTGATTTTTTGAAAGTGGCACTTAGAGTAAGTTAGCAGTAGAAAGTAGAATGACATTAGGCCCTTGTACAGATCTAAATCAGATGAGAAAGAAGACAGGGAGATAGAATAAGAAGGAACGGTGGATTCATTTGGGTAGTCTAGATTTATACTGATTTATGGTACCCACAGAATTGTTAGGTGATGCTGTAGTAAGTGGCTATACTCCTGCCAGACACCCAGGCAGCCAGGCTGTGGAGCCTCGACCTCCTGGCACACGGCTGGACACTCTGCCAAGGTGAGAGATGCCTGACTGCACACAAGCTTTTCACTGCTTGAGCCAGGAAGGGACTTTCTCTCCCAGCTACCTCTTTCCTTTGGCAGGAGTGGTTACATGGTCTTCTCTAATGCCAAAGAAACTGAGAAATAGGAGGAAGCAAATGAAATACTCGGTGTCACATTCTGTAATCCAGATGGGTAAACAGATTTATATTTGTGTGGACATGTAAGGGTTTCGGTACCAAGTCAGAAGAGTTTCACAACTGCTCTGCTATGTCATCTCCTTTTTTCAACCTTTATAACATTTTATCTCTTAGAACATTTTTGGCAGCTATGTACATAATTATAATGTCTTAAAAATGATTTAATCATTATACTTGCTTTTCTCTGTGGATTTATATACCCAGGAAAAGTTTTAGACAACATTTAGTGCACAAATATTGACCTCTCGCTTATGTTTTAGCCACAGGGGAACCTGTGATTATTGGTCTATGAATGGCTATTTGGATATATTAATTGAATATCCTCAGAAAAATGGCCTCTCATGCTTTTGCCTTAACTTTCAGTGGAACTACATCACTCATGTTCTCATATTCCTGACTTCCAGTTTCATGCATGATAAAATTCAAACTCCTTTAATGATATAAGATTCCCCAATATTGCTTACTATTCTGTTTATCTCCTGCCTGATAATTCATATTCTCAAAGTGTTTTTAGCTTTCCCAATATACCAATTTCCTTTGGTAATTTTGCTTAACTAGCTTTTGCATGGATCGGCATTCTGAATGCCAGCTTCCTTTTTCTTCAACGCGTACTTGTTTTCTCATAAATGCCTGGTGTTGCCCAAGGATCACTTCAGATGTTAACTTTTCCTGGGGCATTATCTTGTCTCAGCCATGCACTGCTCCGTCTTTGATGCACTAGATTATAATAGTTTTTCTATGTGCATTCCACACAAGAAGACAAGCTTTCCAAGGACTAGCAAAAGGTCTAATTTATGTAATGATCCCAGCATTGTCAGAATCGTGAACTTGTGTTTGGGAAGCTTATTCACTAGAGCCTGTAAGTGGGACACTCTGAAAGCATTTCAGTTTTTTTTTTCTTTGACACAGTCCCTGATGGATACCTTTCAAATCATTCTGTCCTCTTAATTTTATTAATTCAATGTGAGCTCTTGTAAAGTTGGAAGTTGTACACAACATTAAATTCAGATTGATTTTAAACAGGAGGAAATTTTCTGCTGTGTTGGGAGGATGGCTTTCTGTACCCTGGGACATAGAGGTCAGTTAACTTTAAAGTGTATTTTTGGTAGGAGGATTGTGATCTCTCTTGTCTTAGTAGGCCTTGTAAACTACCGTGTCTTTCCAAAAGCCAGAAGTGTAAATACTATGAAAAATGAATTATTAATGTCTGGTTTTTACAGCGATGGAATAATTTTGCTCAAAGAGTCACATTTCTACTATACTTTCAGACATTCTGTATTAATGTAAATTCTTTATTAATATGAGATTCTTTAGTTAGATGTCTTTTTGAGTCACAGATTTGCTACCTTTAATAAACACACTGCTGTTATTTCAAATAAGCACAGAAATTCAGTTTGGAAAGTTTGTGGTCTGATTAGAATCAAAACTACCACTGAATGGTGACAAGTAACTATATAAATAAGACTAAACATTTCCTATGCAGTAAATGTAGTTTTCTGATAAATCCAAAGTGGCACTTAATTTTTTTTTTCTGAAAGAGGGTCTCTCATCTCAAATTTAGCTATTTGTAGTGCCCCAAATTTCAAACAGCAATTAATATTTGTCTAGCATTGTGTTTCAAATTTTGTGCAGAAAATTCAGTCAAAGTAGTGGTAGCTGCATTGTTTCATTAATAGGTAGAAGGGCAATCATGACTGCTGCTGCCTAATATTTCCATAATGGTTTAGCATCATGGTTATTTACCAGACTCTTTTGCTGAAGGTCATCTGTTAATCCATAAAGCGAGAAGATAATTTTCTACGTTTACCAGATAATCCAAACCAGAAGACAAAGTCATGCTCTGGAAATGGCTTTTACAATGCTGAAGATGATTTGAAGTGTGGCTTTTTGCAAAACAGTCTCCACTTGAGTGGATTTCATGTGTTGCTTCCAAAAGGGATGCCTTTAAAATGACATCTTGATGTTCAAGGACTATGAATGCCCTCACTGCTATATCAATACCCCAGTTTGCACAGGGACATGGCAAGTAAGACTGCTTTAGTGACTGTGACTGTCATCACCAGGAATATCACAGAGAGCTTCTCTGAGGTCCAAAGCTTTGCCATATATTGTTCTATTGTCCAACTTCCCAGCCTTTCATGGGTGGCATCAGTGAGGCTGCAGGGTACCACGAATCAATATGTTTCCTCGTAGTTTGTCAGTTTTTTCCTCCCTTTTTATCTGGTCAAAATTTATACAATGTGGGCCTGGGAGACAACTCAGTAGAAGCATTTGCCTGGAAAGCACAGGGTCCTGAGTTCAGTACCCAGTACCTCAAGAAAAGAAATATACAATGACTTTAGACAACAGGGATTGTACTGTACCAATGTGAGTTCAAGTATGCTGCATTCTCAGTGAAATTGTGTGAATAAATGTAAGTTATATAACATGAAATTTATCTTAATTAGCTGCCTTTCTAGTTAGAAATATGACATGAAAAGTGAGAATATTACTTAAGAAATGGAGAGACATAATTAAAGTACTTTCCTCATTGAGTAACATATTCTTTTTTTGCATAACATGAACTCCGACTTATAAAGTTTACCTATAAAGTTGAAGTTCTCATTTTCAACTTATTTTGCATGCTTTAATATATGTCATTCAAAATATTGGATGGCTGCATATAAAAATTGCCAAATGCTGTCAAGTAATAATAATTATCTCTGTAGTTTGTGGGGAAGTGTCTTAGATGGAGATTGCATACAAATGCAGAGCCAAAGCAAAGCTAGGCCTAGAACATAGAATGCTAGAGCTTGGCCAGACAAACAAGTGGCTAGGCAGGTCCTTTCTCCCATTAGAAGAAGGGTTTCACCTTTTATCAACCTCTTGTTGATTGTATAAAGAATGCATAACAGTCATTAGGCCATTTTTTTTTCCATCAGGAGAGAGGGCGCCACCTGACCACAGCTTTCTGCATTCTGATTCTTGTCTTTGTTTCTTCATCCTCCACCATCATCCACTGCTGAGAATTTCAAGAGATTTGTTAGATATGGAAATAGGTAAGGAGACTAAAGTGCAGGATGTCTAAATAATTTGAACAGTAGCATTCAGGTAGTTTTCTAAAGATCTTGATGTTAGTACAGAGCTTCTCAGAGCTTCCAATAAGATGAACATAGCATGCACATGTGTCTCTTGGGAAAGGGATTTGATAGCAGTGAAGGGAGGCATGCCTGAGGTTTGGCCAGGGTGAACATGGAACCTAACAAAGGTGCAAAGAAGGAAAGATCAGTGTCTTTTTTTTTAAATAATTTTATTGAGAAATAAATAGCAATGAGACAGTTTCAAAACTGATCAGTAGGACAGTTTCAATAATAAATACATTGCACATTGTTGTCTCAGTGGTTATTCATTGTACAAGATGCAGACAAGACATCCTGTCCACAAACACTATTAGAACAAATCTTATTCATTGAATTAAGAGAATGTAGTAGTATATCTATCCTAACTATGTTGAATATACAGATACGAAATGGTCACTCATTTGTATCCCCCTTTTTTGTTTAGTTTTCTCAGAGAAGGGTATTCCCTTGTCATTTAAATATTGTAGGTGTGTGAATTCAGCAAAATATTACACTATAGTTCAGTAGTCCATAACAGTAGTGGATCATCCGCAGGACTGGCAATATCAGAGGTTGTTGACCTGAGCCCAAGACCAGTGATGATGGCAGCCAAAGGTGAGTCATGAGTAGTCCCCACATACTGTCACAGGGAATCTTTCAAATTCTGCATTATGTACAAGACTGAATTCAGTCATTAGAGGTGTTGCTTACACTAGAGGACAATCCAAGATAGATGAAGATCAGGCTTTGAAGTCACATTCTGTAAATTTTTCTTTCCTCACTTGCCAAGTATTTGGCATTAAACAAGTTAAAAGGTTTCAGTGAGTTGGGCCAACCTGATAGCACAGCAGACTAAAGCATCTGCTTAGGCATAGTGCAGTGGGTGGGGTTTGATCCTGGCTATGCTGTGCTGGCCCCACCCACAGGGTGTGCCGAGAGGGTGATGGAGACTGCGCGTAGGGGTGACCACCTGTAATCCCAGCACTTGGGAGGCTTAGAAGAAGAGAATCACTATGACTATGATCTAAGAAGTGAGACCCTGTGACACTGTAGACCCTGTCCTAAATACAGAAAAATGTTTCATTGAGTCCTAGTTTTCTACTTAAAAAAAAAAAAAATATGGTATCTATCTCTATGTTGGCTAAACTGCATAATAAATAGCAGGCACTAACCACAGCTTCTGTTACATAATATGTGCTAAATAAGCACTGATTTTTGCTCATATTTTATCCATATTTTTTCCTTCTTTCTGCCAACCAACTAGTGATACATTCTACTAACTTTTGATTCAGGCCCTTTCATCTGATAAGCTTGCCTTTGTATGTTTCCTTTCAGTTTATAAGGATGACATAGTCCTAACCTTTTAAGTGATGTGCTACAACTTGACAGATTTTAGTATCTTTTAGCAGATAAAAGAAATACATGAGAGGTAATTTGGTGCACAAAACTTACTTCAAAGGGGTGTGGTTTTTGAGAAACTAAGTGACCTATAAAAAATAAGTTTCAAAAATTGTGACATAGGGTTGATTTAGTGGGCAACGAAGGCAAAATAGGAGAGTCCTTGCCTTGAAATTATACTAAATGACTGTAATAAAATCATCATGGTACTGGCAAAAAAAAAAATAGACCTGAGGATCAATGGGACAGACTAGAATGTGCAAACACAACTACCAACACATACAGCCACCTTATCTTTGACAAAAGGGCCAAACATGTTCAGTGAAAGAAAGATTGACTCTTTAATATATGCTGCTGGGAAAACTGGCTTTCCACATGACAAGGACTAAAATTAGACCCATGTTTATCACCATGAACTAAGCTAAAGTAAAAATATACCAAAGATTTAAATATTAAGAAAGAAACACTAAATCTACCAGAGGAGAAAATAGAAAGAAATCTTAAAGACATAGGGTAGGCAGAGAGTTCATGAACAAAAACGAAACTGCATGGGAAATACTTCAAAGAATTAACTACTGGGATTGCATCTTTTTAAAAAGTTTCTGCATTTAAAAAGAAATCACAAATAAATAAATAAATAAATAAATAAATAAAAAGAAAACACATGAATTGGGAAAAAAATTAGCCAACTGTCCCTCAGACAAAGGACTTCTATCTAGAACATATAAAGAATTGAAAAAAGTCAAGCCCCCAAAGTTCAAAGACCCTATTAAAAATAAGCATCTTAGATGGGTATAGATTTCTCAGATGAACAAATGCAAGTGGCAAATAAATACAATGAAAAAAATGTACAACAGCATTGATCCTTGGAGAAATACAAATGAACACAACACTGAGAAGCCATCTCACTACAGATAGACTGGCTATCATCAAAAAGTCAGGAAATAACAAGTGCTGGTGGGACTGTAGGGGAAAGGAATCCTTCTCCAATATATAGACTGGCATAACCAACATGGAAACAGTGTGGAGATTCCTCAACAATCTAGGATTGGAAGTCCTATGTAACCTTAATATTTCCCTCCTGGGTATTTTTCCAGAAGAACTGAAAACATCATACCACAATGATATATGTACATTCATGTTTATAGCAATTCAATTTGTCATAGGCAAATCTTGGAATCAACTCAAAGGCCCATCAACTGAGAAATGGATAAAAAAGATGTGGTATTTTTACACAACGGAGTATTACTGAGCTATGAAAAAAGATAAACTTGAGGCTTTTCTAGGTAAATGGATGCAACTAGAGACCATACCCATAAGTGTAATAAATCATATTTGCATGTGCAAACCTAACATTCGCACTAGTGTAAGAACTTGCAAGTGTAATTAAAATATGAAAGGTACAATAGGTACTATGAAAGAGAAAGAATCTGTTCAAAGGGAAGGAACAACTTGAATGAGGGAAAGGACAAAAGAAAGGAGAAAGGGAAAAAGACATATATCTCTATCTATCTATCTATCTATCTATCTATCTATCTATGTATCTATCTATCTATCTATCTATGTCTTCTATAATTATACTGCTTATTTCTGCTGATCTATTGAAAGGAGCAGTTAAAGCTTAAGTTTTATCTTCCCCTTTTCAATTTCTTATTTTTTAAAACCAATTTTCTGTGTTTATATCTGTTATACAACTAAATTAAAAACAACATTGTGCAATACAACAGTCATTATTGAATTCCCATTATTTTGTTTAGTGAAATACTGTATCATTTCTAATGTTTTTTAAAGCTATTTTTTATTCTGTTTAAAAGTGAAACACAAGACATCTTATCTTGACAACCTGTGACTGTTATGGCAAGACATTGTTACTCCCTGTGATGATTATTGTGATTTTGTGGGAGTTTTTATTCCTTGGTCTCTACAAGTCTTGTGAGTACTATGTTCTTTGCAACCTCCAGGAGCAAACATTTAGAAAAGCACAGATTTTATTTATTTTATTGGAGAAAGCTAAAAATAATGCCTAGAACTAAGTGAATAGAGACAATATGGGGAGTGTCGTGCTCAGTGGATCGAAAGAGCAGAGCGGATGGCATTGCATTTTGTGGCGGATAGGACTTCCGAATCTATGGCTTAGTGAAGCACTCAGGTCAACTTTTAGTTACCCCTGAAATTACATCAAATGCTGTTCTTCCAGATGGTCTTTTTGTGTCTAGTGCTTCCCTCCTTTCATGCTTTTTTCATGCTGCAAGAAGAATGATCTTCTAAATTGTTCCCACTTTTAACTTATCTAGGGTTCCTTGTTGTTGTTAGGAAAAAAATATAAACAGCTTAGGTTTTCATAAAAGTCCTTTGAGATTTGGCCCACTTCCTCCTTCAAAGACTGCAATACAGATCTTACATATATTTTGCATTGCATCCTGCAGTACCAGTAACATGTATTTTATCACTCACTCTACACAATGCATGACTCATGCTAGCTATTGTCAAACACTTGTGGAATGAACCAGTGTAGGTAGGTGTCTTATTCCTATTGATGTCCGACCTCTATACATCCCAAGACCTTATACAGCAACCAATCCAACTGATATCAGTCGTAATCTACAGCACAGATTGTTCAATGAATGATTAGAATTTTGATGATGATTTTGGTCGTTACTTTTCGACTATCTATTTTCCTTTGTTCTTTTACTCTTGCTTCAATTCATCCATTCTAATTTTTTGAAAAATTTTTTTTGAGAAACAAATAGCAATGAGACAGCTTCAAAACCGATTAGTAGGACAGTT
>NW_004524588.1:7818378-7840822 GCF_000260255.1 Octodon degus
AAGAGCTCTTGAAAAGCTGGCCAGATAGCTCAGTGGATTAAAGTACTCGCCTGCTTAGGCAGACTCAGGGACCGGGATTCAATCCCAGGCCTCCCTTGCCAGCTCCATCCCCGGGGTGAGCTGAACTGGTGGTTGAGACTGGTTGTGGTGGTGCACGCCTGTAATCCCAGCACTTGGGAAGCTGAAAACAGGAGAATCACTATGTGTCTGATCGGTGTAGTGAGATCCTGTTGACCCTGTCCTAAATACATAAAATAAATAAATAAATAAACCCTCTCTAGTTTGGCATTTGAAAATAACAGCCTTGAAGAACAGGCACAGATGAACGCGTTCTATAAATAACTGTAAACATTTAACTCCATTCTCTATTAGAACTAAAAATTATCTTTCTTGTGTTTGGAATTCAACCACAAGGCCTACATTTTCCATTTGAAACAAAGTTCTTTCTCTTTTTAATATAACCCCAAACTGTCTCAGAAATTACAGACAAACCCTTATAATTAGGTTAGAGAAATACATTTGGCATTTTAAATATCAGGAGTGCAGATAAAACAAGAAGAATACAATATGCTAGATAAAAAGTAATCTTAAGGAGTCCTAAACAGTTTGTCTTCCTTGAGGGCAGAAGACAGTGGCTGGGTAAACAGTTCAATGAAACATGTCCCCTCACTAGGTCCTCTCCCACTACCTACCCTTTATTAGTCCCTAGTACTGTTCTACTTTCCAGAGAGCAGGTAACTAGTGCAATGAAATCCCCTGATACATCTAAAAAATCTGTCCGCCCCAGGTTCCCCATAGTCTAGTGTGTTTTGTGTGGTATGCCTCGTTTCCAGTAACCCAGTTAAATTAAAGGTTTGTTGAGGGCTAGGCAATCTACATAATCACTTTATACACATATTTTGGAGTTCTTGTTTTTCTTATTTCATTAGAATAATCCTAGATTTAAAAAAAATCTATACAACTAAACTGCTATAGTTTTCTTTTAAGTTTATACATTCTTTTAAATAATAAAAGTATACATTGTTAGTTACTAGATTGAATAGTTACTTATAAATTCATGCTCTATATGTTTGCCTGTGGATAAAAATGTCTACTTTGCACATAGAAGATGTGGGCATGAAAATAACCGAAATGATAAGAGTATATGATCATGTATATATGCATATAAAGGCCAGATATAGGAAAAATTGCTAAACAGATTAATAAGTATACTTTGTTATAACCTGAAGTATTGAATTATATTTTTGTTTCTCTTTTTCACTCAATAGAAGTTTATTTCATACATAGTTGTGCACACGCTACATTGGTTACTACAGTGGATGTGAGTGAGTTAAGTAAATGGACCTAGATCATAAAGGCCAGAGTATCAGGATGAAAATTATGAAGCAAGCATGCCTAGAGAAACTGGAGAAAATACTTAAAGTGGCAATCATTTCACAATTATATCCCATTGTTTGATTGCATCATTGGTTAAAAAAAAGACAATTGATAGAATACTCATAGCACGGTGACATTTAAGTGGTAAGATTTCTTGGAAGAGATGAAATTAACACAGAGTATGTAAAATAGACCAATGAAGAGGCAAACAGCATTCCCTGGTGACCTTGTGTTTATGGCACTGATAATTCACTCATTATTCATATTTGTATACATCCACCGTGAAAGCAAAGAAATATACACATTAACCAGACTGACAGCATCCCAGGACTCTTTTGCTATGGCTGCTTTTGCAGTAATACTAATGGCTATTTCTGGGATCTTTGCTATGTGCCAGGCACTTTGTTCAATGTTTTGCATACTTCATTATTCAAGCCGTAGATAAGTCTATAAGGTAGGTATTGTTATCTCCGGCATGTAGACCAAGGACAGAGGCTTAGGGAGGTGGCTCAAGGTCAGACTGCTGTGAAGTGGTACACTGCTGAGTGGATATTGATTGAAATGCAGGTCTGGCTTGCTTAAAAGCTCCTTCCCTTTTCCTCGGCCATGATGCCTACATCATACCTAGATCTTTCCTGGAGGTAGCAGCCTCTACTCCTAACCTAAGGACACTGTCATAGGACAGTTGCATCATTTAATTTCTCTGTCCCAAAAACTACTAATTGAATGCTTATTTTGTGTTAAGTGCTGTGAACAAAGCTGCTGAAGATAAATATTCTGGGCCTCTACCTGCATTCCAGTAAAGGCACAAATCACCAATTGCTATAAATGTATAAGATGCAAATAAGACATTTATAGGGTGAGGAGGACAAGAATTCACACAGACTTTTATAGAAAAAGTGTCACTTGAACTGAATCTTGATGGATGGTTTGGTGGTTTGCTAGTTGTCTAAGACTGAGCAGGCTACAGACCCTAAGCATAGTGGTGTCAGAGAACTTCTGGTTGTGTAACCTGGACAGAGTTAAGGGTTCTTCAGGAGAAGTAACCGGAAGATCAGAAATGAACAGAAGTCAAATAATGAAGGATTATCTCGTGTACCATATTAAGGATTTCATATATATATTCTTTTATTTTCATTTTTTAATGTATTTGGTACAGGATCTCACTACCGAGCTTGGACTTGTAGTGATCCTCTTGTTTTGTGCTGGAATTACAGACATGCTCCAAGACAGCCAGTCTCTGCACACCTGGGGGTGGTGCTGGAGCAGTTTGTGATGCTCGGAATCAAATCCTAACCCCTGCGCTTTCTTAAGCAGATGATTAGTCTGCTGAGCTATCTCACAGGCCCTCACATATATTCTTCTTCTTCTTCTTCCTTTTTTTGTATTTAGTACAGGGTCTACAGGGTCTCATTACATAGATCAGACTCCTTGTGCTCCTCCTGTTACAGCCTCCCAAGTGCTGGGATTACAGATGTGAGCCACCACATCAAGTGTCAAACACCATCTCAGTGCACCCCGGCTGTGGGGCAGGCATGGCAGACCAGTGGATTGAACTCCCAGCCCCTGCATCTGTCTAAGCAGATGCTTTAATCTGCTGAGCTATTTGGCCAGACTCACATGTATTCTTAAGCCTGGAAACTTACAGAGGAATTTAAATTTTTTGGAATGTACTGATGTTTGGGGGAGGAAAGAATAAAGACTTGGTGATGCAGAAAACAAATTGAGAAAGCAAAAATAGAGAGGACTGAAATATAAAATTGCTGAGAGGACATATTAGGAAACATAATTAATGAAATATGTTGGTGGTAATTTTAGGCTTTCTACTTCTGAGTTGGTTGAATGGTGGCGAGAAACAGAAAACATATGAGGAAGAAAGTTATTAGTAAGCACGAATTCTATTTTGAGTATTATAAATCGAAAAAACTTTAGTACATTTATAAGTAAAAGAAATTGTCAGATTCTAAAACAAGTGAGATATTAAGGAGAGAGATTGAACATGGAAATAAGCTGTTGTTTTTATTACTATGGTGCTTCATTTGGATAACATAGCTTAAGATGACAACCAAAGAGTGAAATTGAACCCCGTAATTGGACAGATATGTGTTTCTGGTAAGACTGCCCCGGACAGGAGCAGGCCTGTGTGGAAAGTCTTCTCAGATCCAAGTAGCATGTTTTTTTTTTGTTCTTTGTTTGTTTGTTTTTTTGTATGTTAGGGAAGGGTCTACATGGTACTCAGGGTCTCACTTCTAGATTAGACTCGTAGTGGTTTGCCTATTTACAGCCTCCCAAGTGCTGGGATTACAGATGTGCCACCACGCCCAGTCTCACTTGCTGTGTCAGTGAGCCCCCGGAGCAGAGTCAGCACAGGGGGCATGGGGATCAAACCCCCGGCCCCTGCATCTACTTGCACATGCCAATCCGTTGAGCTACTTGGCTGGCCCCCAACTAGCAGTTTGGATAGAAAATTGAGTTGAAAAATAAGAGTATGTTATCACTTAGATAAAGCTTCCAAAACACAGAGGGAGTGATATTTGGAGCACAGAAACAGAGATTGGTTATATTGGTGAATTACGTCAATGAGTCTTTTAACAAACATCTATAAAAGCACCTGCTGCGTTCCTGACCCTGTGCTAGGTTAAAGAGAATAAGTGACATGGGTTTTGCTTTCATGCATTAGTACAGCATGGGACGCCAACAAAACACTGAACAGAGAAACATAATGAATGGTGATGAGTGCAGGGAAGAAAGGACAAGCCCTAAAATGCAAAGGAGCTGAGTAGGCTACAAATGGGAGTCTATTTCGATCCAGCGAACAGGTGAGATATTTCCCTGAGAAGATAGCATTTAAACCGAGATGGAAAATGACAGAAAAAGCAAGCTGTGTATGCAAAGAACAAGGAGAGGTAGATGAGGAAGAAGAAATCACATTTGACAAGCTTCTGTGGCAGGACAGATTGAGGAACATTGGAAGAGCTGAAAGAAGAGCATTGTGCTAATTCACTAAGTGAGGACCGAAGCAAAGAGCCTGATCGCAGAGCACTTTGTAAGCCATCATAAGAGAGTCAGATTTTATTCCAAGTGTGATAATGAAAAGTCACTGAAAGGTGGTGTAAACAAGTCTGATTTCTTAATATCATTTTTGTTGTTGCGTAGAGAATGCATATGAAAGAATCAGTAAAAATAGCCAAGTGCAGTAAGTTATAGGATATTCTCCTTGAGAGATGATAGCCCGCTGGATTAGTAGGATTGTTTGAGGGGCAAGGAATGCCTTCGTTAGTTACAGGGGCCGGCTGGAGAACTGATAACTGAGGAGGGAGTTCTGGAGAGATTACCGCTTTGGGGTCATTGCCTGAGGTGAGGATTTGTGAGTGGGGCAGTGGACATATAGGAGTGAAAACAAGAGGCAGCATTTGGTGATGGCAAGTTTCCAGGTATAATTGTGGACCTGACCAATCTGTAGATGATGGTCAAGGTCCTATGACTTTATAAGAAAGGGGAGGAAACATATTTCATAGAAGGGGAGAAAAAAGGAATGGGGCCGTGTGGCTTGATGTTTCTAGGAATGCAAACAACACAAAGGGGGCTCTTTCAAAGATGAGTAGAGATATGGGATGGAAGCCTTGTCGTTCGCGAAGGAATGACTGAGACACAAGGCGAGGGAGAAGGAGGCAGAGACAGTGAAGGAGAGGGAGGAGGAGAAATGATGGCTAAACTGTAAAAGTAGTAACAACCTAAAGTATTGGGAGGCTGTAGATTTCTGAACTTCTGATAGCATTATTCCATTTGATTGTGTCCCCTTCAGTTTATCCAAAGGGAATGTTCAGTTAGATTTATTCATTTGGAATTTACAGAAACAAAGTGGAATGTAGACTGTTTGCAGGTAGAGAGGTGGGAGACTAATAAAAAAATCATTACAGTTAGATGTTTTGCATTGAGAGCCACAAAACATAAAGTTAGGGAAGAATATTGAAAACATGTATTTTTTAATACATTAGTTTAATTCCAAGAAGAGAGAGAGAGAGAGAGAGAGAGAGAGAGAGAGAGAGAGAGAGAGAGAGAGGTAATGAAGTGTCCTTCACTACATCAATGCCAGAAACACAGGTATACTTTTCATTTTCCTCTTTTGCAGTGATGCATATGAAAGTTTCACGGGAGTTTTCAGACATCTGGGGTAGACGTCTGATGTAACCCCAAAGAAGTACTCAGAATCCAGGTCTAGGTTGAAGAATAATTAAGCAGAAGGTCTTTGAGAATAGATTAAAATCATTGCCTTATATAAATGTATGGTTGTGCCCTTGCCATACTTCCTAACTTTTCTCCTTTCTCTCTCTTTGATGTTTAATCCTTACATTTTCTCCTTCCCTTTAACTGGTCCTAAGCATTTCATCAGGCTTTTGAAAATAGCAGTTAATGGGTGGAAGTCTCACCCTGGCTAACTCTATATGCTGATTTCTGTGAACTAAGCAACTACACTGTGGACAACAACTTGTAATACTAAAACCATGCTTGAAATACCTGTCATTTTGGTCTCCTAAATGCGTCCTGCTTCTAATGTCATATCAATTATTGCTATACTCCCTTTAAAGTAAATGTTTGTTTAAAAAAGGTAATAAATGAAAATGAGAGACAAGAAAAACAAAAGAAGAATAGATAAAATCTTCCCAGAGGACAACTGAAAGATTTTCCACCTTACTTTCTTCACTAACACTAGTGCCTGTTTCCCTACAGCACACATCTGCAATGGCAATATTCTCTAGTGAAAGGCAGTTTTTGTGATTTGCCTGTAGAGAAATTTACAATTGCCAGGATGCAAATCCAGACTTCTCTGTGTTTTTAATCCAGGCAGAAGCTGAGACCTTTGGTCTCTGAAGGGCTAACATCTGTCCATTAAGTCTGACTCATGTTAACTGCTGGGCAATTTGAATGTTCTCACATTTGTACACACAAATGCCAGGGCAAAAGCTTGGACCCAAACACTACACAGCTGACTTTCAAGCATTATAATTAACTAGCTTGACTTAAAGCTTCCATCAGTATCACAAAGCACTATCAAACTTCAAAACATGGTTTATCTTTCCCATCTCATTGAGAGGTTAGAGCTTTGACACATCCAGCAACCATTTGGCCCATGGTCATGTGTGTGTGTGGGCGGAAAATCATGCCTGGAGCCTGGGCCAAGGATGCATTGCTAGAACAGAGCTGCAGTTCTAAACTGAATTAATCAGCTTTCTCACTGAGGGGAAAAAAAAGCAGCACTGTAGCCTTAAAGAAGAAAAAATATTTGGTTCAATTTTGGAGGGTTCAATTGATGGCTGCCTGGATCTGGGGCAAAAACTGCATGGCAGAAGGCTGAGGAGGGGGAGGAGGTAACCAGTTCAACTAGTGGAAGTCAGGAGGCAGAGGAAGCAGGAATCTGTAAATTATAACATTTGATAGTCCCAGGAACTCACCTCTTCTCACCAGGCCCAACCTCCTAATAGCACATTCAGTTATGAACTCATTAGTGGACTGAATTACTGATGACTCTACTGGCCCCATCATTTTACAAAATCAACTCTACCACTGAACACAAGATACTTTTGGGAAACTTTTGTCAATCATTACATTCTGCTCACAAAGTCTTAACGTTCATCATTGTATGCAAATACATTTAGTCTTTCTCCAAGATTGACCAAGGTCTACACTTCTAGCATTTCCCTGAAGTCTAAGTCCAAGCCTCCTCTGAAACATAACAGAAATTCTTATCTGTGTGTCCTTATAAAAATCAAAGAGGAAGTTAAAAAAATTTAATATTCTAATTTTATCCGATGATCCCATAGGTAAAAATTCCCATTCAAAAGGGAAGAATAAATTCAAGACCAAAAGCCATCAGGGTAAATTTGAAATCCATGTGTAGCAGCTGGAACATGCAGTAGTGAGATGTCATCTCCAAAGAACTTGGGCACTCTGTCCCTAGGGTCTTTCAGCTTATAGCCCATGTTGTCCCTCTCTTCATTTGGCTCCATTCTGCCTACAGCTTTCTTCAGTAGCTGTTCCATACTTCTGGCTTCTCCAGATACTTGGGTCCCCCCTGAACCTTTGGCCTCATGCTTATAGTTTAATGCATCAGCTTCTCAGGGGGTCCTTACCTGGCCTCACAAGCATTCTTTTGAAAGCTGGTTGGAAGCATTGGTGATCCCACCATGCTTTCATTTGTGTGGCTGAAAAACCAGCACCATGTGGAATACGCCAAGGTGTGCTTGACAGCTTGCACAGGAATGAGGCCCTCTTAGTCTGCAGCTGCAGTGGCTCCTGAATGCCTAGATGGCTGCAATCAGGGATTTATTTCCTTAGGTAACAGCTACTAAGCAAAGTATCTTAAGGGTTTCTTTTTTTTTTTTTTTTAAATGTACTTAGTACAGGGTCTATAGGATCTCACTACACAGATTGGACTCATAGTGATCCTCCTGTTTTCAGCCTCCCAAACACAGATTACAGGCATGCACCACCACACCCAGTCTGAACCACTGGGGGCAGGCCAGCACCACATGGTGATTATCAAATCCAGGTCCCTGCATCTGCCTGAGCAGGTGCTTTAATCCTCTGAACTATCTGGTTGGCCCTAAGGGTTTCTTTCCAAAGCAATATCTTTCAAAGGAGTCCACCCTGTGACACCCATTGGTGGACCTATGGGGACCTGACAAATTTCTGAGAGGCCCTCAAGGCATTATTCCTCTTGCCCTGATGCAAAGTACTGAGTTTTTTGCTTTCCCCTCCCTCCCTTTTAAATGGCATTATTTATTTTTATTTGTTTTTAGAACTACAATGCTAGCCTTTACTTTTTTATTCATTTTAATGAGAAAAAAGATAAAATATCAATGAAACAGTTTTAAAACACGTTAGTAAGACAATTAGAATAATTAATACATTGCATATTGTTACCTTGGTAGTAGTTATTCAAAGGACAAGATGGTACTAATCATCGTTAACAGGCACACACTTCTTGACTTCCATTTTATACAAATTCCTCTGTCTGGAAAAGTTGAAAACTTTTAAAATTCTTTGGCTCTGTGTTTTGTTCCTGATTCTCACTATACAGCTGGTTAGAAGTATTTAGTCATACCCATTCCACTCCCAGAATGTTGAGCAGCATTTAAAAATCTTCCACCAGATTCATTCTATGCCTTCTACTTTCAAATTAAGTCTCACTGAAGGTTTTAGCTCATGAGTGAAATGTTTGCAAATTCTTCGCCAGGGTATATCATAAATGGGCTTACTTCAGTTTACAATATAGTCCTCCATTCCAAATGAAATCTCATGAACCCAACCTTCGCAGTCTTCATCCTTATTAATTTTCTGGTCTTCTGAGTTTTAACAAGAATTGCTACAAAGCTACGCTTATAGGTTCTAGGCATTTTAAAGCCCCATATTTTAAATTTCTACAAATTCCTCTAGAAATCCAGTTCCAAAGTCTTTGGTTAGGTTTAATTACACCAATGGCCTCACCCCTGCTACAAATTTTCTATGTGAGGCAACTTTCCCATTGCTGGGACAAAATACCTGACAACCACAAATGATGACCATTCATCATTATAATGTAGATCTTAGTTAGCAACCTTTTGTACAAACTACAATACATTTCTTATACATACTGAGATATTACAAATGTAATATGTGTACATATATTTTATAGCTATAACTTTTAAAACTGGTAGGGAAATGGAAAGAAGGATGCATATTGTATTACTGAGTACCTACTTATGATGAATGCTGTACCAATGTTGCCAAGTACCATAAGGATCGGAAGTCAACATCAGGCTTGTGTTATGAATTACAGCTATAATATCCCCCCAAAACTGTCAAATATTTACAGGTGAGTGTTTGGAAGGTGGTTGAATCGTGGGGTGCTATACTCATTAGTGGATTAATCCTCTGATTACTCCATCAAGTAAATGTTTTGTTATAATATAAGGATTTTGATTGAAGGAAGTGGATCATGAGGAGATGTGATCTGAAAGGGTATAAGGGCTATGGGTGAATTCTTTTGCCTGGATCTCTCTCTCTCTCTCTCTCTCTCTCTCTCTCTCTCTCTCTCTCTCTCTCTCTCTCTCCCTCCCTCTTTCTGCCCACCATGACACTCTGAGGTGAAAGTCTTACTTAGTTACTCCATCCATCCATGGTCTGAAGCCTGTGACACTGATCCAAAATAAATCTTTCCCCTTTCATTTGTGGTTGTCAGGTATTTTGTCCCAGCAATGGGAAAGTTGCCTCACATAGAAAATTTGTAGCAGGGGTGAGGCCATTGGTGTGATTAAACCTAACTAAAGACTTTGGAACTGGATTTCTAGAGGAATTTGTAGAAATTTAAAATACTGGGCTTTAAAATGCCTAGAACCTTTTAAGTGTAGCTTTGTAGCAATTCTTGTTAAAACTCAGAAGACCAGAAAATTAATAAGGATGGAGACTGTGAAGGTTGGGTTCATGAGATTTCATTTGGAACGGAGGACTATATTGTAAACTGAAGTAAGCCCATTTATGATATGCCCTGGCAAAGAATTTGCAAACATTTCACTCATGAGCTAAAATCTTGAGTGAGACTTAATTTGAAAGAAGAAAAGCTACGAAACATGACAGGGGCAAAGCTATACATTTATGCACAAGATGGTTAAGGCAATGATCCTGAGAATCTTCAGAAGGTTTTTAAAACTAGTAGTTAATTGGTAGGATTCTCACCTTGACTAACTATATATACTGATACTTGTGAATTAAGCAACTGCACTGAAGATAGCAATGTGTAATACTAGTGTCATGATCAGAATGCTTGTCATTCTGGTCTTCTAAATATGTACTGCCTGTTATGTTATACCAATTACTGCCATATCATCTCTCAAGTAAATGTTCATTAAAAAAAAGGAAAAGGGGTAATGAATGAAAACAAGAGACAAGAAAAAAAAATGTCATAGGACTGTCCTGCTACAATGCTGTATTTGGTTAGATTTCTAAAATTTTGTGTAAAAAAAAAACAAAACAAAAAACTTCTGACTGCCATTCTTGCAGATAACTCACTGCTATTATGGACTACTGGACTATATTGGATTCTTTTGCTGAAGTCACGCACCCACAATATTTAAATGGCAATGGAATACCCATCTCTGACAAAATTAACAAAAAAGGGGATATAAATGGACCATTTTGTAATGGAAGAAATATATATCTGTGTATATGAAATAGCACAAATGTACAGCTACTTTTTCTTAGTTCAATGAGAAGATTTGTATTAATAGTGTTTAGATAAGATATCATATCTGCATCTTGTACTATGAATAACTACTATGAAGACAACAATATGTAATGCATTAATTATTGTAATTGTCCTACTAACCTGTTTTGAAACTCTCTCATTGCTATTTCTTTCTCAGTCAAATTAATAAAAATTATTTAAAATAAAAGAATAAAATAAGGAAGAAAGAGACAATTCTGGATAATTAAACTATTATGATATCTTTTACTATATTTTAAGATACTTGATTTATGAAGAGTAAATCTAAATTTTGTTAAATAGATAAAATGTGATAATTTTCAGAAAAATAAAAAATAGAGATATAAACTGAATTGAAGAAGGATTATTGTGTTTATGTCTGTATGTTTTACTTTTTTCCCCCTTTCCATTCCATTTTCTTTGTTGCTTTTAATGAACATTTATTATGCCAGGCACTGGGCCAGATTTTGAGAATAGAAAGTAGGAATAAGACATTCTTCCTAGCATCCAGGATTTCAAAGTCTAAAGGATTTATCTATTACCTCACATTCCTAATTTCAGGTGTACTCAGAAAAAAAAAATAAGTGAGTATAAAATTTCTTTGAGTGATATAACTTTGATCAGTGTAATCACGTGGAAGAAGTCCTGGAATCTTCTTCCCTCAGGAACCTTAATGGGTCTTTCTCTTCCCTGCCCCATGGCTCTGCTAGAATGTTACCTTTTCAGTAAGGTCTTTCTTTACCAGCCTGCTAAATTAGCATTCCCATGAGCACAAATCAGTTCTTTTCTTTCTTCATGTGTTTCCCGTGGCACTCATCACCTTATTAAATGCCCTATGATTTATTTATTTACTTCACTTACAAATTTCTGTCTGCTTGAAGATATAAGCTCCAGAACATAAATTTCTCTTCTTAAATGCAAATTAGAAACTTTGATTCAATTTCCCTACTTGTGAATTTCCAGGACTGAGAAAACTGTGGTCCACATAGTAGATACTCAACATATGTTTGTCAAATCAATTAATAAACAAGTGGAAACAAAAGAAAAATAAAAAGTGCACTTCTTTTGAAGAATTTTGCATAGAAGCTACATTTGTTATAATTAGAATGCCATGTTAAACAATTCCAAGTGACCTCTGTATATCCAGAGATCCACTGCTACTTATTTCTACCTAAACTTTCATAGTCTTCTATTCAAAGCAAAGATAACTTATACACTATAATAAATAAAAGGTAATTATTGAATTATAGTAAAAACTCTGTGAGTAACTCTACAAAGTAATTTCTCCTTATTCTGGAGGACTACTAAGATAGCTATTACTCCAAATAGAGATATTTAAACACTTATTATACACATACTATACAATTTAAAATTTATCAATTAATAAATTGTATTTCTCCTTTGTATCAACATCAGGAAAAGTATATTTATTCTTCTTGGAAAGAAGACTGTAGACTAAATAATGAAGAAAATTGAACTACTTTAAAAAATCAACATCAATTGCTTTGCTTTAAAAATTACAATGTTGAGAAATTTTAATTTAAGAAAAATACACATAAAGACCTTTCTGGTATTTCAGAATCTCAAAGGACTTCAAATTGTAATCAGTCAATCAAGATTATCATGTGTTGTTCTCCATCTCTGTCTCTGTTCTTTCTCTCTCTCCCCCTCCCTCCCTTTCTCTCCCTTTCCCTCTGTCTTACCTGGGTTCTTGAACACTGTTAAAGCCTAGAATAGTCTGTGTGTTTACAAAAATAATAGAACTTACTATTACCTTTAAGAAAAAGTTGCCAACAACATTATCTGGAGCTTAAAAGGACCAAAATTTCCATCTTGAGGATGGTTGTACTTCTCACAGACAACAGAGAATATGAGAGTAGTGGATGCCTGGCTACCCCTACTGAACAAAGCCATTAAGAGAGAACTCTTGAGTAGCTCAGATGGACAACTTTCATAGAAGCTCAGACAAGAGACACAGGACCATTACATGCTGGTGGTATCAAGGACAGCTTTCAGTCCCTAAAACATGAAGAAAATGAGACAGTGTTTTAGTTTCAAAATGCTTTTTTTAAATACAGCTTTGAGGGCTGGTGAGATGGCTCAGTGGTCTAAAGCACCTACTTAGAACAAGCTTAGCGAAGCACAGGGACCGCAGTTCAATCCCCAGCACCACATGCCAGCCGGCCCCGCCCCTGGTGGGCTGAGCTGGCCACACACACACACACACACACACACAAATAAATAAATAAATAAATAAAATTTAAAAAATAACTTATAAAAATAATACAAAAAAATAAATACAGCTTTGAGTAGACATGAATGTTTCAAAGATTACTGCATGTCTCATTTTCCTCTTGGAGCAATTATTATGATCATGTGAATGATCACAATGATTGTTTCCTTTTAGAGTGATTATCATAACATTTAATGAAATTACAAATTTGTTACATAGTTATTCAATACATTTTAATCATAAATTAATAGTCCTTCAAATGAAACCAGGTAAAGTTATGGGCCATGGAATTGACACCCTCTGGCACAGATGCTTACTCCACCACTTTATGCTCATGGAAGTTTACATAAATTCTATTTTCATCTGAAAATATGATTTAATGATGGCTCCAGAACTTTGGAAATCCAGTGAAATTACATAGTTTCTCAGATATTTAATATTTATAGAGAGAGCAACCTTTCCTCATGAGTAGCTGTTAGGGCTAAGTAGAATTATAAAGACACATTTATTCTAAATTTTTAAATATTACTATATAGTAAAATTTTAAAATACTTATGCTTTATTTTTATTTATTTAGCAGCATAGGTAATTGAACATGAGGCCTCTTCACTGAGTTGTATCCTCAGCCCCTTTGCTAGATTTGCTTTGAGATCCATTCCCACTAAGACTCTAAATTGGTCTCCAACTTGTAATTCTCCTGCTGCAGCCCCCCAGAGTGCTGGGATTACAGGGGTGCACCACCAGCTGGATAAGACAATATGAGGTATTTTGTTATTCATTGCTATAAAGATAAAATTATTTAGAGATAATTCATATATCACTCTAAGAAGTTTAATCTCAATTTATTGTCATAATTATTTGATTTTAGGCATGTCAACATTTCTTAGAACAGTAGCTCTATGTGCTTGGTTATATGAAAGAGAGAGGGGGGGAAGAAGGGAGGGAAAGAGAGAGAGAAGAGAAAGGGAAAGGAGGACAGAGGGAGGGAGGAAGAAAGTATAGAGTGAAGAGGAAAATAAAGTAAAGGAAAAAGACAGAAAAACACAAGAGAAAGAAAGGGAAGAAAACCTCCCTAGTTCTCTCAAGAGTCCAAGATCTATGGCAGGCAACATTACATTCCCCAATATCACAATATATGAGACGTTCAGAATGTACAGATCAAAGCTTATTAAGAGATTAAATTTGTCTGGCAACTGATCTCTTTTCAATTGGGTGTCACCAAAAAGGTCAAGGTATATGCAAACACTGAGTATGATCTGCTCTAATCCAACAACTTTTCTCATCAAGTCTCAGAATTTAGATGATGTAAGCATTACATTGACAATGAGAACTACCTGTAACTCCTCAAAGTACAAAAGCCCATTCACCATGTCTCCTCAATAATTTAAAAGTGAGACAATACACATGTACACATCAATAATGAGAATGGACACAATGGATAATTGAAGGAATTTTACTTTTTTCATATTCCTCGTAATACTGAGTAATCTTTCTGTCTTTAAATATAATAATTGTAATAAATATGTTTTCCTTTCTGTGCAGGTGGTAATTAAACTTACAGGAAATTAAGAATACTACATTTGTCAAGAATAAATATGGTTTCATTATGCCATTGAACTACAGCTTATCCCAGGTCAAAGTTTGTTTCTACAGAAGAAATAAAATACTTCCCTAAAGTTAAGAGAAAACTTAAGTGATATATATATATATATATATATATATATATATATATATATATATATATATGTTAACAGCCTGATTTCTGGTTTTTTTTACTGAAAAAAGGTAAGACAGAATTATAAAACAAAATATTATGAAAATAACAATAATTAATACATTGTACATTGCTATCGTCAAAGTACTTACTCAGAGTAAGGGTACAAAAATTCTCCAATTGATATTAGCATGGACCTTCCATTTCAATGAACTAAGAGACACTAATAGTGTAGCTAATTTGCATTTTCTTCACTTTCCCAATCGTCTTTTCCCATTTCTCCAGCCCTAGTTCCTTTTATCTTTTTTTCCCATTTTACAATAGCTATCATACATTTTAGACCTCATTAACTCTCTCAATTTTTCACAAGAGGGAGATAATGTTTTGTCTACACACGTCAGCCTGACTCCTTTGACTTATGGATGTGATCTCAAGTTGCATCCATTTACCTACAAAAGTCTCAAGACCATCCTTATTTATGGGTGAGTAATACTCCTTTGTATAAAAGTACCACATTTTTTTATTCATTCCTCAGGTTATGGGTATTAGGGTTCCTTCAAAGATTTATCTGTGACAAATTGTGCTTCTATAAACATGAGTGCACATATGTTGCTGTGGCATGATGTTTTGAATTCTTCTGGGAAGCTACCAAAAAAGAAATAGCAGGGTGCAATGGGACCTCTAATACTAATTTTTTGAGGAAACTCAATCCTGATTTCCACAGTGGTTGTACCAGTCTATGCTCCCACCAACAATAGAGAAGGGTTTCTTTTCTCCCACAGCCTCTAGCATTTGTTACCAGTTTGTTTGCTTGTTTCTTTCTTTCTTTTCTTCTCACTTTCTTTCTTTTTTTAGTTTATTTCTTGATATAACCTTTTTTATTTTTCAGGTATGTTTTAATTTTCATTTCTCAAATAACCAGTTGTGCTGAACATTTTTTCATATATTTATTTGTCATCTGCATTTCTTTATCTGAGAAGTGTTTAATTCATCTCAGATGCTTAGTTTTGGAATGGGTCTTTGTATTTGAGAGGTCTTAAGTTTTTTCCATTTCTTATAGGTTTTAGATAGAAGTCCTTTTTCTGAGGGACAAATGACTAATTCTTTTTCTCATTTGTATGTTTCCTTTTCACTCTGTTGGTGATTTATTTTATATGCAAAACTTTCTAATAAGATGAGATCCAAATTTTTAAAAATCTTTTATTCATTTATTTATTTGACACAGTGTCTCACTATGCAGTTTAGACTCATAGTGCTTTTCCTATCCGAGCCTGCTCAGGGCTGGGATTGCAGGTGTGCACCACCACACCCACTTTCGGTGGCCAGCAGGGCATGCGTGGGGTTCTGCAACCAGCACAGCACATGGTACAGGGGCTCACACTTGGGTCTATATTCTTTCCAGGCAGATGCTTAGACTGTCAGGCTATCTCCTCAGCCTGAAATTCCAGTTGTTGATTCCATAATGTATTTTTCCATGGGATTTGTCTATGATTCATGAATTCTCTGCCTATGCTTATGTTTTAAAGATTTTTACCTACTTTTACTTCCAATAGATTTAGTGTTTCTATTTTAATATCTACATCATTGATCCGTCTTGACTTTCATTAGTGCTTGGTGATAGACATTAGTCTAATTTTAATCTTGAGCATGTAGCGAACCAGATTTTCCCAGTACAGTTTATTAAAGAGGATATCTTTTTCTCAGTGAATACGTTTGACCCCTTTGTCAAAGATAAGGCAGCTGAGTATGTTTATAGTTGTGTCTGCATATTCTGTCACACAATCCTCAGCTCTTTTTTTTTTTTTTGTCAGTGTCATCCTAATTTTATTAAATAGCTTTGTAGCATAATTTCAGGTCTGGGACTTTGATGCCTCTTGCCTTGCCTTTGTTTCCCAAGATTCCCTTTGCTATTCTAGGTCTTTCATGTTTCCAAGTGAATTTTAGGATTTCTTTTTTTACTTTTTGGGAGTGCATATGGTATTTTGACTGGGACTGCATTAGATATGTATAAAGCTCTGAGAGTATGGGCATTTTCACTATGTTGGTTCCATTTTCTGACATTCTCTTCAAGGTATTGTAACTTTTAATATATAGCTCTTTTACATCCTTTGTTAAATTGATTCTTAAATATTTTATTTTTTTGGATGTTATTTTGAAAGGAGTACTCTAATTCTGTTTGTTGTTTGTGTGCAGTATTAATGTTCGGGTTTTTCTTTCTTTATAAAATAATTTTATTGAGAAACAAATAGCAATGAGATAGTTTCAGAACCGGTTACTAACACAGTTTCAATAATTAATACATTGCATATTGTTGTCTTAGTGGTTATTCATTGTACAAGACGCAGAAATGACATCCTGTCCACAAACACTATTAGAACAAATCTTTCTATTCATTTAATTAAGAGAATGCAGCTCTATATCTATCATACCTATTTTGAGTATACAGATACAAAGTAGTCATTCATTTGTATCCCTCTTTTTTGGGTAGTTTTGTCAGAGAAGGGCATTCCATTGTCATTTAAATATTGTAGGTGTGGGAATTCAGCAAAATATTCTGATAGAATACAGTAGTCCATAATAGTAGTAGGTTTTCCGTAAGACTGTCATGTCAGCAGTTGTTGACTTGAGCCTTTTACAGCTCAGCAGGTTAATATTGCTTTACTTTTTATACTTCATTTTTATACTTTTCTGCTGGATGGTTAAGACCAAGATAAAACAAAAAATGTGGTATTTTTGATGTTTGAATATTGACTTTGTACTCAGCTATGCTACTGAATTTGGTTATTAAATCTAGAAGTTTGTTGGTGGAGTGTTTGTGGTCATCTATGTAAAGTATCATGTCATCTGTGAACAATTACAATTTACTTCCTTTCCAGTCCTTATTACTTTTATTTCTCTTTCTTATTGAATTGCTCTGACTAGTGTTTTCAGAGCTATATTGAATAGCAATGGTAATAGTGGACATTCCTGTATTAAGCACATATTTTTGGTTCATTGGTATACAAATAGTTTTTTCCAAATTATGGATAATCATAAACATAGATATATAAAGATGTCAGCATGTGACCACCTCTATAAGTTTTTCACATTACAATAACCTGAACTTCTTGTATAATACTCTTTTTTAGTTGTGAATGGGATCTGACCTCACTGCTTTAGGATGTACCAATTATCTAAAAGAATTATACTTCAGTGAAGTAAGTATTGTACAGGGAAGGAGAGAATTCATGATAGGAACCCCTGAGCTAGATTTCCTGATGTTAGATCTGAGACAATCCAGAGTGGAATAGGGGATGGTTGAAAATATATGCCTTTGTCTATGCCTTTGATTTAAATATCCATTCCTTTATAAAAAATCTTGTTCTGTTAGTACATATTTGTTGTATGTAGTGACCACATTCATCATGGGAAATTTGTACTTCCACATAATATTTTTTACCTCTTTTTCCTATTTCTCTCCATTCACTTAAAGCCTTCTTCTTCACATTTATAAAAGGTTTCACTTTTCTTCAATTCTATTTGTTTAAAAAAATTTTTTCCCTTCCTTGCCTTTGTCTTCCTACTCCCATGTTCCCCTTCCTATTTGAACAAGTTCTCTATGGTACTCTTCATTTACCCTTTGGATTTTTCACACAAGGAAAATAGCATGATATTTAAACTTGTATGTTTGATTTATGTCACTTAAAATTATTATCTTGAGATGCATCCATTTACCTAAGTCTCAAGTTTATCCTTCTTTATGGCAGAATAGTGCTCCATTGCATATAGACACCAAATTTTTTTTATCTCTTTATTCTAGTCCTCTGTTGATGGGCATATGGGCTCCTTCCAAAACTTAGCTATTATAAATTGCATTGTTATCAGCACAGGTATGCATTATGTCATTGTGTTATCACACATTTTATTCTTTCTGGAAGAAGATAGAAGGGAAATAACTGAGTCAAATGGAACCTTTAGTTTTAGTTTTCTGAAGTCTCCATAGTGGTTTCCATCAGGGTTGTACCAATTTATACTCTCACCAACAATGGAGAAGAGTTCTTTTTCCCCAATAGCCCCAGCGGCATTTGTTATTTTTTGATTTATTAATGATAGCCATTCTTTTTGGGGTGACATGGAATCTTAGAGGGTTTTCTGTTGTTGTTGGTTTGTAGTTCAGGCTGGAACTATACCCACTGTATGGGTCAGGTTGTTTTCAAACCTGTGACAATCCTCCTGCCTCCTGCCTCAGTCTCACAATTGCTGTGATTACAGGCATATGTCATCATACCTGGCTTCCTCAGTCTTGTTTTAATTTGCATTTTTTAACTGACCAATGATGCTGAACATTTTTTCATATATTTATTTGTTGTTTGTAATTTTTCATTTAAGAAGTGTCTGCTCATTTCCAGTTTCTATTTTAGAATGAGTGTTTAAATGTGAGAGGTCTGATTTTTCCAGAGTTCTTCATATATTATAGCTATTAATCCTATGTCTAATCAGTACCAGTGAAATATTCTTTCATTCTTTGGATTGTCTCTTCACTCTTTTGGTGGCTTCTTTTGTTCTTCAAAAGCTTTTTAATATGATTTGATCTGAGTTATTAATTCTTTGTAATATTTCCTGTGTAATCAGTGTTTGGTTCATGTAGTCTTTGCTAACATCTATGTCTCCAAGAGTTTACCTATTCTATTTTCTATCAAATTAAGTGCTTCTATTTTAATATTTATATCTTTAGGTTTTAGTTTAGCACATGGCGAGAGATATAAGATTAGATTTAATCTTTGGCATGTGGAAAGCCAGTTTTTCCAGAATCATCTATTAAAAAGTTTATTTTTCTTCTGGTGATAGTGTGAGTGAGAACAATTGTGTAGGAGGAGAAAGATATAAAAGGAATGAGGATAGGAATGGAAAAAGTTAAATTATCTTTTTTGTTGATGACATGATACTCTACTTAGAAGACTCAAAATTCTCCACCAAGAGATTCCTACCATTGATAACCGTATTTGTTATTATAGCAGGATACAAAGTCAAACATGCAAACATCAATAGTATTCCCATGTATGAAGACTGAGGGAAATTATGGAAACACTTTTCACAATAGTAGCAAGAAGAAGGAAATACTTATTATGAATCTAACCAAAGAAACTAAGTATCTCTATTGAAGGCTACCATACTCTGAAAAAGGAAATTGAAGGAGGCTTCAGAAAATGGAAGAATATGGCTGTTCTTCACGAGGCCAAATCAATATAATGAAAATGGCTACACTTCCACAACCATTATGCAGATTTAATGAAAACTGCCAATATCACTCTTCACAAAACTAAAGAAACAATTCGTATGGAATCAGGAGAGGTCTTCTATAGAAAACAATTCTGGGTGACAAGGTAAGGCAGGGAACATCACAATCCCTGGTTTGACATCATACTGCAAAGCTACAGTGATAAAGACATCATGGTACTAGCAAATGAACAGCACTGAGTCTCAATGGGACAGAATAGAAGATGCAAAATCTCCAGGCACATACATTTCTCTTTAACTGGGAATCAAACTCAACATCTCATGCCTGCTAAGCAGGCACTGCCCTACTGAGTGACATCACTAGGAGAGTTGTTCCTTTTAGACACAAGCTTCACTTCTGCATCACAGAAATGGGGGGCGGCATTAAATGAAGAGGCAATCTTATGTAATGGAGGCAATCATTTTGGGGTAAGATCTGAGTTTGAATCCATGTATGGAACTTATTGATACGATGTCAGGGGAATTATATTGTCTTGGGCTTCATTTTCATCATCTATAGTGTCTGAATCAGAGTACCTACCTACCTTTGGAAGATGTCATAAAGTGTAAGTGGGATAATGGGACAGCACTTGATAATGAATATCAAGTACAAATCAAAGTTACAAGTGTGTAAATATTCAAAATATGTAAAAAATATTTTCAATTCTGTCCTGGAATATGGGCTGCTCTTCTACTTAGTCTCCAGGTAAACACATACTCTGCTGAAATTATGATTACATTTCATAGTCTATCTTGGGTCTAGGGATGATAACATGGAAAAAGCTCTGACTGGTTTAAGATTAGTGGAAAGTGGTGGGGTTTTATTTCCTGCTGGTTGACATATGGTCATAGTGCCTGGAAGTTAAGGAGCAATCTTGTATTGCTCATTGAATGGTAGAACTTTCAAAAAAAGCATGTGAATCTTTCATTGTGCAGTTCAATCTCAGAGCCTGAAGTACTTACTGCTAAACTTTTTACATGAGAAAATAAAACTCTGCTTATTGGGCTCTTTTGTTACTAACAGAATAGTGGTAGGAGCAGCAGCCACAACAGTAGTTGCAATAGTAGTAGGTGCAGTAGTAATTGGCAGTCCCTGAAAGCTCCAAGTTTTAGGATTTGGAGCACATATAGCACATCTGGGTAACTGCACACTGATTTGCAAGGCTGAAATAAAATTAAGGCGATGTAAGAGAGCCAAATGTAGACTAAAAATTCACATTAAAGAGTGCAAATTTTAAATATTAATTCATTTTTGACCAAAAATGTGAAATTCTCATGTTTTAGTTTAGATAGTGATGAGTGATGTCAAGGACAATATACATTCTGTCCTGGGATGGGACATGGTATCTAAAGATTCATTTAGATATTCACAGGAAAAATAACACTTGTCCAAGTAGAGTTAATGAGGCATAGACAGGACCTGAATAGCCAATCTAAGATTCAATTAGAAGAAAGACTTACAAAAGATCTACTATAATGAATAGATATCAGTGAGGAGTTAAGCAGAGGAAGCAATAGCAATTATCAGTCGCTGAGTTTGGAATGGCTATGATTTGAATCTTAAATGTCCCCTGAGACTCACCTATTGAAGGCATGGTCCTTAGTTGATTGAGCTATTGGGAGGTATTGAATTTTTAGGATCTTGGGTCTCCCTGAAGGAAATAGATCCCTGGGCTGTGTTTGAAGGGTACACTGAGAACCATGCCCTGCCTCTGTCTGTTTACTTCCTGGCTTCCATAATGTAAGCAACGTGGCTTGAACTCATACTTGCCACCAGGTTCTGCTTGACCACAGGCCCCAAAACAATGATTGGGCCCTAGAGACCATGAATTGAAATATCTGAAACCATTAGCCAAAACTAAATACTACCTTAAGTTTTCTCACTGTCTTGTCATAGTAATGGATCTCTGACCACCATACCCATTACAAGGGAAAATGATTGTTGCTATAGAAATGATATGGGAGGTGCTTGAAGAATACTCATTTGGAGCTATGAGGCATGCAGGCTTTCACCATTATTTACACCACCATATTTGTCATCATTCCTATTATATCCAAGCCAAATTTTTTAAGAGAATTTTGAGTAAATCTCTTCCAGAGATGTAAGAAATAGAAACATTTCCCAGAACTGTGTGATATCATTTATTTTTAAAAACCTACTTCAAATATATTTGGATAGTTTCTCAAAGATGATGAGTAACAATAATAAAAAATATATTTTGTAGTCAGCATAACCATCATTAATTTACTTACACAGAATTTTAGCCTTCCAGGAAAAAAAAAAAACTTTCTGATTTTTCTACATATTAGCAATGTAACCATGGGCATATACCCTGAAGAATATCAGCAAAATTTGTTGAAATGTTACATGAAGCATAAATCACCTATGCACATGTGAAATACAATCTTTACTGTCTCATTCTAACCACATCTGTTATGTTTTCAAAGTTGTACTTATTATATTTCAATATGCTGCCAAATGGTATCTATGATTCCATGAAATATTTGTTTAATCTAACATTGAAGATGCACTCATTAGTTATCCACAGTTATTATTTGTTTTTTTAAAATTTATTTATTTATTTGAGACAGAGAGAGAGAGAGAGAGAGAGAGAGAGAGAGA